>NC_134483.1:430981410-431300160 GCF_040206685.1 Ascaphus truei
TAAAATAGGCAGTAATGTCATGTTTGTAGGAGTAAAATAAATAAAATACACAATAATATTATACATATTTATGTTCTGTACCTGTAGCTAGTAATAATTTCTCATTAACATGTGTTACACATGTGTACTACCCTGTTGTTCCCCATCTTCGCCCACCATCAATTGCTTCCACTGCAGCAATGCATTTTGGGAATTCACATGTAAATGAGCACGCAATGGCACGTGCTATATTAGTTACTGCTTTTAGTAGGACTACAACATATATGTCTATTTTGAGATATATATATATATACAGAATCAGACATATACATATATAGATGCAGGTATGCTTATATTGTGAAGACAGTATAAAAAGCAGTGTAAATATGCAAAATAACTGTAAGCAACGACACGCCTAGTACAGTAATATTTCTCACCTGGTGGAAATTGTGAGGGATAAATTCCAATATCACGGTCACCAGGCAAGCCTTCCACGACGACGGGAAGTAATTTTGCCCGAAGCAGCTCCTCCAATGGAGTTAATATCAGACGTTGTGGTGTCGGCCCACCTCCAGTGCCAGTAGCATGCACGCGTTGGTGTTGTATTTTCTTTTTCAATTTTGACCTAATATCATCAAATCTCTTGTGACAATTCCGCTTGTCCCTGACATGATTCCCACACGCATTGACACCAATGACTATTGTGTCCCACATTTCTTTTCTGCTTGATGCACTTTTCCGCCCTTGAAAAACATATAAAATATATGAGGTAAATTAATAATAATAGAAGCACCAGTTTCCTACACTGCTAGCTGTTCCAAGAGATAGCAACCATGCTGTTTTAGGTGTAATATGTGAAGCACATGAGCATTCACTACTAAACCTATACATGTAAGCAAGCTTGCATTCATATTGTATGCAGTTATGGCAAATTGACCGCCTGTGTTTAGTTGTCCTTGTAACGCATGATAAAAAGCTGTGTTTCCAGACTAATTAACATAGAAAGATATTCTGAACCCATATTTGCATATGAACAAAACTCAGATGACCTAGGATTACATGTATTTGAATAATAAATGTAAAGGTACACTTACCTAGTAAATGTCCATATATACTGTCACAGTGCTCCAGAATGCCAGTGACAAGAGCTGTATTTTCCTGGTCATTGAAGCGAGGATTACGTGGCTTCTCCACACGTTTCTTCCGAGCAGGGGTCAGAGCTTGGCTGGTGCTGACTGGACTCTCCTTCTTCCAATGGAAGAGCCTCCAAAAGCTGGCCACCAGCAAGCACGCCACCACCAGACACCCCATCAGCAACTGTGCCACCAGCAGCACTCCCAGCACCAGCACTCCCACTCCTAGCACCAGCACTCCCACTCCTAGCACCAGCACTCCCACTCCTAGCACCAGCACTCCCACTCCCAGCAACAGCACTCCCACTCCCAGCAACATCACTCCCACTCCCAGCAACAGCACTCCCACTCCCAGCAACAGCACTCACACTCCCAGCAACAGCACTCACACTCCCAGGAACACCACTCGCAGCACCAGCACTCCCACTCCCTGCAACACCACTCGCACTCTCAGCAACATCACTCCCCTGAACAGTACGTTCACTCCGACGCGTACTCGCACGAGTAGCACTCCCACTCCCACCAGCATCACTCTTCCCACGCTTTGCGGGCATACTTACAGCACTCACAAAAAACAGACAACAAATGTACAGCCAATCACACGAAACACTTCCACATATAAAACAAGACAAAGATATAAACAAAACAACAAAGGACAAAGCTTTCCCAATACACAACAATTCTCTCAGTCAATATTCAAATCTTAAATCACCAAGCTCTGTGCGTCTCTCTCTCTCTCACTCCCAACAACACAGAGAATGATTAGCAGTACACGTTGCCTTTAAATATGGTGCACTATCCAATACATGCTTGTTTCGCCTGATTCAGCAAGATTTGTGATTGGGCAACCTAACAGCACCCCGCCACGCACGCCGATACACCTGTGTGTGATCGGCTAATCATCGTGAGAGTGGGCGGATTTGTTTTCGTGTTGATTTTGAATGTATTCGGCACTTACTGCATACGGAGAGGAAAAATCGCCAATAACATGACTAATCGGTAAGCTTGCCGATTTCACATAATCGTCGCTTACTGCATGAGGCCCTATAATCCTAAAATAGTGCAAGAGGCATATGAAAATGCTAGAGCAAAATCAAGAGAGGACCTGATAGGTTCTTCCAGTTATTCTAATACATACAACAACAATTCCAATAGATCCATTAAAAATGAGAGACATGGTTGTACAACTAGAAGCACAAATAACTATCCACCTTTTTTTTATCACATAGTATAGCAGCCAGGCCAATATAGTCCAATCCATTATCAGGAAACATTGGAATATTTTAAAAACAGATACTTTATTAAGAGATTTGGTTTCTGGTGATCCAAGGTTTGTTTTTAAAAAAACACAAACCTTGGGCAATACTATATCACCAAGTTTAATAAAAAATACCAAAGATTACAATACCAACACTAAAACACTGTTTCCTGGACTACTCGACTGCTATCCATGTGGCAAATGCAAAGTGTGCCGATATGTTCAAAATCTAAAATGTTTACTAATAATGAAAAAAACGAAATAATTTCAGATTCAATCTTTTGTCACATGCAACACTGATCACGTGGTATATATGATCATGTGTGGATGTGACCAAATATATATTGGCTTAACAACTAGAGCATTCAAAATTAGAATGCTCAACACATGAGAAATATTACCAATTTGGATATTAAACATCCAGTCTCCAACCATTTCAAATCATGTCAAAATAGTAGTTTAACACATTTTAAATGTGTTATCTTAGAACAAATTAAACTTCATGTCAGAGGAGGAGATAGATCTAAGGTTTTAAACCAAAGAGAAGCATTTTGGATCTTTACCATGGGCACACTGATACCACAGGGTCTGAATACAGGGTGGGACCTAAGGTTTTTTCTTTAGTCCCACACTCTTTAGACAACCATATCATTGTATCCCAGTTGGTTTATTCATCGTATCTGGGATCCTTCATATTTGATCCCAATATCTTCCTTAGTCTCCTGGTATGTCCCTTTTATTCTGTGACAGTCAATTTTCAATATAGAGTTAATACATATTAATATAAATATCTTTCTATCCATTATTTGAAATGCAAAAAGCTACAGCTGTATCGGCCGTTTTTGTAAAATCGCAAAATAGAATTGCGGAATATACCCTGTGATCCTCACTAATGTTTTCTGGCAGGCTAACGAGAGGCACCAGAGTAACACCGCAGGGTCCCTGCTGTGTGAATGCTACCATAGTCTGCCTGCCTGTAATAGACCCACAGTTAGAGGCTGAAACAGTAACTCTAACTGCACGCCTCTCACAGGCGATCGCGGGTTTTTTATTAAAATTCTAACAGTACACTAATGTAGCATGGGGTCTACGGAGCTGAACTGCATTGATTTCAGGTCCGGGGACCCCCCAATTCCCGAGTTAAAGGCCCTATTATGAGGTGCCGGTATCCCCATGTTAAAATCCTGTGGATCACGTGACCGTAGGATCTAAACAAAGCAGAGGGATACCGGCACCCCATAACGTGGCCCGTACCTCGGGAAGTAGGGGGTCCCGAGGCTGAAATCAACTTTGTTCAGCTCAGAAGACCCCCTGCTCCCGCACACTAGTATCAAACACCCCCCCCTCCAAATAAAAAAAATATTACATTAATGGGTAGCTGCTAAGGTAATGAAGCTGCTTACATTTTATTTTTATTCATAGTGTGCGTGAGCAGGGGGTCTCCGAAGCTGAACAAAGTTGATTTTAGCCTCAGGGACCCCCTACTTCCTGAGTTACAGGCCCCGTTATGGGGTGCCGGTATCCCCGCCATGTTAAAATCCACCTGGGATGTACTGTAAATAATGCAGAGGGATAACGGCACCCCATACCGGGGCATGTATCTCGGGAAGTAGGGGGTCCCTGAGGCTGAAATAACCTTTGTTCAGCTCAGGATAACCCCTGCTCACGCACACAATAAATAAATATAAAAATGTAAGCAGCTTCATTACCTTAGCGGTCATCCAGGTGACTGGGGGTCCCTGGGTCAGCCCCACAGGTGTCTGAGGCTATTGGGTGGTTCCCAAAGGGGTCTGGGGTCCCTTGGGTGGTCCCTGCGTGTCCACGGGGCCCCCAAAGCTGTGGGGCCCCCAGTTCTTCCCCGTAGGTATCCCCTGTCAGTTCGCAGGTGGTATCTGTGGGCATCCGTGGGCCCTCAGGTGGTCTCCAGAGGTCCCTGCAGACCTAAGGTACCAACCCTGTATGTTAAAAAAAAAAGAAACATGACATACATTTAAATAAATCAATACCCCTCCCCCCCCCCGCCCAAACACATACAGTACAGTAATGGGCAAAATAACTATTATCCAGATATGGATAATAGATTATTTCCCCATTATTAAACACAACATTAGCAAGCATAAATAAAGTCAATAAATACAGTTCTACTTACCATAGCAATATGAAGGGCTTCCTCCACTGGATACAGCAGGTCTCTCTGTCCTCCGTTGCCTAAAGCATACTGTACATACATAATAAATACAATCTAATGTCGCCTAACCCCTTAATCACCTTAGCGGTTAATAACCGCTACAGTAATTAAGGGGTTAACCCACCATGGCCCGCTACCTACCCTGTACCCATTGAGTAGTATAGTGGTACATCACACCCATATACTGTAATAATATGGGCAGGTTAAGCCACTATAGCACACAATGGGCACGTAATCTCAACACATTAGTGCACAAAACACACAATAATAAAACATTCCAAAACACCAAAGCAATTCATTAATACAACAGCTATGAATTAATTAAACCGGTAACCAATCAAGGCAATTAATTAATACACAGCTGTTAATTAAACCAGTAACCTACAGTACAGTACAAAGAAATAAATGTAAAAATATCAGAAACAACCATTAAACGCATTAGCCAATAAAACACATCATTAATTAAAAACGAAAATCAATCGCCAACATTTTATTTCAATCAAGCAGAAAAATACCAAACAATGACAGCCACATAATAAATTAACATTGTAAAAAACAGCAGCAATAGAAAGCCAGAAATGCCCCCCAAATATTGTAATAATTATATATTAATCTGTACTCTAAAGTAATACAGATTAATATATTATCAGTCAATGTGCAAAAATAAAAAATTAAAAAAAAACACATCAAATGTAAAAACCTGTAAAAAAATACATTTATAAACATTCAATATATTACTTACCATTAGAAGCGCTGGCCCTCAGACTCCCGGGGAAACAGGAAGTTCACGTACTGTACCTTGAAGGCCTCAAACAGCATCCGATGCATCCGCCATGAAGATCCTGCTCAGGTGCCCAAATCTTCTTTCTTCTTTCTTTAATCACCTTCTTCTGTCTTCATCTGTCACCATTTCTTGATCTTCTAAATCTTCTGTCTTCATCTGTCAATACAAAAAGCCGATGGTAGATCCCAACCGATGTTGTCTCGTCGGTTAATTGGGCTCAAATGAGGCGTCATCGCCTTGAATAGGGCTTGTGACGTCACATTTGGGCTGGAACTGGTTTAACAGCCATCTGATTGGCTGTTAAAACCATGTGCCGACTTTAATTTTTTTTTAATGACGTCACTTAAAAGGGAATGATGCCAGCCAATCAGAATGGCTGTGCTTCATTTTTCCTTTAACATGACATCACTAAATCCAAGATGGCCGGTGTCCCATGGTATTTCAGCCAATCAGATCATGGGAACCAATTCCACAATCTGATTGGTTGTTGTAGACATAGGGCCTCATGCAGTAAGCGTTGATAAGGTATTTTTCGGCATTTTATAGCCAAAATTGGGTTTGAGATTCAGTAAGCGCCGATAAGTGCTTGATTTCGGCAGGTTTCGGAGCCGATAATTTTGTTATGGCCAGTCGGCTGCCGATAAGCCTGTTTTCGCCACTGACCGCCACTTTTTTAAATCGGCTGGATTCAACAAAAAAAATCAGCTTATCGGGGCTGATCGGCACTACGAAATTGAGATGTTATGGCCAATTTCTCCCGCCAACTAAAGTTGGCAGTTTAGAGGGGAGAACGATCGCTAAGGCTGCCGGAACGGCACTTAGAAAAAAAAAAGCTTCTGTACATCAATGGAAGTCAATGGAGCGGGGACGTATAACAGTATAGTACTGTTTACGTTTCATTGCTCACAATACAAACGTCATTTGCATTACAGTGTGGGGGCATTCCCTGCATTGTGTCACAGCTGACGTGTATTATTTGCATAACATTGTACTTTTACATGTTTTCAGCATTTGCGGGTCACATTACTCATCATGTGATGATGTGTCAAGGGAAAATACTATACTCAACTCTTAAAGGAGAACCTCACATCATATCACACATTTTACTGAACTGAGCGACAATTATTTACATGATGTTACACATGTCACACATGTCACACATACACCGTATATTCATGTTCCTTTACATTACACAATGCTTGTAATGTGTCACGCATCTTTAAACGTTCATGTACATCTTTATTCTCATGTTTACATCTAGGTTTGGTCCTCCCTATTTTCATGACGTCACTTATTGGACGCTCAATCACATTGCATGTTTACATTGTAACCGTTGCATTACAAGCACTTCAACCTAACTTCTACACACATGTACAGTAATTCATCATTGGGACACCTTGTTAACTCATTCTATAGCAACTATCCTCATTACAGAAATGCATGCATATGCACACGACAATTCATTGTTGTCAACATGTGACAATAACATGGCTAATTACACATGTAACACCAAACTTTTCCCACGTCAATCTCAGCCTTTTTGTCTAATTACATGACTGACTGTTGCGTTCACAAGTGTTACATGCATTGCACATTACACTATTTATTTTCAACCAATCTTTGTACAAAGCTTCACGTCACATCATTGGCAAATATCATCATTCCCTGCAGAATACACACAACAAATACTTCTAAGAACAACTGCACACAGCTTGCCACAGAAGTACTTTATTATGTTAATGTAACACCTTGCATTTTACTATGTCACCTGACATCATCACATACCTATTTAAAGGACGCCCATTACCTGCTCATTCACAGCTACTCATTTCAAAATGTTGAGATTGTTTAGGAGACGGAGGAACATTTTTTCTATGACATGCTTGATGATCAAGAGAATGATATAGGGCAAGGGAGGGACAGACCGAGGGACAGTGACAAGGACAGTCACGCGGATACGACAGGGACAGGGAGAGGGACAGGCCGAGGGACAGGTAGAGGGACAGGAGATCAGAGGAGAAGACAGAGGAGACAAGTTGTGCCTCGTCCGCGTGTGTACAGGGAGAGAACCCTGTTAGATGGGATGAGTGAGGAGGAGATAGTAAGTCGCTATCGTTTGAGTTCAGCAGCAATCTTATCTCTTTATGAGGAGATAAGGGGAGATTTAGATTTTTTGACAGCCAGAGGTCGTGCAGTCCCTGGGCTTGTTAAAATGCTGTGCTCATTACATTATCTTGCTTCCGCGTCATACCAGACAACTGTGGGCATAGTGGGCGGGGTCTCGCAATCTACATTCTCGCGGGCCTTTACCCAGTTTCTCTATGCACTCAATAGACGCGCTAGGAATTATATTCATTTTCCTACAGAGGCAACAGAGTGGCTGGAAGTCAGGACTGGCTTTTATAATATAGCAGGGATACCATGTGTGCTGGGTGCAATCGATTGCACACATGTTGCTTTGATTGCACCTAGTCAGAGTGAGCATGTGTACCGCAATCGTAAGCACTACCATTCACTCAATGTACAGGTGGTATGTGATGCCACGATGAGGATAATGCATGTGGTACCCAAATTCCCTGGTTCCAGTCACGATTCCTCTATCCTGAGGAACTCTTCAGTCTTCCATGCGTTCGAAGAGGGACATTTTGAACATGGTTGGCTGCTGGGTGAGTACACATTTACATGTTATAACACAAAACACATTTTTATTTAGGAATGTTGCCATTGTACAATTTGATCACTAATGTCAGCTTATGTGTGCTACATTCATTATAGGTGACTCAGGATACGGAATTAGGCAGTGGCTCTTGACTCCGGTGCTAAACCCTCAAACTGAAGCAGAGGAGAGGTACAATGCAGCCCATATATCTCCAAGATCTGTTATAGAGAGGACATTTGGCCTACTCAAGACCAGATTTAGGTGTCTGGACAGAACTGGTGGGGCTCTTCTATACAAGCCTCAAAAAGTGTCTGATATTATCCTTGCCTGTTGCATTTTGCACAATGTTGCACTCAGGCACAATGTACAATCAGACCTAGCTGAGCCTTTGGTAGACGAGCATCCCACCCATGTAGCTGCTGAAAATGAACAAACAGCCAGTGGTGGCCAGACACGCCAGAATCTCATCAATTCATTTTTTTCTTGTAAGTAAAAACATATATGTTCCAAGTTCTACTTTTATAGTTAAATTATGTTATCTTAACAATAATGTTTTTTTATATAACCTTCTGTTAGGACACAGATGAATATGGGTTGCACACCTTTCTTTTCTCTGCTGTGTGCACAAAGGGATGTGGCACCGGTATGTTATTGTTGCACAGGTTATATAATCCCTCTGCAATTGTGCTTTAGTTGTGTGTATGTGAATACAACTGGGGTAACAAAGCACTAATATTTTAGCATTGTGTTGTTCCTTATGCTAAGACAATACACATATTATGCCCATACTCATTCATGCTTCTAGTATGCTTACATACAATGTTATTGGTGCAGTGTAACATGTACATCCATATGATGTGTACACCAGGCTTATTTACATTTTGAATGTCATTAAATATACATGGTGTTGCACATTTAACACCAAATACAGTACACACTTTGCTGTGTTGTTTACGGTACTGAAGATGGCATGTCAATATTTTCAATTTATATATTGTTCCTTTGCATTATAGGTATATCTCCAGTATGACTGATCATGGTATGTATATTTGCTGACATCTCTCATAAGATGTGCCTACCTCAATCTTCCTATAATTATTTGAAGTAAAAACCCAACATATTGGTTTAAAGACAAATGTCACATACATGTACTTTCTGTATCATGTATACAGTATGCATTTAGCTACTCTTGAGGTTTCATGTGCATTGTATTAGAAAATGATTACTCCCATTTCATCACATTTTATGTATGTTTCCTTATAAATTCCATTAATGTAATATAGAGGTGTTTGGAGACAAGGGGATAACTGTACTTATTTGTTTACTTACGGGAGCTCATTCATCACGGATTAAATTGACTGATCATAACACTCCATGCATGAATGCCTGTAATCACAACAATGCGTACTACATCTTAAATTTAGCAATGTAGGTGTTTATTAATGCTAGGAATTAATAGTCAACATTAATTTAAATTTGTGACATGTGTATGTATCAGTCACACGTGTGTGGATGTGTCCTACATGTACCAAGTGTAAAACTGTTAACAGAAACCTCAATTTTGTCGCAAATGTTACTGTAATTTAGCATTTCTAATTTCCCACTATGACAATGTTGGTAATATTTTTGGAATGTCAATCACGTCACTTCATCATTATCATGATGATAATTATCAAGTATTCTCACAATTGTAACGTCAATCACGTGCACATTAGCATAGACACACTTTTTAAGACAACTGTTTGTGTCTGTATCAATTTGTGTAGGATCCATGTATAACACCGACAAATGATAACAGCAGCTTTATTATGGTAGCTTATATCATCATATTGACTATACTATTTATTTTTAGAACGTTTAATAAACACAGTAAACTATAGTTAGTTAGGTTAATGAAATATACACAGAAACGTACTTCATTACATGATGTTGATGTAATATTCAGAACATCATGCATTGTAGGGGACCACAACATCTGGGCAATAACATTATTTGCTACAGTCCCAAACCATTTTATCAACATACCCATGTAACAAGAGATTTTTAACAATAAATGGCTAGTTGGTTGTAAGTGTCCTTTACATTGGGAGAAGGAGTGGCTCAGTGAGTAAAGACACACACTGGCACTGAGAGTTTGAAGCAGGGGAGTCTGGTTCAATTCCCGGTGTCGGCTCCTTGTGACCTTGGCCAAGTCACTTTATCTCCCTGTGCCTCAGGCGGCACAAAATAAATTGTAAGTTGCACGGGCCAGGGACCTCAGCCTGAAAAATGTGTCTGTAAAGCGCTGCGTACAACTAGCAGCGCTATACATGAACATGCTCATATTATAATTATTATTATTGTTACATAGTTTCGACAGTCATACGTTCCATTACACAATAGAATACACAAATGTGTTAGCAGAGTGGGAATGGTTGTTATATATAAAACACACCATGCCATAAAATGCTAATAGTAATTAAAGAACACTCAATAAAAATTCATGAGGCACTCTTTTGCAACATCATTATGTTAATTAAGTGCTTATGCAATATAGGCATAAGGGTATCACATTTTTAATTGTTTGTTAATAAGCGCTGCAAGCAATATAAAATTAGTTCCATATGTAGTATAGTAGTCGGTGGCTCCTCCTCACAATCATCTCATATAAAGGTAGACTCTTCTGAAATCATACATTGATCCGATTGTATCTTCCCCCACATCTCTGAAATACAGCAAACACATGATGGTCAAAGATGGCACCTTACTATATATGTATCCGTGACAACGCGTTACACAGCTCTATATGATTGTGTACATACACACGTCAGTCACTTATATGTTAGAAGTACAAGTGTACATCAGTATGTAATTTTTCTTTAAATTTGTAGCAGGCATAACTATGTATAGGAAGTGAACGTTGCCTGTATACTGACAAATGTGCGCGCACATCTTAGTGTGCGCACGCACTTCACGGTTGGGTCGACTAACTGTTAGCGCATGCGCAAAACAATGCGTACGTTGTGCCTTCAATACATGTTGAAAATACCAGTAAACATAAAATCTTTATTTCAAATACAATGAAGACGAAACTACATTCGTTCTGAACGAGTACATCTGTATTCTTTTTAAACAGACGTGTTTGGACAGAAAGCACGGCCGATAACAAAATGTGCAAATGCAATACGTGTGACGTCATGTTAAGCCAGCATGAAACGCACGCTAACACTCCTCCCACTCAATTAACATTCGGCTAACGCCCAGTGTACGCCCCCACTGTATGACACACTGCAGTTACCGTTACTATAACAAAACAAGACAGCCAATAGGCTTTGAGGCGCGCACGTCGCTTGGGGGCGGGACTTACATCCGTAATCCTTTTTAAGGACGCCTTGGCCCATGACAAGGGTCCCACGTCATACGTGGTGGACCCGGTTTTTTATTTTGTAGATGTTGCATGATAACAAAACAGGTATGTGTTAGAGTTATGGTAAAATGTTGCTAATATGTTTAAAGGGATAGGAAAGTACGTATATTTATTCCGTCAGCAATGTGTACTACTCTTTCAGGTTCTACTATATTGTATTAGGAAACAATTTGTTTGTGATTGCTACATGTTATGCAGTGTGCAATGTTACGCTGTATCCACGCATTGAAAGTGAAAATGGTGGTTACAAAAAAAAAAAAATGTAAACGCAGAGTCAACGCATAACGATTGTTATATTTACCATTCTTCTAGAATTAACTCTTCGTCTGCCTGCAACTGTTCGCTCCAGAAATGCAAGGCATTTTCATCCACGCTTGACCCAAACGCTGAATCCAGTATGACACACATCTCCTCCATGAAGCGCTCATAGGAATCGCCACTGCTTTCTTCAAACAATTGGTCCGGAGGTAGGTTCATTTCTTCGGGTACCCATTCCAATGCATTTTCAGCTGAAAGGCTTGGTACATAATCATAGTAGTTATGTTCTTGTACAATGTGGGTTTCAGGAATGGAGGGTGCAGATATTGCAGCAGGTATCGATTCACACGGAACAGTAGTAGCGGATCCATTGCTATTGGCATTAGGAATAAATATGCCATTAAGCCCAATATGTGTGCCGTCTTTCACGGTGAAATGTTTATCCTTGGCAATCTTCCAGAAACCATACCTGTCTTCTAGCTTATCCTGCACACGTTCAAAACAGTCATTAGTTGATAAAGTGAATCTTACTGAGGAATTAAAATTGCGCGCATGCCCACGTTCTTGGTAATAAGGATATTTGGCTCTAATCAAATCATAGATTTGACGTGTGTTAGCTTTGTGTCCGCAAGTGGACAAAATCGCTTCTGCTATCATGAATTTATACCCTCTGTGCGGATTCATAGTCGTTACGAATTCATCAGCCATTGCAGATTAACACAAAAAATGTGTGCTGGTCTCTGTTCTTTGCTCATAAGAATGAAAGTGGTCAATGCCTAAAAATTTGCTGTGTTTCCTTTTCAAGGTCATAAAAAGTATCAACTGTTACTCCTTTTTTTTTAAGCTCCAATTGGATATGTTGAATTAATTGGTTGAACGTTTGTGGTTTCTGATAGCCGTTTGTTGGAGAAACATGTATCATTTTTTTATCTCGTTTCTCACAACATTCCGAGACTTTTAATTAAGTAACATTGTGGTTTCTTGAAAAATAAAATAGAGCACTGTGTGAAAATAGTGCTTACACAGCCATATCATGAAATACACAGACACCTGCAAAAGGAAATGTTTTTTTTCCAGCATAAATTTCTGTGTGTATTTGAAAGTCTGGTTAACTCCCTGTCTGCATCAGTTGAAGTACGTCTGTATATATATCTATAAATATATCTCTCTCATAAATATATATATATATATATATATATATATATATATATATATATATATATATATATATATATATAATGCAGGAGTACACACAACATATTGATGGCAGTAAGTATCCCTTGTATGAAACCTATTTAAATGGTGATAAACATGAGTGAATTAAGTAATAAACATTTGTTTTAGGCCAATACTGTTATAGGCTCACAGTTAGTATAGTTCTCAAACATTAGGCCTGTATTCTTAAAATAGTGTGTCTTCACAAGGAAGCATGAAGCGTATGTTTTTTGTAAATACATATATACCAGTTTAGATAGTACTATATATACATACACACACACAGACACACACACAGACACACACACAGTGTGTGTCTGTGTGTGTGTGTGTGTGTGCATATATCCATACATACTACATATATATTAGTATAAATTCAGAGATGTTCTTGAAACAAGAGCACATAAATGATTAAAGGACAACATTACAATGGTCAGCAAAGATAAGTAATATTTAACACAAAATCCTGCTGTACACGTACAAGAAAGATGTTTGCAGTTAAATAGGTGTTTTTTTAATTGCATGTGAATAATATGCACATTTAATGATTATATCAAGTAACACACCCAAATGCAATGTTTTGCTGCAAAGTCAATGGCAGCTTCTCTAAACTTAGCAACTGGCTCCTGGTGGACCATTACTGAATACACGATTCATACATCAATATTAATAACACTAATCATTAATTAGGACTGTTAAAATTTCCAAAAGTTCACGTGTACAAGAACATACTTGAAAGTTTGGAAACAACACAGTCTTCAGCATACATACAATATTAATTAGATAATCTGAAGTCAACAAAACAAGGCCAAAGACATATTTAGTGAATTTTAACATTTATTTTTTTTGTTCCTTTTGAGAGCGAGTAACAGGCCTGCTTGTTGTCTCTTGTATTTTCCTTTTTTGTTTTGCAACAACTTTAGCCACAACAGAGCCACTTTGAGTGGCCTCTGGCACTTCACGGGCAGGGCTTGTGGCCAGTGACTCACCTACAGGGCTTGTGGGCATTGACTGTTCACCTACAGGGCTTGTGGGCATTGACTGTTCACCTACAGGGCTTGTGGGCAGTGACTGTTCACCTACAGGGCTTTTGGGCAGTGACTCACCTACAGGGCTTTTGGGCAGTGACTCACCGACAGGGCTTTTGGGCAGTGACTCACCTACAGGGCTTTTGGGCAGTGATTCACCGACAGGGCTTGTGCCCACTGACACATGTGAGCAAGTTGGTAGACACTGCACAAGTGATGGTTGGTCTGTTTCATGTGTGTCTTTTTTTGTTTGTGTCCAAAAACTGGTCAGTAGTAACTGCTTGTGCTGTTTTGTTTTTGTCGCCTCCTTTGTAGGTGTCAGCTCCTGATTTTGTACAGATGGCAGCGGTAGGATGTCGTCAGGAACCTGCACAGCAATGTCTGCTACTTGAGCGGTAACATTCGGACCTGGGGAATGAAGCTCAGATGCATGTGGTGAAAAATTACCAGCATGTAAAGATCCTGCCTGTGAGGTGTTGAAGTTTAAATGTGGTACAGTAGTCATTCTCAAGTAATTTGCTTGGGTTTGCTGAACAACTAATGCTTCGAATGAGGTGTTGATTTTTTGCAACTGTTTAGGCACTTCAATGAAGACTCTGTGGAGATGTGCCAATTGTGATATCGTTTCTTCCTGCAGTGCAATCATCCTTTCCAGCACTGTCATCAGATCAGAATGGCGTAGATTTTCTGCTTCCACAATTTTTCCCTCAGAAGCTACAATTGCATCGTATGTGGTAGTTGATGGACGATTTGGCGGTAAAACTGTTTCAATTGGAACCTCTTCATGCTCACTTGATTGTATTTCTGTGTCTATGGCGGTGGCATCATCATCATCATCTTCATCATCATGTTCTACAAATAAATGTACACATTATTAAATGGCATGTTAATCTCTGCTGTGTTACTATGTAATTATACTGTGTCATAAGTAACAACTAACATGTTTCCATACGTTTTATAACCTCACATTAAAAACTACCTTGACTTACGAATAATGTTTGGACTCAGTATGAAATATGAATGAATGAAAACTTGCTGTAAACTCACAACTCCTACATGATAGTTAACATCACTAACACAATACATGTTGCCTTACACTTAATTTTCACTGACACTAAGTAATCCTATTTAAAGAACATGTGCAAAACAAATAATGAACATGACAACATAACATATAGAAGTGCACATATTATATGGCCACCAACTCATACACTCACCTTCTAGGTGTGTTGAGCTGCATGACCCAGGTGAAGACACTTGTTCCGTCTCAGGTGACACATGTCCTCCAGGGGCAACTATATATAACAATAACATTAGTTTTACATTTACATGTGTAAATATTGAACACACAGTTATTGTATGTTCAGTATTTATGAGTACCTAACAGCATCAGTTCCTTAACCGAAATTGTGTGTCTGAAAGTGAACATAAATAGTTGTAATAACAATGTACATGCCTGTGTACTTAGAACGTTTGAGTTCCCTAACATACAATATACTATGTTTCTGCAGTAATGCGTGAGGATAAATAGATTAAAATTGTACATAAAAATCATATGTTGTGTAGTGATATCAGTATCATAATGTACATAAGTATCATGAGATGAACATTCACAATGGTTATCATGAAGGTGGTCATATAGCAAAAAGTTTTGTTTTTGGTACAGGATATGTGTGGTACATTAATAGAAGATGTGGCACACCTGAATGTGGCTGTCACTCAACAAGACAAGACATGCAGTGTGTGATAATGTGTCGTTGATAGTAGTTCAACTATAGATATGAGTGAACTAATGTGTGACGTACGCTTTGATAACTAATGAGTTGTTGGGGCATTTAGTAGCTAGAGTTAAGCTTTCAAATGAGTGTGATTAACTTCAGTTGTGCTAGTCAGGTTGTAAGAACGGTATTCCCTTCCCCAAAAAGCCTAATCAGCCAGACCTTTCAATTACTTCAAACAGGTGAAAATGGTGTGAACTAAGTTGACCCTAAGATGAGCCTGTAATTTGTGTGTGTGCTGAACCCCACCCCATCTGTTGAAGTGTATGCTGTGATGAGATATTAATTGCAGCTGCTTTAACACAATGGTAGAGGAGCTAAATAGTCGTCTGCAGTGTTTAAGTTATGAACACAATGACATAACATATGCTACGTGTGCCTCATTATGCTGTCTGTATATGACATTAAGCAAAAATGGACCTTTTCATCAACAACTATAGATGTGTTAGTGCAAGTGATGTTTGTAGGCCGTTGCATGCAATATATTTGATGCATGTTTAAAATAGGCAGTAATGTCGTGTTTGTAGGAGTAAAATAAATAAAATACACAATAATATTATACATATTTATGTTCTGTACCTGTAGGTAGTAATAATTTCTCATTATCATGTGTTACACATGTGTGCTACCCTGTTGTTCCCCATCTTCGCCCACCATAAATTGCTTCCAATGCAGCAAAGCATTGTGGGAATTCACATGCAAATGAGCACGCAATACAACGTGGTATATTAGTTACTGCTTTTAGTAGGACTACAACAGATATGTCTAATTTGACACACACACACACACACTATATATATATATATATATATATATATATATATATATATATATATATATATATGAGAGACAGAGAGAAACAGACATATACATATATAGATGTAGAAAAAGAAAAGAGAAAAAGCGCCCGATCCTTGTGTAAAATCAGATGAACATTTTAATAAATCATGGACAAGACAATTGCACACTTACAATTTGTCTGATTAAAATAAGCATTTTATGGGACCTGCCCATGCACCAAACGAAGACTCCACAGTCACCTCCGCTCTGTAATCTCACGATCAATTCGAGACCCAGCAATTGAGAACGCCGTTTTCTCCAAGGTGTATATACAACAACAATCCGTCAGGAGCTTCTCAGCAGCGTGCGTCCGCCATTACTCCCACACATGTGGTGCTGGATACCGGAAGGACTTTCCTTGTATTTCCTTGGTCTCTCTCTGGTGCCGAAGGCAGGTCAGCCACCGTAGTTGCAATGCAAACCGTCCCTACGCGTTTCTTCCGCCTTTGCGGATTTCATCAGGGGATGGACACCAAAGGGGCTATCTGATGTTAAATAGTCCCTCACGTAAATAAGCATTATATGACTCACAGGTGTGTTTAATACTATAGGTGTCATTAAATCAAATTGATATCTGGTGCAATATAATTGAGAATTCTAATACATTTAAACTCAACAGAATTTTAAAACGTTAGTGCATTTAATAACAGCAAACGAGGATACTGCTGCTGATAAAGTAATTAGCCAATTTGTATGCAAATTACATATTACCATGAACAGGATATGAACATAGAATAGAACGGCCATGGGCACGAGATTTGCCCCCAGTTATGCGAACCTCTACATGGGTTTGTGGGAGGAACTACATGTGTGGGGTGATGCGGATCTGGGGGCGAGTCTTGTGTACTATGGCCGTTACATAGATGACATCATCCTAATATGGGATGGTGATCAGGAACTCCTGGAACACAAACTACAGGCATTTAACAACAATGACATGGATCTGAAGTTTACATATAATGTTAACAAGAACACGATTGTGTTTCTGGACTTAGAACTGGAGGCTCATTTGAATGGAGAAATTATCACCAAAACACACTTCAAGACAGTGGCCACCAATAGCTATCTACACAACAATAGCAACCATTACAAAAGATGGTTGGCCAATATCCCCAGGGGCCAATTTCTCAGAATTAGAAGGAATTGTTCTTCACGTTCTGACTTTTTGGCCCAGAGGGAAATATTGGTTGAAAGATTTCTGGCCAAGGGTTATGACAAACACATCATATATGAGACATTTCGACAGGTAGGTCTCCTGGAGCGTAAATCTTTATTGTCCAAATCAAATAAGGTTGGAAGGACCTATGATTATTTTGGGGCTAATTCTGTCAAGTCACCACTTTTCATTACAACATTCAATAATTCAGTGAAAGGCATCTCAACAATTCTCAACAAACACTGGAGTATATTGTTAAGGGACCCAATAATTGGAAATAAATTACCAACTAAAGTTCCCATTATATACAAAAAAGCCAGAAACTTGAAAACCATTCTGGCACCCAGTCGCCTTAGACAGATTAGGGATCCTTCTTTGTCAAAACCGACAACAAAATTGTTTGTGGTAGAAATAGATGTATAACATGCAAACATATGTGCAAAACCAACCAAGTCACATCCTTTTTTAACAAATCTGTACACACAATTAAGAGCCATATGGATTGTCTATCCTCATTCGTGATCTATGTCATTACATGCAAATGCAGACTCCAATACGTGGGGAGAACCACAAGGACTCTAAGCACAAGATTTCTAGAACATAGAAGAAACATTCTACATGGTATTACCACTCACAACCTATCTAGACATTTCTTGGAAATACACAACAAGGACCCATCATCACTGACTGTCATGTGCTTAGAACATATCCCTCTAGCAATATTAAGTGGCGATAGGGTCAAAAAACTGAACCTAAGGGAGACCTTCTGGATTTACATGTTAGAAACATTGAGTCCAGGGGGTCTAAACGACTGTATTGACATAAGTACTATAGTGTAATTTATATTCCACTTCCATTGACAGGATCTCAGAGGTCTAGGTTGAGCATGTACAGCATGCTCCCTCTGGGGTCCTAGTTGGTGTAACTGTGGGACCTTTGGTCAGCACTGCATCACAAACACACAATAATTATTTTTGACACAAACACATTTCTTGTTTATTCAAAATAAGTCACCATGTAATAATCACGTTTAGAATGTAAGTTCACTTACTAATGTATTAACCATGTTTACACGATACAATATAAAACACTAAATTTATTTTTATTCCAATACTAGTTAGTTCACTCCACTTGGATTGCTGCCTTTTGGCTTGCTAGTAATTCTTCTTCTTTCTCTTAAGCAAAATAGAGCTTCGCTTCTTTCTCCTATTACTCAATCTATATTAGTCAAACACAGACGTTTATAAACACATACTCATCCCTTATATAGTTATTATACTTAGTATCAGTATCAATATTAGTCGTCACACTGATATATTTATACAATATGTTTTGGGGTGGTCATAATTCAGGTCCCCCTTTCCCCTTATGCTAGATTAATTTTTGCCCCCATCATATCTATAGGGATCCTTTTTTTTTTTTTTTCTCTACAAGGTTATAGATAAAATTAATTAGGAACGATTGTAACTTGATCAATCAGGACTCCAAATACCCAAAATTGGGCTACATTTGATATATAAACCTACAGCCATATAGAAATTTTTGGCTTGTCTCTTGCTATCATTAATCACTGTTTCATCTCTTCTTTCCAGTTCACATATAGAGAGACACATTAAATGATTCTCTCTTTTTCAAGCTTAAGTATGTATTTATTCATTTTTTAATAATTATTATATAATGTACAATTTATGTTTTTCTAGATGTTAGCACGATATTTAGATTTATTATATATATATTTAAAGACATTATATTTATATTATTAGTTATAGGTAAGGTATGTATATAATATGTGATAATGAATTTGTTTATGTTTAAAAGAAGACTGACATATGTAAAAAGTAATATATTTTGAATATTATTATCATCATTATTTATTTATCATTTAATCTAATTATATTTTGTATATATTCTTTTTATTTCTTTATTTTTAGTACACAAATGTTGGAACAAGTTCTATTCTATGTTCATATCCTGTTCATGGTAATATGTAATTTGTATACAAATTGGCTAATTACTTTATCAGCAGCAGTATCCTCGTTTGCTGTTATTAAATGCACTAACGTTTTAAAATTCTGTTGAGTTTAAATGTATTAGAATTCTCAATTATATTGCACCAGATATCAATTTGATTTAATGACACCTATAGTATTAAACACACCTGTGAGTCATATAATGCTTATTTACGTGAGGGACTATTTAACATCAGATAGCCCCTTTGGTGTCCATCCCCTGATGAAATCCGCAAAGGCGGAAGAAACGCGTAGGGACGGTTTGCATTGCAACTACGGTGGCTGACCTGCCTTCGGCACCAGAGAGAGACCAAGGAAATACAAGGAAAGTCCTTCCGGTATCCAGCACCACATGTGTGGGAGTAATGGCGGACGCACGCTGCTGAGAAGCTCCTGACGGATGGTTGTTATATATACACCTTGGAGAAAACGGCGTTCTCAATTGTTGGGTCTCGAATTGATCGTGAGATTACAGAGCGGAGGTGACTGTGGAGTCTTCTTTTGGTGCATGGGCAGGTCCCATAAAATGCTTATTTTAATCAGACAAATTGTAAGTGTGCAATTGTCTTGTCCATGATTTATTAAAATGTTCATCTGATTTTACACAAGGATCGGGCGCTTTTTCTCTTTTCTTTTTCTAATAGGTACTATGGGAACTTGGTGAGCCCAAGAAGAAGCTGCCTGGACCTTTGTTTTATTCACTCATGGACTTCATTTGGACTTAAGTATCAATTTTTAGTTCAATTTTTGTATTTTTATGCTATTTTTTATGTTCAACAGATTATTTAATTTTTTTTTATAATTTTGCACATTTTTTCAATTACATTTTGTTAAATGTATGTTTTTTTATATATTATAATTCAATTAGTATAGGCAGGCACTAGTTGGTTCATGTAAACATCTTATTCAATATTGATATTTGGTGCAACATTTTGGCACACGTCACCGGAGTGGCAGCAATTTGGGTGTGCTGAAAAAAGGAGCGCTGTCTTTATAACTGTTCCTATATATAGATGTAGGTAGGTTTATATTGGGAAGACACTATAAAAAGCTGCGTAAATATGCAAAATAACTGTAAACAACGACACGCCTAGTACAGTAATATTTCTCACCTGGTGGAAATTGTGAGGGATAAATTCCAATATCACGGTCACCAGCCAATCCCTCCACGACGACGGGAAGTAATTTTGCCCGAAGCAGCTCCTCCAATGGAGTTAATATCAGACGTTGTGGTGTCGGCCCACCTCCAGTGCCAGTAGCATGCACGCGTTGGTCTTGTATTTTCCTTTTTAATTTTGACCTAATATCGTCAAATCTCTTGTGACAATTCCGCTTGTCCCTGACATGATTCCCACATGCATTGACACCAATGACTATTGTGTCCCACATTTCTTTTCTGCTTGATGCACTTGTCCGCCCTTGAAAAACATAGAAAATATATGAGGCCAATTAATAATAATAGAAGCACCAGTTTCCTACACTGCTAGCTTTTCCAAGAGATAGCAAACATGCTGTTTTAGGTGTAATATGTGAAGCACATGAGCATTCACTACTAAACCTATACATGTAAGCAAGCTTGCATTCATATTGTATGCAGTTATGGCAAATTGACCGCCTGTGTTTAGTTGTCCTTGTAACGCATGATAAAAAGCTGTGTTTCCAGACTAATTAACATAGAAAGATATTCTGAACCCATATTTGCATATGAACAAAACTCAGATGACCTAGGATCACATGTATTTGAATAATAAATGTAAAGGTACACTTACCTAGTAAATGTCCATAGATACTGTCATAGTGCTCCAGAATGCCAGTGACAAGAGCTGTATTTTCCTGGTCATTGAAGCGAGGATTACGTGGCTTCTCCACACGTTTCTTCCGAGCAGGTTTAGGGTCAGAGCTTGGCTGGTGCTGACTGGACTCTCCTTCTTCCAATGGAAGAGCCTCCAAAAGCTGGCCACCAGCAAGCACGCCACCACCAGACACCCCATCAGCAACTGCGCCACCAGCAGCACTCCCAGCACCAGCACTCCCACTCCTAGCACCAGCACTCCCACTCCTAGCACCAGCACTCCCACTCCTAGCACCAGCACTCCCACTCCTAGCACCAGCACTCCCACTCCCAGCAACAGCACTCCCAGCACCAGCACTCCCACTCCCAGCAACACCACTCCCACTCCCAGCAACAGCACTCCCACTCCCAGCAACAGCACTCCCACTCCCAGCAACAGCACTCCCACTCCCAGCAACACCACTCCCACTCCCAGCAACAGCACTCACACTCCCAGCAACAGCACTCGCACTCCTAGCAACATCACTCCCCTGAACAGTACCTTCACTCTGACGCGTACTCGCACGAGTAGCACTCCCACTCCCACCAGCATCACTCTTCCCATGCTTTGCGGGCATACTTACAGCACTCACAAAAAACAGACAAGAAATGTACAGCCAATCACACGAAACACTTCCACATATAAAACAAGACAAAGATGTAAACAAAACAACAAAGGACAAAGCTCTCCCAATACACAACAAGTCTCTCACTCAATATGCAAATCTTAAATCACCCAGCTCTGTGCGTCTCTCTCTCTCTCACTCCCAACAACACAGAGAATGATTAACAGTACACGTTGCCTTTAAATATGGCGCGCTATCCAATACATGCTTGGTTCGCCTGATTCAGCAAGATTTGTGATTGGGCAACCTAACAGCAACCCGCCACGCACGCTGATACACCTGTGTGTGATCGGCTAATCATCGTGAGAGTGGGCGGATTTGTTTTCGCCTTGATTTTCAATGTATTCGCCACTTACTGCATACGGAGAGGAAAAATCGCCAATAACATTAATAATCGGTAAGCTTGCCGATTTCACATATTCGTCGCTTACTGCATGAGGCCCATAGTTACAAAGTTTATTTCAGCCACGGGAGTGAAAATGTTTCCTGACACGGTACACATGCTCCTCTTCACTAGGTGGGGTCAGCGCTACATGTGTGCAATCTATTGCACCTATCACACATGGTAGCCCGGCTATGTTAAAAAAGCCATTCCTTAGTTACTGCCTCTCTTTATGCTCTGTAGGAAAAAATATATAATTCCTAGTGCATTTAATCAGTGCACATAAAAACTAGCTAAGGGCCCATGAGAATGCTGGCTGCGAGACCCGTCCTACTATGCCCACAGTTGGCTGAAAAGATAAAGAAGCAAGAAAATATAATGAGCTCAGCATTTTAACAAGGCCAGGGACTGCACGACCTGTTAAGGGCTCTAAATCGTCTCTTAACTCTTCATAAAGAGCCAACATTGCTGCTGAACTGAAGCGATAACGGATGATTATTTCGGCTTCAGACAGCCCCTCCAAATGTGTTCGTTCCCGGTATAACCATTGGCGGGGAACCACCTCTCTCCTCTCCCTCTCCTCCCCTGTTCCTCTCGTCTCCCACTCGTCTCCCTCTCTCCTCTCTCCTATCTCTCCTCTCTCTCCGCTCTCTCCCCTCTCTCCTCTCTCTCCTCTCTCTCCTCTCTCTCCTCTCTCTCCTCTCTCTCCTCAATCCTCTCTCTCCTGTCTCCTCTCTTCTGTCTCCCCTCCAAAGCCACGGTTCTCCTTCTCATCATAATCTGTCAAAAACACTCTCTCCACCTCTGCATCTGCCATCTCTACTATGAAGTAAGTTTGACATTTGCATGGTTTAAGTAGGTATGTAATAAAGCCACCTGACTTCAAAAAATGGCACCCGTTAATAAAAAAAACTTTATTAGAAACAATAACCTCCATGTGTGTTTAGAACCAATGAATATCAGATGTCTAGGATAACCTAATCATTATAACCTGATATTTAATTAATATTTCACATACCTATTCGTAAACCTTGGTTAGACAATGAAATTCAGATGTTTCTAATACCATGATTTGTCACGTACCCAACAGTAACATGTGTCTGGCAATTAGCAGTTTGTGATAAAGTTGTGATACAATTTGTGAGTCAATTGAAGCCATATGTTACCACTGTCACAATGATTAGCTTTATATGTTTAAGCCGCAGTTAAAGTTGACATTTTTATTTAAACGAAATTATTTATTTCTATAAAATATGTGCATTAATACAATCTACACACTGACAAGTGATTTGCTTAACTGCAGATCTATCAGTTGTCATATAATTGATTCTTTTGCTTGGGATTATTTAATTAACTGTTATTGCTAACACAAAGCAAAGTTGTGTGTGGAAGATCATGTGACCAGGCAGTTATTAGATATAATTGGTGCACTGCTAGAGAGAAGGCAAGCTGCAAGAGCCAGAGCCTATCAGAAGGGGAAGGGGGTGGGACTTTAAAAAAATGTCTCTAGAAACAAAAATGCTCGTTAAATGAGAATAAATACAAAATGTACTTTAACATATTTGTAATAATTATTTGTATTTTTAAATGCTACAAGTATTTTGTCATAGTACAGAACTGATTTATTAGAAAAAACACACAAGTGGGATATTGCTTGAACTGCACCTTTAAGAGCTCCCAATCGGACTTCCCACTAACTGATCCTGCTGAATGGAAACAATGATCTACCTCCTATATAACCCTAAAATCGACAAGTGATATTTAACCTCTTCATAACGTAAGCAGTGACACAATAAGATCCACTATTTGAATGGTAATATTTATTAGAACCACTACTTTTATAGACCAATGGCTCACAACTAGAAAGCAATGTGTGTCAGCTCCAAAGACTCCCGACTTAAATCCTATCTATAAAACATCCCTTTTTTTTTTCAAAGTCCCTCTCTCGCCGCCTTCTCACCAGCTTCATGCCAACTTTTTCTGGCAAGATTAATTTGTGAGAAAATTGCCATTCTAAATCCTCGATTAGCCTCGATAACCTAATCGAGGCTACTAGAATTGTAAGAATCTCAAAACCTACCAATAAGGGGCTTAGTGCGGCTCACCTGGCAATGTGTTTTGGACGAGAGGCAATTGATAAATGCTTTCACCGCCCTCTTATCGAGGCTTTCTGAATCGCTATAGGTATTTTTGGCCGATAATTGCTAAAATGGTCAATAAGTGGGTTATGAAGGCTACTAGTGTAGGCCCCTAATTGTTTAATGATCTTTCCAATTTAAAAACTTAAATCTTAAAGGATGAAATTTGTTGGTGGGTACTGTGACGTTGAAGGGGTCCCCAGGCCATTAATAAAAGTATTTGTCCCGGCAGGGGGGCCCTGAACCAGGTTGGGAATTGTAGAGTTTCAGCTCTGCAACCCAACCAGGGTAATAATATGAAATGCATGTGTCTCTTCCCCAGGAATAAGGGGATGAGATTAATAAAATGTAACAACTGTATAAACCATGAAACAGGGTCCCAGAGTCGTAGTGGGTAAAGGTAGAGTGTCAGTTCTGCAGCCCACTGATGCCGGCAACTCTGTAATTATGTTAGAACAGTCTGTGTGTATCCCGTCAGATATAAGGGGCACACAAGTATAAATCATGTGACAATGCTCTCCTGGGTCAGTTAAAGTGAGTGTCAGTTCTGCAGCCCAGAGCTGCCTACAGTCCAATAATGTGTATTAATGTGTCTAAAATGCGCCCGCTAGGAATAAGGGGCCTCTAGCACTGTTTAAAGAGTTAATTGGATAATCTTGCCTGTGGTTTTGTGGTTGAGTCCAGCATTACAACACTATATCACTGTGTAACCGCAGACAAGCAAGGGAAGCCTTAACCGCAAGTTAAATTGGTTAAGTGGTCTGCGGTCATGAAAAGATGCCGGATCAAATCAATGTATAATGTGGTTTCCTCATTCAATTAAGGTCAATTGGTAAAGTACGTCTGTGGTTATCGATTGCGGCCCGGTATTGCAACATTGCATCCCGACCTCAAACCGCAGACCGGGGAAAAGTTTAACCACAAACCACATCATAGCCCTCACATAATTAAGCAGTTAACTTTGGATAAGAAGGTCCTAGCTTTCTAATTTTTGGTGTGCAGAGTGCTAGGGGGTAGACATATAATCTAGTATAGTTATAAGAACTGTAACATTTATTTAAAAGCATAAATGAGCAGTAGCTTGGAGTTTAGTACTTTAAAGTTATAGGAACTGTGACATTTACATTTCAGTCAGGCAGGACAGGGGATAAATGAAGCATTCACCATTGTCATTTATGATCAGGGATGAGTCATATATAATGTCAGTAAGGACTTCTGATACTCCCTGTGGAGAAGGCTCCAGAGTGTCTGCAAAAGTCCATGGCTTAAAAAGACACCGACCTGGGGAAAGTGCTAAATGTCAGGAAATATATATAAACCGTTTGCTACCAGATGTCCGGGCATCCTGGAGACAGGTAGACTTTCTGCCGCCGTGCAAGGGGACTTGGTCAGGTATGCTAGGCGGGTTAAGGGGGAAGTTAGCGCATGACCTTTAGCATGCCGTGAAGCCCTTTGCCTGGTTGCAGGAACTGCTGGCAAACTTGCCATTGGGAGGGAATTTGCTTCCCACGCCAAGATTGGCTGTGTATTATCCCAATAGGTTTTGGAGAGTGTTATAAGCCTGTGTAGGCTATCAGGTGTGTGTTCTACATCATTCATCTGTGTGTCATCGGAAAGGACAGCGTGCGGTACAAAGACGTTTCATCGCAACCATGGATTGTACCCCGCTGTAAAAGTTTGTTAGAACTAAGGACTTGGAAACTAATTCTACAATTAGCGGAGGAACAGAGGCTGCAAGTGTCGCCTCTAGCCAAAGACAGTTTCGAGTCTCTTGTTCGCGTATTAACCCTGCTCCGGGGAATTAATACATAGAGACTGCATTTCATGGACTTACGTTCTGGAAACCTATTATTTTGTTTTACCTTATTCCCATATGTGTTATTTCGTGTTATCTTGTAAGTCAAGCTGTGTGTGTTTCTCGTGTGAATAAATACAATTTATTTTATCTCACATTTTGTCAATCAAAGGATCCAGATATATTTTCGTAAGGTAAGCACTGGTCTCCTGTGACAGGTACCAAAATGATACCTTTACTTAATAAAGAAATCTCATTGTTATTCAAAATGCAGGTCTCTCCTTCCTTTTGCCCTGGCTGATGTTTTTTCAGGTAGGATCTTGTTTGCTTGTCCCTAAAAAACATGGGCTTCTCAAATGGTTTCCACAGGTTTGTAAAGAATATTCAGGCACAGATGAATCAGTCCAACTAAAAGAACATTTGTCTCATCTTTAGCAAAGATTTTGAAGGAGGTCAGCCTATCTAATCTGAAATCTACAGAAGGTAACTTTTATCGCTTTTATCCAAGGGTAGATATTATCTTTGTAGTCTTGAACTTGTACTCTTAAACAACTTAGCTAATAGTAGTAATTTTTTTGTGTGTTTGACTTTATCTTTTTTTGTATATTGACTAATCTTGGCTTGGATTCTTGTAGTCTTTGACACCCTCTTTTATTAGTTTTACTTGCCTCTATTATTGTTACATTTTAAATGATTAATGCAAATGCTGCTAAGTCTGCAACTCATTTATTGTAGGAGAGACATTTAGTCATCCTGCTGATTGTAAAAAATGTCAAATTCTACATAGAATTGGTTGTGATAGAACACATGCTTTTTACATGCTTAAATACCCCTTTGGGCTAATCTATATTGTGTAGGCGACATGACAGCTTAAGACACGCTTCATTGAGCATCAAAGCAAAATCAAAAGGATAGACGAAAACATAACTTTACACAAACATAGTAAAGAATACACACATAATGTCTCCTCAGTGTTCTTTCTGGTTATTAAGCCTGTGCCAGGGAGGAAAGGGTTAATACCTGATTTGCTATGCATTACTGTTGTTGCCCTGTCCCCGCCATTTTTATTCCCCATTTGCAGGCCATTCCCTGTCTGCGAGGGTAAAAGACAAGATGCATTGCTTGCCATACCCTCTAACCGACACATGATGGCAGATCTTAAATGTAAGGCAAGAGGTATTTTTTTTGTAAGTCCAAGCAGGAATTACTTGGACATCCAGCTGTGATATGGTTAAATGAGCTGGGGTTATTTTTATGACCAAGCCTCAAAGGGCTGTAGTTATTTTTATGACGGAGCCTCAAAAGGCTCTCACAGATTTAGAGTCCCCCTGTCTAAAAGAGTGTCAATTATGAAAAGACCCAGAGACCCATAATGTATACAAAACTGGCATACTGATGCACAGCAGATGTCAGGCTAGTGACATATATTGGGCAAAAAGCAGACTTAGTGGTGCCAAGAAATGGGTGTAGCCCAGGTATGCTAAGTGGCATGGGCGTCAACCTGACCCATGCGCCCTGCCCACCGGACAGCCCTTTTGACCGGTCTTATGAACTGTGGGTAACTTGGCTATTCATGGGTTTTCTTGTTCCCACGAGGGGATTGGATCCACATGTTAAAGATAGCTTTGGGCAGTCTATAACTGTGGCTTCCCAGTTATCCCCAGTGGGATTCCTGAATTTTAATCCACGATGTAAAGATGCAAGACTTTGTTCCAGTACAGAAGCAACCCATCCAGGAGTGAAGGGGTTAATAACCACATAACCACAGGACTTTTAAAACCAAGGCTGCATTTCTTGCGCTTGCAAGCAGAGGACAATTTATTTTGTTTCAAAGGACAATTTCTTTCATTCCCTTTTTCCTCTAAGTGTTGTTTTCAAGTGTATTCTGCAGATGACGTGTGTTTGTCTATTAAGGAAATAAATCACAATTTATTTTGCAACTTGTTCTGTTCAATCAAGTACCCAGAAATATAAATGTGTTGATAAAAGTTAGTGTCATCTTGACAGGCTTTTAAAAAACTGGTGGCAGCTGGTGGGATACTGATTGAACCTATATTGCAGTTTCCTGCGGGCTCTGTAATATAGTGAGGACCTTGTAGCTTGTGAGCTCCTCAGACAAGTAGCAACTGACACACACTTCTAAAGAGCACGAGAGACTTCACTGTTACCTTCACCCATACCCCGAAGGCACCATGAGTGATCATTCAGGAAGGTTCAGGTCGTGGACCAGAGAGAAAGTCGTGGAGAAATGTGAGGGGTATGGCTTACCGACAGATGGGCGGTCGAAGGCACAACTGGAGGAGGATTTGGAGCATCATGAGGACCGCAGGGTCCTACCAGAGGGACAAGTCCCTGTAGCTGCTGTGTTGGCTGACGCTATTCAGCCCGGAGTGTAGGAGGTCCCTCCAGCTCCGGGTCTGCAAGGACATGAGGAGAGTGCTAGTGACCCCCTGGTTGAGGGTGGCTTGGCTCCAGGGGTTGCGGATGAGGTAGCAGCTGCGGCTGCCGAGCGTGCCGTCCCTGGGCTCACTGCACTTTTGGCTACATGGGGAACGGGTGTTAGCACTGCGGAGCGATTACAGCTCCTGACAGCAGTGCTTGGAAGAACCCACAACTCCTACCTTGAAAACGGGGAACAAGGTCTTTCCCAGGCGGATCATCACAGCTTCAGCAAGTTCGTGGATGGCACAGATGACCTCGATGCGTTCCTGAATGACTTCGAGACGCAGTGTTCCCGGTTCCGAATTCCAAGGAGGGACTGGGTGGTTAGACTGCGACCACTGTTATCTGGCAAAGCCAAACGGACTGTGATGGGTATTCCACATGTGGATGCCGATGACTACGGTCATGTGAAAAGCAAGCTGCTAACCCAGTATGCCCTGACCCCAGAATCTTACAGGGGCAAGTTCCGGACGGGGATAGTACTCCCCGGAGAGTCATACAGCACCTATGCCGGTAGGATGGCTTTGCACAGGGCTCAGTGGGTGGAGGGGAATGGGGTTACAAAATTCCATACCCTGCTGGACTTATTCTTTCAAGAGCAGCTGCTGCATCAGCTTCCCACAGATGTGAGGGGATGGGTCTATGACCATAAATCTCAGACCTATGAGGATGCAGAGAAAATGGCAGATGAGTATGTGGCCAGCTGAGTTGCAATGAAGGACCCTGTAGCACCCAAAGGAGCAGGCCGTGCGGCCCAGGGCGCTAAGACTACTCCTCTGTGGACACACCAGCCTGCAGCAGCAAACAGTGCACCCAAGGCTGCAGAGTTCAAGCTTGAGAGGCGGTGTTATTCATACAATAAAGTTGGACATCTCAGGCCAGATTGTCCGGACTGGGACTGGGACAGCTCCGAGGCCGGTTGCCCGTGTGCGACTGGCACACACAGAGGAGCCAAGAGCAGCCGTGGAACAAGCCCACAGAGGGATGCCCAGTGGAGAGACTGCACTTGCCACCTCAGAACCAGCAGCGTGGAGCGGGGGACATCAGGTTGCTCCAGTCGGGATGCAGCCCAACGATGTCCGGCAGAAGCATCTGCGGAAGGTGACCACCGGAGACCGGCAGATGGATGGCTTGCTAGACTCCAGTGCCACCGTGACTCTGGTTCGCCCTGATATGGTGCAGCCAGAGGATTTGCTCCCAGGCACCGGTATGCAAGTGACCATGCCAGAAGGAGGACCACGGTCACTCCAGGTTGCCTGGATCTTTTTGGACTGGGGTGCCGGACGTGGCATGAGGGAGGTGGTTGTTTTGCCTGGGTTAGATGCCGAGGTCTTGCTGGGTAACGACCTAGGACACGTTACCTGTGTTTTTACCACTGAGCTGGCACCTGTTGCAGCGATCACCAGGAGCCAGTCAGCAAGTATTGCAGCAGAACCAGCCCCTGTCCCCCTGCATTTGGGACCTACAGTTCCAGTAGTCTCTGCGGAGACCAGACAGGAAAGCGAGACTCAGTCGCTTTCTGACACTGACTTACTGTTCCCTGTACCTGTTCCCTGTCCCCCTGACTCAGATGTGACCGGGGGGTGGCCAGAGTTAGGTGCCCAGTTTAGGAATGCCGTGCAATCTGATCCCAGCTTGGAGGGCATAAGACTGCGGGCGTCTGAGTCTAAGCCAAGCAAGGGGTCTGATTACTTCTTGTGGCACCGCGGGCTCCTATATAGAGAGCTATGGACCACCGGGTTAGATGAGGTATGGACGGGGAAGAGACAGCTAGTGGTACCCCGGGAGTATAGGCAGCAGTTGTTGTGGGTAACCCACTCCATTCAACTAGCGGGGCATCAGGGGGTCGCTAGGACGCGAGCCCGGCTGTTGCAGCGTTACTACTGGCCGGGGGCATCCAGTGAGGCGACAGAGTTCTGCCGATCCTGTGATGCCTGCCAGTGAGTAGGTAAGGCGGGTGACCATGTGAAGGCTCCCCTGAACCCGTTACCGGTAATAGGGGAACCCTTCCAGTGGGTAGCTATGGACCCCGTGGGACCACTCATGGTTCCCAGCTGGTCAGGAAAGCGCTACATTCTCACGTGGTGGATTTTGCCACCCGGTACCCTGAGGCGGTAGTGCTTGCCAGTATTGATGCTAGGGCAGTAGCTAAAGCTCTGTTAGCCATTTTTTCTAGGGTAGGTTTCCCTAGTGAGATCCTAACCGATATGGGGTCGCAGTTCATGAGTGAATTGCTCCAGTGTCTCTGGGAGGCGTGCGGGGTAAAGCACCAGCGCACGACCCCTTACCACCCCCAATCCAACGGACCATGTGATAGATTCAATAGTACCCTGAAGCAGATGCTGCGAACATTTATAGAGGCAGAGGGAAAAGAATGGGAGATTCACCTGCAGCATTTGCTGTTTGCGTACCGAGAGGTGCCGCAAGAATCTACAGGCTTCTCTCCCTTTGAGCTGCTATATGGTCGCAGGGTACGGGGACCTCTGGACCTATTCCGTGAGGGGTGGGAAGGGGAGACTACCACTACTGATGCTTCTGTGCTTCAGTATGTGATAGATCTCAGAGACAGGTTAGAGATGCTCATGGGGTTGTCACAGGACAACCTTACGGCTGCTCAGACCAAGCAGAAGACTTGGTATGATCAGAATCCCCGTAGCAGAGAGTTCATCCCAGGACAGCAGGTACTTGTTCTCAAGCCCATTCGGGAGAACAAATTAATGGCTGCCTGGTCGGGACCGTATCCGGTACTGCGAAAGATGAACAAGTGCAACTATGTTGAACAGGTAGATGCTAAGACAGGGAGAAAAAAGACTTATCACATCAACATGCTGAAGGAGTACATAGCACCGAGTGTGGCATCGGTGCTGGCCATTTGTAGCCCACCGATGGGGGATCCAGCGAGCAATGCTCTGCCTGATCTCCTGGGGGAGGCCAGGCAGGGAGGTACCATAGAGCAGGTGGAGATAGGGGCTCAGATGAGTGTCAGGCAGAGAGCAGAAGCCAGGGCTCTGTTAGAGAAGTATAGGGCTCTGTTTTCAGACAAGCCAGGGAAGACACACATTGCAGAACACCCAGTACTGACAGGGGATCTGAGACCTCTGCATAAGCATGCTTATAGAGTGTCAGCAGAGGTGAAGGGCAGTATAGAGAGGGAGGTAGAAGAGATGCTGGCCCTAGGGGTAATTGTACCGTCCCAGAGCCCTTGGGCTTGTCCGATAGTCCTGGTGCCTAAGAAGGACGGAACCACCCGGTTATGTGTGGACTACCGGCAGCTCAATGCGGGCACGGTGTCAGGTGGCTACCCCATGCCCCGCATGGATGAGTTGTTAGATGAACTCGCGGGGGCAAGGTATCTGACGACTATGGATCTCAGTAAAGGGTACTGGCAGATCCCTTTGACCCAGGAGTCTAGAGAGAAGTCTGCATTTATTACCCCAAGTGGCCTCTATGAATTTCTAGTGATGCCATTCGGGATGAAAAATGCACCGGCTACCTTTCAACACCTGGTCAATCGCTTGCTGGAGGGTATGCAAGGGTTTGCAAGGGCATACCTGGACGACATTGCTGTCTTTAGTAATTTGTGGGACTCACACTTAGTGCATGTAGCTGCAGTGCTAGCCAGTATTAGGGAAGCGGGACTCATGTTGAAACCCACCAAGTGCTTAGTAGGGATGGCAGAGGTATTGTACCTAGGGCACAGAGTGGGTGGCGGGCATCTTAAGCCAGAACCAGCTAAGGTGGAAGCTATAGTGCAATGGCCCATTCCCAAAACCAAGAAGCAAGTCATGGCTTTCTTAGGCACCGCAGGCTACTACAGAAAGTTTGTCCCTCAGTATAGCGCCATTGCCAAACCCCTGACTGACTTGACCCAGAAGCGACAGTCTGTGCTGGTAGTCTGGTCTCCTGCCTGTGAGGTCTCGTTTCAGGCATTAAAGACTGCACTAGCCAGCGCTCCTATACTTGCTGCTCCAGACTATGCAAAAAAGTTCCTGGTGCAGACTGATGCCTCAGACTTTGGCATTGGGGCTGTACTCAGCCAAGTGGGGGAGGAGGGCGATGAGCACCCAATAGTTTATCTAAGCTGCAAACTGCTGCCCAGAGAGGTGGCATATGCCACCATTGAGAAGGAGTGTCTGGCCATAGTGTGGGCTCTAAAGAAGTTACAGCTTTATTTGTATGGCAGACATTTCACGGTAATAACTGACCACAATCCTTTGAGTTGGTTACAGAGGTTGTCGGGGGAAAATGCTAAACTTTTGCGCTGGAATCTTGCCTTACAGGAGTGGAACTTCACCATCCAGCACAAGAAGAGAAGTGAGCATGGTAATGCTGATGGCCTTTCCCACCAGGACAGCCCTCAGGACTTACTAACTTCAAGAGCTGGCAGGTCAGCCCAGCCACTGGACGGGGTGGTCAGGGCAGTCCCTGCATCTTGAGTGGGGGAGGTGTGACGGGGAGGAAAGGGTTAATACCTGATTTGCTATGCATTACTGTTGTTGCCCTGTCCCCGCCATTTTTATTCCCCATTTGCAGGCCATTCCCTGTCTGCGAGGGTAAAAGACAAGATGCATTGCTTGCCATACCCTCTAACCAACACATGATGGCAGATCTTAAATGTAAGGCAGGAGGTATTGTTTTGTAAGTCCAAGCAGGAATTACTTGGATATCCAGCTGTGATATGGGTGAATGAGCTGGGGCTATTTTTATGACCAAGCCTCAAAGGGCTGTAGTTATTTTTATGACTGAGCCTCAAAAGGCTCTCACAGATTTAGAGTCCCCCTGTCTAAAAGAGTGTCAATTATGAAAAGACCCAGAGACCCATAATGTATACAAAACTGGCATACTGATGCACAGCAGATGTCAGGCTAGTGACATACACTGGCGACACACTTTATTCGAGCTCGGCTAGTCCCACGAATTTGGGTATACCCGGGTGTATTGAGGTTTGTGACTGTTTTCTGCCCGAGTGCATTGAGTTATTTTCCAGCAGGGATTGAAGCATTTTATTCCCGCTGGCTGCAATACTGAACAGTACATATATATATACTGCATTACAATTCATGAATTTATGTCATCTGGTAGACACGCGAAGCATTGCAGCCTATTAAATCCTAATCATTATCATTTAACAGATCAGCCGCCCATCAGCCAGGCATGAACCCAGGCTGGGAAGGCAAATGCAACGGGGCTTGTCAGAGGTGAGGAGCGGCGCATTCCAGGTATCTGCCAGGTACATACCGGGTATTTGCTCGAATAAAGTGTGTCGGTGCAGTATATTGGGCAAAAAGCAGACTTAGTGGTGCCAAGAAATGGGTGTAGCCCAGGTATGCTAAGTGGCATGGGCGTCAACCTGACCCATGCGCCCTGCCCACCGGACAGCCCTTTTGACCGGTCTTATGAACTGTGGGTAACTTGGCTATTCGTGGGTTTTCTTGTTCCCACGAGGGGATTGGATCCACATGTTAAAGATAGCTTTGGGCAGTCTATAACTGTGGCTCCCCAGTTATTCTCAGTGGGATTCCTGAATTTGAATCGATGATGTAAAGATGCAAGGCTTTGTTCAAGTACAGAAGCAGCAACCAGTCCAGGAGTGAAGGGGTTTATAACCACATAACCAAAGGACTTTTAAAATCAAGGCTGCATTTCTTGCGCTTGCAAGCAGAGGACAATTTATTTTGTTTCAAAGGACAATTTCATTCATTCCCTTATTCAAGTAAGTGTTGTTTTCAAGTGTATTCTGCAGATGTCGTGTGTTTGTCTATTAAGGAAATAAATCACAATTTATTTTGCAACTTGTTCCGTTCAATCAAGTACCCAGAAATATAAATGTGTTGATAATAGTTGGTGTCATTGTGACAGAGCCTTTTTCTCTTATAGGTAGAGGATGGGATATTGATAAATTACTACTAAATGAGACCTTTTGTATTTTTTCACTCAAGCCTCAAACCACCTGACCTCATCAAGGACTTTGAATTTACATGTGTTCTTAAAATATTATAGTCTAAATAATTGACAGGCAGCACCACCAATGACAAAACATAAAACTATCACAGATGAACTAGGTGTGGGTATCAACAAGGAAGCATGTAAACACAAAATATAATCACAGTACCATACATTATATAATATAGGTAACTCGCATTAAAACAAGAAAAATATAACAAACCGTTATTTTCAATCAATATAATTTTCATCAGTAGAAAAAATGCATACGAAGTAAAAAACTACTATCAAAATATATGGAAGAATGACCTAGTCGCAAATGAAAGAACAAGGGAGAGGGAGGAAAGAAAACATAGGGTAGTATGGCTTATCAAGCGTCACAAACAGATGGTGACAGATACACTCACCCTTAGGTGGTAAATAAGAGCCTTTTTCACACAATTGGGATCTGGAACTGCCGAGTTAACTCTAGTAGAGATGTTATTTGCCTTCTTTCTTATTGAATTTTGATCTCAAATGAATACCATATCATGAGGATAGAGAGGGAACATATATAGTGCAACACAGTTTTATCAAAAAAACCTAAAAAAAACACATGAATAAAATACTCACACTCTGTAAGTGTGAAAACGGGCAATTGGAGAGATTTTAACCAAACTGAGTCTCTCACATTCAGTTTGTGCCCTGACCCGCTGATGTCCAATAGTATAGACCTGATTTGGAGTCCTTTCCACACCGTTTTGCTCTGTGTACGGCATCTGACCACCGCACACTTCCGTGTCACGTTCTCTGCTCCAAGTCTCGCGAGATTTCGCCAACTCTGCTCACTCGCTCTGGAGCTGATCTCATCCAAGGGAACTCCCAGCTAGGTCTCTCTCCATGTCTCGCCTCTCACTGTGTCACCGCCAACAGTAATCACCCAACATTTTACCAGATACGGGTTCTTCAACCCCTGAAGAGGGCCTTGTTGGCTGCATTTGTTTTAGGGACAGGTAATTTTGGGTGCACCTCCCCTTTATTTATTTAATATTGGTTGATGTTGTATGCAATTGATAATTATACACTGTGGTTATACGCACAATAGGTAATTTTCACTGTAGCGCTTAAAGCTCTTTTTTCGTTACTATCAAAATATAATTATCGAAAAGTGATCAAAATAGATACGGAAAAACAATTGTCCCCAGAATTGAGGCTATTTTAGCATTAAAAAAATCCTAACATGCAAGAGGAGGAGAAGAAAGGCAACATACAGTATAGAGATTTGCCTAACAACTTAGATGACTGAATAGATGTGATACACATCACATAATGTCTATCAGTGTGCAATATAGTGCAAAAAAGTGCTAAAAATGGCAGTCATGAAGGGGGGCAACATTTCAGTATGTACCGTAACATCATTTATTCTGGCCTATTCCACCATATAAAAATGCAGTACTTCCCTTATTGATGTGTCCCACCTCAGCAGTCTCAAAATTCAAATGTGGCAGACAGCCACACTCAGCCTATTGAAATCTCTCATTCCATTGTGTAGAGTAATGATAATCGCCACCAAGATTTTAAATAGCATCGACATCCAACAGCTGATTCACCTCTGATGATCAACAGGAAAATTCACTGAGAGCCCTCCACGGTAGTAAAGTGCTCTTGTAGCTTAGTAGTTTACAATGATGATTCAAATCAGGAAGTAAACAACCTTCTGGTTCATCCAGCAGGAGATTCAATCACAGGTATGTTATATGTAAAGAAATAAAAACGGAAAAGTATTTGTCCAAGAAGATACAGATATATTTTAACAGATATACTTAGTACCACATAAATGAACATTTTGCTAAAATAGCTGCCTACGCTTAGAGAAAAAGTATATGGTAACATTACACTCTCATCTGGTGAATCTACAAAGTTATAGGGCCTTATTCATAAAGCCTCGATAAGGCCCTTATCAAGCACTTATCGACAAAAATGGCTACTCGTATTCAGATAGCCTCGGTAAGTGCTCGATAACGTCCTGTATCGCCGCAAAATTTTATCACCATCCGAAATTCGCCAACTGAGCGGCGATCAGCCGCTTATCAACCCTTTTCGGAGGGTTGATAAACTCGCGTGATTCAGAGACCCGCGAGTCGGCTGTCGCGGAATTTCGCAGCCCATCGCAGCCCTAAAAGGCGTTCTACTCCCCAAATCCAATTCACCACAAAACGTTTGGTAAATTGGTGGGGAGATGGCCTCGATGAGCTGCGATGTGTCGGGACTTAGAAAAAATCAGGCCCCTTTCCTGCCTCGGATTGATGCCGGGGGTCTCCGGAGCTGATAGCCATTATTAGCAGCTCCAGACCCCCCCGGCATGCATCCGAGGCAGGAAACATGCATGTACATCAACTTCATTACCTTAGCGGCTAACCGCTAAGGCAATGAAGGGGTTAAACACCCGTGCAGGCTTACTGTAAAAACATACAATACAATACAATATTGTGGCTAGCGGGGGTGGGTGAAGAGGGAATTTGGCCCTTAGTGGCTGTTTAGGCATTGCGGGAGGGTTGCGGGGGGGAGTTAACTCCTTCAATACCTTAGCGGTTAATATCGCTAAGGTAATAAAGGGGTTAACCCAACTGCTACCCACCCGCAAGGTCTAAACACCCATCCTTAGGGCTAATACCCCCTTCACCCACCCGTGAGGCCTAAACACCCACCCCTGACTGACTATACCCACCCTATACCCATTGAGTAGTATAGTGGTCCATCATACCCATATAATAATAATATGGGCATGATAAGCCTCTATAGCACTCGATGGGCACCCTAATCACAATATAGTAATACACAAGACACACAATAATAAAACATAACTAAACTCCAAAAAATCACACGTCACTAAATACAAACAGTAGCCAGCTAATCCAATCAATACAATCAATAGCAACATCAACAATGAATTAATGAAACCATTAACCAATCTAAACAATTAATTCCGAAACCAACTCAAAATGAATAGTAACACTAACCAATCTAAACAATGAATTACTACAACATTAATGAATTTAAACAGTTAAATAGAAAGAAAGAAATTCTAACAATATCTGAACTAACCATAAAACACATTAGCTAACATAATATAACATTAAATACAAACGAACACCAATCGCAAACCTTTAATTACATTAAGCATGAAAAAACAAACAATGACATCCACATAATACATGAAATGCAAAAAAGCAACACCAATACCAAGCGAGAAATGCCCCCCAAATATTGTCATAATAATGTATTAATCTGTACCCTAAAGAGGTACAGATTAATATATTATCAGTCAATGTGCTTCCCCCCAAAAAAATCAAAAAACACATCCAAAGATTAAACCTGTAAAAAGAGACATTTACAAACATGGAATATATTACTTACCATTAGAAGCGGTGGCCCTCCGACTCCCGGGGAAACAGGAAGCTCACGTACCTTGAAGGCCTCCAACACCATCCGATGCCATCCGCCATGAAGATCCGGCTCAGGTACCCCAATCTTCTTTTTCTTTCTTTAATCACCTTCTTCTATCTTCATCTGTCAGCATTTCTTGTTCTTCTTTATCTTCTTTCTTCATCTGTCAATCCAAAATACCCCATGTTAAATCCCAGCCGATGCTGTCTCGTCGGCTTCTTGGGCTCAAATGAGGCGTCACAGCCTTAAATAGGGCTTGTGATGTCACATTTAGCCTCAAAATGGTTGGTTTTATGTCCGGGGACCCCCTGCTTCACGTGACCGGGACATTTCCTTGCATAGGAGATACCGGCACCCAATAAAGAGGCCTGTATCTTGGGAAGCAGGGGGTCCCTGTACCTGAAACCAACGCGGTTTAGCTCCGGAGACCCCCTGCACCTCTACACTATTAAAGAAATGTATATTTAAATAAATAATTTTCGGGCGACATTTCAGCTGGGAGAGGCGGCTCTCTCAGAGCAGCTCTCTCTGCAGCAGAAATGAATCGCCGGTTCAGGCCTTTTCAGAGGGTTGATGCTATCGCTGGCAGCAACTCGCCTGTTTTGGGCATTTTGCTATCACTGGTAATCGAGCCTTTCTGAATACCGTGATAGCAACACCCCAAAAAATGGCATTTTACATTCCCTGGCGATTTTTTTTTATCAACCCTCTCTGAATAAGGCCCATAGAGTGTGAAATATATATTGTAACCAATACATTTCTCTACACAAGAGTATCTACAGTTGATCATACTGTACTGTATGCGATAAATGTCCATGTGGGAAGGATAGAGGTTGGTGAATGGTCTATGGAGTATATTAACAATTAGTTTTAGGATGTTTCTGTGATGAAATACATTTTTCACACATTTTTATATAAATATATAAAATTGTTGTTTAAATAATTATTATTTTTTACATTTTTATATAAAATATATAAAATATGTGTTTATATTATTATTATTTGTGATGTTTAGGGGGTAACCAGGCTCTCAAATAAAGGTTAAGCCCATTTTGGTTACCCCTGATCCGTGTATAAGGGTCCAAGAGAGTCAGCTCTTTGGCCCAGTAACATTGCATCATTCTGTTCAGTGTATCGTACTGTATGCAATAAACATATTTTTTGTGTTTTTCCCTTTATGGACGTGCTAGCAAGCAGGGATTGCTAGGGTATGAGTTTCAGAAGGGGGGGGGGTGTTTCCGGAGGAATCGTTGACAGAATGTGCCTAGGAGGTTGGGGTCCGGATTTGTCGTTTCCCCATAAATGTACCCGGGAATCATGCCTGATTCTCAGATACATGTAGGCACATTGTTCCAGCAATATTTCCTCTTGAAAACGCAATTGTGACTCACAACTGGGGTACCCTGCTCCAGCACAGCCCTGAAAGGAGAATGGGGCACAGGGATAAAACATCTATTCCTTTAACTGAGGGAATCCCTAGATTAAGGGGGGTACCCCAGCTAGTGCCCAGATGACCCACAACCAGTATATGGATTGTGGGTACCCCAAACATATATAAGGTTGAGGGGGGACTCTGAGAGTCCAGACTCAGGGCCTCATGCAGTAAGCGTTGATAAGGTATTTTTCGGCATTTTATAGTCAAAATTGGGTTTGAGATTCAGTAAGCGCTGATAAGTGCTTGATTTCGGCAGGTTTCGTAGCCGATAATTTTGTTATGGCCAGTCGGCTGCCGATAAGCCTGTTTTCGCCACTGATCGCCACTTTTTTAAATCGGCTGGATTCAAGTACCAAAATCAGCTTATCGGGGCTGATCGGCACTACGAAATTGAGATGTTATGGCCAATTTCTCCCGCCAACTAAAGTTGGCAAGTAGGAGGGGAGAACGATCGCTAAGGCTGCCGGAACGGCACTTAGAAAAAAAAAATCTTCTGTACATCAATGGAGTCTATGGAGCGGGGACGTATAACAGTATAGTACTGTTTACGTTTCATTGCTCACAATACAAACGTCATTTGCATTACAGTGTGGGGGCAGTCCCTGCATTGTGTCACAGCTGACGTGTATTATTTGCATAACATTGTACTTTTACATGTTTTCAGCATTTGCGTGTCACATTACTCATCATGTGATGATGTGTCAAGGGAAAATACTATACTCAACTCTTAAAGGAGAACCTCACATCATATCACACATTTTACTGAACTGAGCGACAATTATTTACATGATGTTACACATGTCACACATGTCACACATACACCGTATATTCATGTTCCTTTACATTACACAATGCTTGTAATGTGTCACGCATCTTTAAACGTTCATGTACATCTTTATTCTCATGTTTACATCTAGGTTTGGTCCTCCCTATTTTCATGACGTCACTTATTGGACGCTGAATCACATTGCATGTTTACATTGTAACCGTTGCATTACAAGCACTTCAACCTAACTTCTACACACATGTACAGTAATTAATCATTGTGACACCATGTAAACTCATTCTATAGCAACTATCCTCATTACAGAAATGCATGCATATGCACACGACAATTCATTGTTGTCAACATGTGACAATAACATGGCTAATTACACATGTTACACCAAACTTTTCCCACGTCAATCTCAGCCTTTTTGTCTCATTACATGACTGACTGTTGCGTTCAGAAGTTTTACATGCATTGCACATTACACTATTTATTTTCAAGCAATGTTTGTACAAAGCTTCACGTCACATCATTGGCAAATATCATCATTCCCTGCAGAATACACACAACAAATACTTCTAAGAACAACTGCACACAGCTTGCCACAGAAGTACTTTATTATGTTAATGTAACACCTTGCATTTTACTATGTCACCTGACATCATCACATACCTATTTAAAGGACGCCCATTACCTGCTCATTCACAGCTACTCATTTCAAAATGTTGCGATTGTTTAGGAGACGGAGGAACATGCTTTTCTATGACATGCTTGCTGATCAAGAGAATGATATAGGGCAAGGGAGGGACAGACCGAGGGACAGTGACAGGGACAGGCACGCGGATACGACAGGGACAGGGAGAGGGACAGGCCAAGGGACAGGTAGAGGGACAGGAGATCAGAGGAGAAGACAGAGGAGACAAGTTGTGCCTCGTCCACGTGTGTACAGGGAGAGAACCCTGTTAGATGGGATGAGTGAGGAGGAGATAGTAAGTCGCTATCGTTTGAGTTCAGCAGCAATCTTATCTCTTTATGAGGAGATAAGGGGAGATTTAGATTTTTTCACAGCCAGAGGTCGTGCAGTCCCTGGGCTTGTTAAAATGCTGTGCTCATTACATTATCCTGCTTCCGCGTCATTCCAGACAACTGTGGGCATAGTGGGCGGGGTGTCGCAATCTACATTCTCGCGGGCCTTTACCCAGTTTCTCTATGCACTCAATAGACGCGCTAGGAATTATATTCATTTTCCTACTGAGGCGACAGAGCGGCTGGAAGTCAGGAATGGCTTTTATAATATAGCAGGGATACCATGTGTGCTGGGTGCAATCGATTGCACACATGTTGCTTTGATTGCACCTAGTCAGAGTGAGCATGTGTACCGCAATCGTAAGCACTACCATTCACTCAATGTACAGGTGGTATGATGCCACGATGAGGATAATGCATGTGGTACCCAAATTCCCTGGTTCCAGTCACGATTCCTCTATCCTGAGGAACTCTTCAGTCTTCCATGCGTTCGAAGAGGGACATTTTGAACATGGTTGGCTGCTGGGTGAGTACAGATTTAGATTTTCTAACACAAAACACATTTTTATTTAGGAATGTTGGCATTGTAGAATCTTATCACTAATGTAAGCTTATGTGTGCTCCATTCATTATAGGTGACTCAGGATACGGAATTAGGCCGTGGCTCTTGACTCCGGTGCTAAACCCTCAAACTGAAGCAGAGGAGAGGTACAATGCAGCCCATATATCTACAAGATCTCTGTTATAGAGAGGACATTTGGCCTACTCAAGACCAGATTTAGGTGTCTGGACAGAACTGGTGGGGCTCTTCTATACAAGCCTCAAAAAGTGTCTGATATTATCCTTGCCTGTTGCATTTTGCACAATGTTGCACTCAGGCACAATGTACAATCAGACCTAGCTGAGCCTTTGGTAGACGAGCATCCCACCCATGTAGCTGCTGAAAATGAACAAACAGCCAGTGGTGGCCAGACACGCCAGAATCTCATCAATTCATTTTTTTCTTGTAAGTAAAAACATATATGTTCCTAGTACTACTTTTATAGATTAATTATGTTATATTAACAATAATGTTTTTTTTTATATAACCTTCTGTTAGGACACAGATGAATATGGGTTGCACACCTTTCTTGTCTCTGCTGTGTGCACAAAGTTATGTGGCACCGGTATTTTATTGTTGCACAGGTTATATAATCCCTCTTCAATTGTACATTAGTTGTGTGTATGTGAATACAACTGGGGTAACAAAGCAGTAATATTTTAGCATTGTGTTGTTCCTTATGCAAACACAATACACATAATGGCCATAGTCATTCATTCTTCTAGTATGCTTACATACAATGTTATTGGTGCAGTGTAACATGTACATCCATATGATGTGTACAACAGCCTGCTTTACATTTTGAATGTGATTAAATATACATGGTGTTGCACATTTAACACCAAATACACACTTTGCTGTGATGCTTACGGTACAGAAGATGGCATGTCAATGTTTGCAATTTATATATTGTTCCATTGCATTATAGGTATATCTCCAATATGACTGATCATGGTATGTATATTTGCTGACATCTCTCATAAGATGTGCCTACCTCAATCTTCCTATAATTATTTTAAGTAAAAACACAACATATTGGTTTAAAGAAAAATGTAACATACATGTACTTTATGTATCATGTACATGCATTTAGCTACTATTGAGGTTTCATGTGCATTGTATTAGAAAATGATTACTCCCATTTTATCACATGTTATGTATGTTCCCTTATAAATTCCATTAATGTAATATAGAGGTGTTTGGAGAAAAGGGGATAACTGTACTTATTTGTTTACTTACGGGAGATCATTCATCACGGATGCAATTGACTGATCATAACACTCCATGCATGAATGCCTGTAATCACAACAATGCGTAGTACATCTTATATTTAGCAATGTAGGTGATTATTAATGCTACAAATTAATAGTCAACATTAATTACAATTTGACACATGTTTATGTATAAGTCATATGTGTGTGGATGTGACCTACATGTAACAAGTGGCAAAGTGTAAACAAAACCAAAATTTTGTCCCAAATGTTACTGTAATGTAGCATTTATAATTTCCCACAATTAGAATGTTGGTAGTATTTTTGGAATGTAATTCACGTCACTTCATCATTATCATGATGATAATTATCAAGTATTCTCTAAATATAAACGTCAATCACGTGCACATTAGCATACTGTAGGCACACTTTTTAAGACAACTGTTTGTGTCTGTATCAATTTGTGTAGGATCCATGTATAACATCGACAAATGAGAACAGCAGGTTTATTATGGTAGCTTAGATCATCATATTCACTGTACTAATTATTTATATAACGTTTAATAAACACAGTAAACTATAGTTAGTTAGGTAAATGAAATATACACAGAAACGTACTTCATTACATGATGTTGATGTAATATTCAGAACATCATGCATTGTAGGGGACCACAACATCTAGCCAATAACATTATTTGCTACAGTCCCAAACCATTTTTTAAACATACCCATGTAACAAGAGATTTTTAACAAGAAATGGCTAGTTGGTTGTAAGTGTCCTTTACATTGGGAGAAGGAGTGGCTCAGTGAGTAAAGACACACACTGGCACTGAGAGTTTGAAGCAGGGGAGTCTGGTTCAATTCCCGGTGTCGGCTCCTTGTGACCTTGGGCAAGTCACTTTATCTCCCTGTGCCTCAGGCGGCAAAAAAAAAATTCTAAGCTCCACGGGCCAGGGACCTCAGCCTGAAAAATGTGTCTGTAAAGCGCTGCGTACAACTAGCAGCGCTATACATGAACATGCTCATATAATTATTATTATTGTTACATACTTTCGACAGACATACGTTCCATTACACAATAGAATACACAAATGTGTTAGCAGAGTGGGAATGGTTGTTATATATAAAACACACCATGCCATAAAATGTTAGTAGTAATTAAAGAACACTCAAGAATTCTTCATGAGGCACTGTTTTGCAACATCATTATGTTAATAAAGTGCTTATGCAATATAGGCATAAGGGTATCACATTTTTAATTGTTTGTTAATAAGCGCTGCAAGCAATATAAAATTAGTTGCATATGTAGTATAGTAGTCGGTGGCTCCTCCTCACAATCATCTCATATAAAGGTAGACTCTTCTGAAATCATACATTGATCCGATTGTATCTTCCCCGACATCTCTGAAATACAGCAAACACATGATGGTCAAAGATGGCACCTTACTATATATGTATCCGTGACAACGCGTTACGCAGCTCTATATGATTGTGTACATACACACATCAGTCACTTATATGTTAGAAGTACAAGTGTACATCAGTATGTAATCTTTCATTAAAGTAGTAGCAGGCATAACTATGTATATGAAGTGAACGTTGGTAGTATACTGAAAAATGTGCGCGCACATCTTAGTGTGCGCACGCACTTCACGGTTGGGTCGACTAACTGTTAGCGCATGCGCAAAACAATGCGTACGTTGTGCCTTCAATACATGTTGAAAATACCAGTAAACAGAAAATCTTTATTTCAAATACAATGAAGACGAAACTACATTCGTTCTAAACGAGTACATCTGTATTCTTTTTAAACAGACGTGTTTGGACAGAAAGCACGGCCGATAACACAATGCGCAAATGCAATACGTGTGACGTCATGTTAAGCCAGCGTGAAACGCACGCTAACACTCCTCCCACTCAATTAACATTTGGCTAACGCCCAGTGTACGCCCCCAGTGTATGACACAGTGCAGTTACCGTAACTATAACAAAACAACACAGCCAATAGGATTTGAGGCGCGCACGTCGCTTGGGGGCGGGACTTACATCCGTAATCCTTTTTAAGGACGCCTTGGCCCATGACAAGGGTCCCATGTCATACGTGGTGGACCCGGTTTTTTATTTTGTAGATGTTGCATGATGTCAAAACAGGTATGTGTTAGAGTTATGGTAAAATGTTGCTAATATGTTTAAAGGGATAGGAAAGTACGTATATTTATTCCGTCAGCAATGTGTACTACTCTTTCAGGTTCTACTATATTGTAATAGGAAACAATTTGTTTGTGATCGCTACATGTTATGCAGTCTGCAATGTTACGCTGTATCCACGCATTGAAAGTGAAAATGGTGGTTACACAAAAAAAGAAATTAAACGCAGTGTCAACGCATAACGATTGTTATATTTACCATTCTTCTAGAATTAACTCTTCGTCTGCCTGCAACTGGTCGCTCCAGAAAAGCAAGGCATTTGCATCCACGCTTGACCCAAACGCTGAATCCAGTATGACACACATCTCCTCCATGAAGCGCTCATAGGAATCGCCACTGCTTTCTTCAAACAATTGGTCCGGAGGTAGGTTCATTTCTTCGGGTACCCATTCCAATGCATTTTCAGCTGAAAGGCTTGGTACATAATCATAGTAGTTATGTTCTTGTACAATGTGGGTTTCAGGAATGGAGGGTGCAGATACTGTATTGCAGCAGGTATCGATTCACACGGAACAGTAGTAGCGGATCCATTGCTATTGGCATTAGGAATAAATATGCCATTAAGCACAATATGTGTGCCCTCTTTCACGGTGAAATGTTTATCCATGGCAATCTTCCAGAAACCATACCTGTCTTCTAGCTTATCCTGCACACGTTCAAAACACTCATTAGTTGATAAAGTGAATCTTACTGAGGATTTAAAATTGCGCGCATGCCCAGGTTCTTGGTAATAAGGATACTTGGCTCTAATCAAATCATAGATTTGACCTGTGTTCGCTTTGTGTCCGCAAGTGGACAAAATCGCTTCTGCTATCATGAATTTATACCCTCTGTGCGGATTCATATTCTTTAAGAATTCATCAGCCATTGCAGATTAACAGAAAAGATGTCTGCTGGTCTCTGTTCTTTGCTCATTAGAATGAAACTGCTCAATGGCTAACAATTTGCTGTGTTTCCTTTTCAAGGTCATAAAAAGTATCAACTTTTACTCCTTGGTTGAAGCACCAATTGGATTTGTAGAAATAATTGGTTTAACGTTTGTGGTTTGTGATAGCCGTTTGTCTGACAAACATGTATCATTTTTTATCTCCTTTCTCACAACATTGCTAGACTTTTAATTAAGTAACATTGTGGGATCTTGAAAAATAAAATAGAGCACTGTGTGAAAATAGTGCTTACACAGCCATATAATGAAATACACACACACCTGCAAAAGGACATGTTTTTTTTCCGCATAAATTTCTGTGTGTATTTGAAAGTCTGGTTAACTCCCTGTCTGCATGAGTTTAACTACGTGTGTATATGTATATATATATATCTCTCTCATAAATATATATATATATATATATATATATATATATATATATATATATATATATATATATATATACTGCTATATATATATATATAACAATATGTATGTAAAAACAAACTGTACATGTCTGTGTGTGTATATTACAACTTTTAAGGGCTTATATGTAAAGAGGGATTTTTATATTGGTGTGATTTATTTAAAGGTTAACATAATAGAGGCTTAAACTTGTATGGCCTATTGCATTGACCTGTATGGTAAATGTGAATTACCATCAAAAAATGTTTTATTTATATTTAGAAGGGCTGTAGTGTTAAAACCAATAATATATATATATATCTAATACAGGAGTACACACAACATATTGATGCCAGTAAGTATCCCTTGTATGAAACCTATTTAAATGGTGATAAACATGAGTGAATTAAGTAATAAAAATGTGTTTACGCCCAATACTGTTATAGGCTCACAGCTAGTATAGTTCAGAAACATTAGGCCTGTATTATTAAAATACTGTGTTTTCACAAGGAAGCATGAAGTGTATGTTTTTTGTAAATACATCTATACCAGTTTAGATAGTACTATATATACATACATACACACACACACACACACACACACACACACACACACACACACACACACACAGTGTGTGTGTGTGTGTGTATGTGTGTGTGTGTGTGTGTGTGTGTGTGTGTGTGTGTGTGTGTGTGTGTGTGTGTGTGTGTGTGTGTGTGTGTGTGTGTGTGTGTGTGTGTGTGTGTGTGTGTGTGTGTGTGTGTGTGTGTGTGTGTGTGTGTGTGTGTGTGTGTGTGTGTGTGTATATATCCATACATACTACATATATATTAGTATAAAATCAGAGATGTTCTTGAAAAAATAACACATAAATGATAAAAGGACAACATTACAATGGCCAGGCAAGGCACCACATAATCCTGCTGTACACGTACAAGAAAGATGTTTGCAGTTAAATAGATGTGTGTTTTTAATTGCATGTGAATAATATGCACATGCAATGATTAAATCAAGTAACACACCCAAATACAATGTTTGCTGGAAAGTCAATGGCAGCTTCTCTAAACATAGCAATTGGCTCCTGGTGGACCATTACTGAACAGATGATTAATACATCAATATTAATAACACTATTCATTAATTAGGTCTGTTAACATTTCCAAAACTTCACGTGTACAAGAACATACTTGAAAGTTTGGAAACAACACAGTCTTCAGCATACATACAATATTATTTAGATAATCTGAAGTCAACAAAACAAGGCCAAAGACATATTTAGTGAATTATAACATTTATTTTTTTTGTTCCTTTTGAGAGCGAGTAACAGGCCTGCTTGTTGTCTCTTGGATTTTCCTTTTTCGTTTTGCAACAACTTTAGCCACAACAGAGCCACTTTGAGTGGCCTCTGCTACTTCACGGGCAGGGCTTGTGGCCAGTGACTCACCTACAGGGCTTTTGGGCAGTGACTGTTCACCGACAGGGCTTTTGGGCAGTGACTCACCTACAGGGCTTGTGGGCAGTGACTGTTCACCGACAGGGCTTTTGGGCAGTGACTCCCCTACAGGGCTTGTGGGCAGTGACTGTTCACCAACAGGGCTTTTGGGCAGTGACTCACCGACAGGGCTTGTGCCCACTGACACATGTGAGCAAGTTGGTAGACACTGCACAAGTGATGGTTGGTCTGTTTCATGTGTGTCTTTTTTTGTTTGTGTCCAAAAACTGGTCAGTAGTAACTGCTTGTGCTGTTTTGTTTTTGTCGCCTCCTTTGTAGGTGTCAGCTCCTGATTTTGTACAGATGGCAGCGGTAGGATGTCGTCAGGAACCTGCACAGCAATGTCTGCTACTTGAGCGGTAACATTCGGACCTGGGGAATGAAGATCAGATGCATGTGGTGAAAAATTGAGCAGCATGTACAGATCCTGCCTGTGAGGTGTTGAAGTTTAAATGTGGTACAGTAGTCATTCTCAAGTAATTTGCTTGGGTTTGCTGAATAACTAATGCTTCGAATGAGGTGTTGATTTTTTGCAACTGTTTAGGCACTTCAATGAAGACTCTGTGGAGATGTGCCAATTGTGATATCGTTTCTTCCTGCAGTGCAATCATCCTTTCCAGCACTGTCATCAAATCAGAATGGCGACGATTTTCTGCTTCCACATTTTTTCCCTCAGAAGCTACAATTGCATCGTATGTGGTAGTTGATGGACGATTTGGCGGTAAAACTGTCTCAATTGGAACCTCTTCATGCTCACTTGATTGTATTTCTGTTTCTATGGTGGTGGCATCATCATCATCATCTTCATCATCATGTTCTAAAAATAAATGTACACAATATTAAATGGCATGTTAATCTCTGCTGTGTTACTATGTAATTATACTGTGTCATAAGTAACACCTAACATGTTTCCATACGTTTTATAACCTCACATTAAAAACTACCTTGACTTACGAATAATGTTTGGACTCAGTATGAAATATGAATGAATGAAAACTTGCTCTAAACTCACAACTCCAACATGATAGTTAACATCACTAACAAAATACATGTTGCCTTAAACTTAATTTTCACTGACACAAAGTAATCCTATTTAAAGAACATGTGCAAAACAAATAATGAACATGACAACATAACATATAGAAGTGCACATATTATATGGCTACCAACTCATACACTCACCTTCTAGGTGTGTTGAGCTGCATGACCCAGGTGAAGACACTTGTTCCGTCTCAGGTGACACATGTCCTCCAGGGGCAACTATATATAACAATAACATTAGTTTTACATTTACATGTGAAAATATTGAACAAACACTTATTGTATGTTCTGTATTTATGAGTACCTAACAGCATCAGTTCCTTAACCGAAAATGTGTGTGTGAAAGTGAACATAAATAGTTGTAATAACAATGTACATGCCTGTGTACTTAGAACTTTTGAGTTCCCTAACATACAACATACTATGTTTCTGCAGTAATGCGTGAGGATAAATAGATTAAATTAGTACATAAAAATCATATGTTGTGTAGTAATATCAGTATCATAATGTACATTACTATCATGAGATGAACATTCACAATGGTTATCATGAAGGTGGTCATATTGCAAAAAGTTTTGTTTTTGGTACAGGATATGTGTGGTACATTAATAGAAGATGTGGCACACCTGAATGTGGCTGTCACTCAACAAGACAACACATGCAGTGTGTGATAATGTGTCGTTGATAGTAGTTCAACTATAGATATGAGTGAACTAATGTGTGACGTACGGTTTGATAACTAATGACTTGTTGGGGCATTTAGTAGCTAGAGTTACGCTTTCAAATGAGTGTGATTAACTTCAGTTGTGCTAGTCAGGTTGTAAGAACGGTATTCCCTTCCCCAAAAAGCCTAATCAGCCAGACCTTTCAATTACTTCAAACAGGTGAAAATGGTGTGAACTAAGTTGACCCTAAAATGAGCCTGTAATTTGTGTGTGTGCTGAACCCCACCCCCTCTGTTGACGTGTATGCTCAAATGAGATATTCATTGCAGCTGCTTTAACACAATGGTAGAGGAGCTAAATAGTCGTCTGCAGTGTTTAAGTTATGAACACAATGACATAACATATGCTACGTGTGCCTCATTATGCTGTCTGTATATGACATAAAGCAAAAATGGACCTTTTCATAAACAACTATAGATGTGTTAGTGCAAGTGATGTTTGTAGGCCGTTGCATGCAATATATTTGATGCATGTTTAAAATAGGCAGTAATGTCGTGTTTGTAGGAGTTAAATAAATAAAATACACAATAATATTATACATATTTATGTTCTGTACCTGTAGCTAGTAATAATTTCTCATTAGCATGTGTTACACATGTGTACTACCCTGTTGTTCCCCATCTTCGCCCACCATCAATTGCTTCCACTGCAGCAATGCATTTTGTGAATTCACATGTTAATGACCACGCAATGGCACGTGCTATAGTAGTTACTGCTTTTAGTAGGACTACAACATATATGTCTATTTTGAGATATATATATATATACAGAATCAGACATATACATATATAGATGCAGGTATGCTTATATTGTGAAGACAGTATAAAAAGCAGCGGAAATATGCACAATAACTGTAAGTAACGACACGCCTAGTACAGTAATATTTCTCACCTGGTGGAAATTGTGAGGGATAAATTCCAATATCACGGTCACCGGCCAAGCCCTCGACGACGACGGGAAGTAATTTTGCCCGAAGCAGCTCCTCCAATGGAGTTAATATCAGACGTTGTGGTGTCGGCCCACCTCCAGTGCCAGTAGCATGCACGCGTTGGTCTTGTATTTTCCTTTTTAATTTTTACCTAATATCGTCAAATCTCTTGTGACAATTCCGCTTGTCCCTGACATGATTCCCACACGCATTGACACCAATGACTATTGTGTCCCACATTTCTTTTTTGCTTGATGAACTTGTCCGCCCTTGAAAAACATAGAAAATATATGAGGTAAATTAATAATAATACAAGCACCAGTTTCCTACACTGCTAGCTGTTCCAAGAGAAAGCAAACATGCTGTTTTAGGTGTAATATGTGAAGCACATGAGCATTCACTACTAAACCTATACATGTAAGCAAGGTTGCATTAATATTGTATGCAGTTATCGCAAATTGTACGCCTAAGTTTTGTTGTCCTTGTAACGCATGATAAAAAGCTGTGTTTCCAGACTAATTAACATAGAAAGATATTCTGTACCCATATTTGCATATGAACAAAACTCAGATGACCTAGGATCACATGTATTTGAAGAATATATGTCAAGGTACACTTACCTACTAAATGTCCATAGATACTGTCATAGTGCTCCAGAATCCCAGTGACAAGAGCTCTATTTTCCTGGTCATTGAAGCGAGGATTACGTGGCTTCTCCACAGGTTTCTTCCGACCAGGTTTAGGCTCAGAGCTTGGCTGGTGCTGACTGGACTCTCCTTCTTCCAATGGAAGAGACTCCAAAAGCTGGCCACCAGCAAGCACGCCACCACCAGACACCCCATCAGCAACTGAGCCACCAGCAGCACTCCCACTCCCAGCAACAGCACTCGCACTCCTAGCACCAGCACTCCCACTCCCAGCAACAGCACTCGCACTCCTAGCACCAGCACTCCCACTCCTAGCAACAGCACTCACACTCCCAGCAACAGCACTCCCACTCCCAGCAACAGCACTCACACTCCCAGCAACAGCACTCACACTCCCAGCAACACCACTCACACTCCCAGCAACACCACTCACACTCCCAGCAACACCACTCGCAGCAACAGCACTCCCACTCCCAGCAACAGCACTCGCACTCCCAGCAACAGCACTCGCACTCCTAGCAACATCACTCCCCTGAACAGTACGTTCACTCTGACGCGTACTCGCACGAGTAGCACTCCCACTCCTACCAGCATCACTCTTCCCACACTTTGCGGGCATACTTACAGCACTCACAAAAAACAGACAACAAATGTACAGCCAATCACACGAAACACTTCCACATATAAAACAAGACAAAGATGTAAACAAAACAACAAAGGACAAAGCTCTCACAATACACAACAAGTCTCTCAGTCAATATGCAAATATTAAATCGCCCAGCTCTGTGCGTCTCTCTCTCTCTCACTCCCAACAACACAGAGAATGATTACCAGTACACGTTGCCTTTAAATATGGCGCGCTATCCAATACATGCTTGGTTCGCCTGATTCAGCAAGATTTGTGATTGGGCAACCTAACAGCACCCCGCCACGCACGCCGATACACCTGTGTGTGATCGGCAAATCATCGTGAGAGTGGGCGGATTTGTTTTCGGCTTGATTTTGAATGTATTCGGCACTTACTGCATACGGAGAGGAAAAATCGCCAATAACATGGCTAATCGGTAAGCTTGCCGATTTCACATATTCGTCGCTTACTGCATGAGGCCCTCAGTCTAAGAGAAAGTGTGTGGGGAATAAATCCGATAGAAAAAAACCTACAACATTTGTCCTGTTCTATCCCCTGTTCCCCAAGGCTCTGAAGAAAAATGAAATATACTTTATTAAATGTAATGTGTTCTTTACATTCGGAACCGATATCCAAATAGGATGCCTTAGCTAACCCATAGGCGCCAGTAAGTCTGCTGGACATCAGAGTTAAATGCAGTCAGATGATGTCAGAGGTGATAATAGCATTTGGTCAGCAAGGTAAGGTGATTACCAGGTCTGGAGATCAATTGCAGTTGTCTGGTCTGCCACTTGCTCTGCCAGATCTGGTGGAGCCTGTCCAAGTGGGTGGCATTGAGATAGCCAGGGTGAAAGGTGGCAAGCTTGCGCATGTCCCTTCCCTATTTCAGATTTCCCACTGACCCGGCTTTACTAGCCGGCTTGGCTCTGATAGGTTGCTTGGGAATTTTCCCACGCGTTGATTGGCTGCTGAGTTTTGTGAATGAAACTCAGAAACTCAGAAAGAGCCAATCAGATAGGAGTTCTCCGGTAGTAACATAGTGGGCAAGCTTGTAAAAATTACGGGAATAACAGAGCAACCGGCTTCGATTTGAAGCCTGAAAAGCTTGCCTGCCAGAGTCTAAGTCCTGACTTTTGCACCCAAGTTCTCAGAAATGATCGTAGGGAACGCGGCTGGGATTTTATGCCAATTTGAGTTACAGAGGATTTGTAGTAACTCGCAGTCAGGAGGGACCAAGTTCTCAGAAGAGAACGTAGTGGTGGCGTGTGGAATTTCATGCAGACTTGATTTCCAGGGGATTCTGGGCTAAGTCCTGGTCAGGGTTAAACTCGACGAAAGAGTTTCCTGCATCAAGGAAATGCGAGTTTTCAACTTCAGACCCAAAGTAAGTGTGCATATTCTCTGTATTTTGTATTTCTGTGTGTATGTATATTATCAAAATAAACCTCATTTTATTTCACTGCCTTGTGATTGATCACTAAAATATAAATGGTGTTAAAAGACCTGGTCTACCATGACACTTTTTATTGAAACATTTGATAATTTTTTATTTGTATTACAAATCCTGTGCTATTTAAGTTCCGCTTGTGTGTGAGGAAACTACTGTTGAATGGAGCCTGACCGTGGCTCGACACATCTCCCCAGAACCCAAAAGCCCAGTAATGCTGGAGATTAATGCAGGAATTAATGCAGCAGGGATCCCTGCTTATGAATGGGACTCCTGCTGCGTTAATTCTACCGGGTAGCCACCAGGCTAGGAGCTGTGCAGAGACATCAGAGAGAAACAGCCCATCGCTCTGTGTCTCCTGGCGCAGCCCTTACAGCAGATAACACTATTTCAATTTTATTTTTTGTACATAGGATTTGAAGCAGGGGTCTCCATAGCTGGACTGCATTCATTTGAGTTCCGGGGCCCCCTACTTCATGAGGTACAGACGTCCGTTTCAAGTACCGGTATCTCCTGCAATTTTCAATCTCCTGCCCACATGACTGGGACATTTAAACCGCCTCAAGATACCAGCACCCCATATGGAAGCCTGTATCTCAGGAAGCAGGGGGACCAAGGACCTGAAATTAACGCTGTTCAGCTCCAGAGACCAACTGCTTAATTCCTACTTACTAAAAATACAAACAAACTAAAAGCAAAACGTCAGTACCTTTGTTGCTAACCGCTAACCCCTCTAGCCCGAACAAAGAACTCCCCTCCCATCCCCCACAGTAATGTTCAATAGCCCTGTAAGAAGACATGTGCAGAGGAACGCAATGGAGACTGTTTAAAGTGAAACTAAAATTAGGCTTTATTGCGCCTGTCTCTATAACACAGGAAAACATGAAAATAAGCCAAACAAAAAACTATCTCCGCTTTGGAGACTATCTACACATGAATTACAGCCCTTTCTATAACTGGGAGGTTAGCTAAGCTATTTACCAGCCCAAAAAATATATATACATATAAACATATATATATAAACAGTCCCATAAGAAAGTCTTATCTGTTTCTTGTAGCTCTAGGGGAAGGCTTCTCTGTTCACCCTTGTGTGATAAGGCAATGTCAGGATCCAGGTTTGAAGTATTGTCCCCTGTGTCTTGCTGGCACCATGCATTCTCTTTGCAGCTCAAGACAGTGTCGGTGTGCAGGCTTCTCTGCTTTCCTGGGTCAGCTCACCAAATGTGAGCTAAGGAAATCTGTCTGTCCTTCCTTGGTTCAGCCCTCAATTGTGAGACTAAGGAATTCTCACTTCCTGTCTCAGAAAAGGCTATTTCACAGAGCTGTGATTAGCAGGTTGGGTTGATTGCACCTGCAATTAACCAGCACACTGCTGGATTAGAGGCAAGCCTGTTTAACAGTGACCCTGTTACAAGCCAAATTAGCCAGATCTGGCTAATATCACCATTGAGAAGCATAACAAACACACATTACAAAATACAATATAATCAATAGGAACCATATAGTAAATAAAAGTGGTACTTACCCATGCCAGAAAGAAGGCTGCAGTCACCACCTCAAGTGTCCCTCCAAATAATTTAGGGAGACATGCCTGGCAGGGGTATGTACTATTTTAATTTACTATAAGGTGCCCATTGATTTTATTGTAATGTATATGTTATTGTATTTTGTGATGTGTATTTTTTATGCTTCTCATTTGGCTATTGCCCATAACTGTGTGAGAGTAGAGGGGTGAGTGTCACGGTATACCAGGTTTTATCTACAGATTAATACCGGGATTCTGCCCTGGGACACAAGTTGGGTAAAATAAATTGTAATGTATTTCTTTTCAGACAGACACACAAATCTTCACAATATACACTCAATAAAACACTTACTGGGATGGGGAAACGAAAACAAAGGTCCTTTGAGCGAAACAAAGTCTCTGGGCACCCCTGCACGCATGCAAGTGGGTGCGCAAAATGATCCGTGTAGCAGTTCCTGGCTATGGGGCACAACTTGCCAGCCTGATATCTCAGCCAACAGGAAAAATTTGTTCAGTCCTTACAGGGTTCGTTCGGGAATCCTTAGCTCTAACAAATTACAGAAGAGGGGGATGATCCTTGGTTACGATATTATTAACCCCTCACACTCCGGAATTGCAGACGCTGGAACTTGGTTACATCAGTTGAATCTCACTGGGACTGGGCTGCAGGCATTTTTATAGGGTTGATGGCCCTACCCTTAACATATGCTCCCAATCCCGCTCGTGGGAATATTTTTCCCACCAATCCCCGACTTGCCAGTGCTACGCATTAAGGGCAGGAGCTGCCTCCTGAGTTGCACGGAGCATGTGTCAACTTCACACCTGAGCTCCTTAGCATACCAGGGTCAGCCCGTTACCTGGCGACACTGAGTCTGGTGTTTTGCCACCAAGTGTGAAGTACCCATACTTTATACCGGTATCTGGCAATCACAATATCCCGGCCCTCCTAACACCTAGGATTGCTGAGGCTTTTTAACTCTGGACTTCTCATAGAGTTGAGAAATCCCTCAGTTCATTCACCCTTAGCATATTTGCATGCTTAAGGATTTTTCCCGGGCTCACAGAAAGAGTTTTCCTGCCTTCACATTTAAAACCAACAGTACGGAGGCGCATGGGCGACGGGTTCAGGAATGGCGGCTCAGTTTGAAAGCTCCGCCAGCTCCCGGCGCAAAAACACAAGAAAATCAATAAAACACTCAACAAAATATAGCGCACAATACACCCCATAGGGCGGATAAGCGGTGGCGATGCCAACAACGCGAGCAAACACACAGAAGACGATGAGAAAGTCTATTGATTTGCGGTCATACTTCTGGAATACAGACCAGGCTAAAACTAGAGAGGAGGCAGCAATGTCGCCAGGCGGGAGTTCCGACACGGACTCCACGCAAGACCGGGGGGAACACGAGGAGGAGGCACAAATGCAGCCGGTTCTGAGAAAGGATATGTCAAAATTCCTAATGGATATAAAGGACTTCTTTCGCACTGAGATGGAGGGACTCATAAAAAAGACACCCAGGGCATAGGGGAGCGGACACATGAGCTGGAGCAGAAGAATGATATCTCAGTGGCGTGTCATAAACACACTGGGCAGGAGATCTCACAAATAAAAAAACGACTGACGGAATTGGAGGACAAACAAGAGGATGGAGAAAACAGAGACAGAAGAAATAACTTAAGACTGAGAGGCATACCTGAGGATTTCCTGGATGTGGAGGAGTTCGTGAGCAGATGGATGGAGTCCTTGCTGCCAGACAAATCCCAAATGGAGCTCCAACTGGACCGGTGTCACCGTGCCCTGAGATCCAAGCCCCTTCCAAACAATCCCCAGAGAGATGTGATCCTGCAGATACATTACTTTAAAATCAAAGACGAATTGTGCAAAATCACACGGGCGTCCCCTAATATGCTATTTGAAGGTATACGAATGTCGGTGTTTCAGGACATCTCCCCCACTACTTTGAATAAACAAAGGTCCCTCCAGCCCCTGATTATGGTCTTCCCGTTTGGGCTTCTCGTGATTAAAGAGGGCAGAGCTCACACTCTGCGGCAGGTGGATGAGGGAGCCGAGTTTCTGGTGAAACTAGGAGTGACAGAAACACTACCTCTGCAGGCTGAGGAGCGTCCAGCAATAGAAGCAATCTGGAAGAGAGTGAGCAGTGCTGTGGAGAAGAGAAAAGACAAAAATCAAACTTGAGGTCTGACAAGTTACATCTCGGTCAATCATAACACCACATTAAAGGACTCCTGGCGCCCTTAACGCGACTGATGGAAAGTCCTTAAAGGGGAAGTTACAAGAACTGTGCAAAAGTTTATCAGCTATAAAAAATAAGGGAGTTATAAATTACCTATGGTTTCAATTTGATCTATGTTGAAAGTTAAATATCTAAGAGGACTGGAGCTGGTTCTGCACAAAAAATTGGAAATTTTCAAGCTGCCACGATGCTACCATGAGGGAGGGAAGATGGCGTCAAAATAGACAGAAGGATGATGGACTCTGGAGCCGATGCAGAAGCGGGAAAACAACGCGGGCAGAAAATGGTGTCGTGGAAAAGGGCGCAAAAGAACTGCCATCGAGCTCCGAAGTAGGAGTGGCAGTGACAGGAGTAGGAGCTAAAGACAGAGAGGAAGAGGGAGGAGGCACAACTCACCCAATATGGTGACGAGGGGAAGTGACATCAGAGAAGATGGTCAGACGCCTAGTGATGACGCGGAGGGATGCCGGTCCCGGAAGTTAAGCTGGTAGGGGGGGGGTAACGGGTGGGGGTCTAACGGGGTCTCGCGGCAGGGGTGCACGAACTCCACTGCTGTGAGCCCCGACAAGAGGGCAGCCGGGAGGGGGGCGATCGTAAGAAGGGACAAGAGACGATGAAGGCTGGACATGGAGGGAGGTGGAAAGGGAGAAGGTGCCGCATGCGGGGTAGCTGCGGGGCTAGGAAGAAGGGGGGGCTGCACATAGGGAGTGTTGGCAGAAGTCAGCAATGGATAGAGTAGCAGGGGAGAGAGAGAAGGTGGATGGGCATGATCAAGGGGTCGGAGGGAGGGGAATAGCAGGTGCGGGGAGAGACAGAGAGCAGCAAATATATGTATCAGGAGAGGCCATGGGAGTTTAAATGAATGCAAGATGGGGAGGTAGGAAGCTAACAGGTCCTTTTGGCCAGCGGATAATAGAACTCAGGTAGTGGGACTAGGTCTTCGGATAGGAACAGTTAGACAGTTACAAAATGGGGTTAGTTGGGATAGTTGGGTGTTATATTAATTGAGGTAAGCAGTTAAATTATGTGATTTTCGTGTTTAGACAGGATAATGGATAGGAGCGCCGGGAGATGGTCGGTAGCCCCGCCACCCTGGCAGTAGGTATGTGCCATGGTCCCACTGGACCTAAAACATCGGGGTCAGTGGGGGAAGTCCCGGGGAATGAGGGACTCCTAGAGAATTGGAAACTTTGGATCAGAAGGTCGAGGGCAAAGGCAGGGTGTACCCAGGCGCAAGAGCTCAGATCCGGAAGGATTGGAGAGAGCTCAAAACAGTTGATGCTTAAATTTTTAGTTATACTCTATGTTGTCTTGTATTCCTGGTTTGTCCCTGTGAGTGTTCCCTTCCCGTCCGTCCTGACCCACCACACATATCGTCCACTGGATCGGCCCGAGGAGAGAGGGGCAGAAGAATATCGGCTGCAGCCCTTGAGGGTGTCCCTGAAAAGAAAACATATTGGGGTAAGCAAGCCTACACAAACATTACAATGGATGTAAATTGGGTGTCACAGAATGTGAAAGGCTTTAACTGCCCTCAGAAAAGGAGAATTGCTTTCGCAGAATATAAGCAAAGAAAGACAGATGTTCTGTTTATACAAGAAACTCACTTCAGTGTTAGGAATAACCCTAGGTTTTTAGATAGCTACTTCCGCCAGTTCTATCTAGCGTCCGCAGAGGAGAAGAAAAAAGGAGTGCGATAATGTTCCACAACAGCTTTCCATTTAAAGTAGATAAAATAAAAAGGGACACAAAAGGCAGATTCCTTATCTTGATAGGAAAGATACATAGCAGTAGCTTAACCCTTGCACCGGTCTACGCCCCATGTGAGAACGACCCACAGTTCTTCCGCTCCTTTTTGCGCTGCTGAATAGGGTGGCGGAAGGAAGTATAGTGATTGTAGGAAACTTTAACAAAAGGCTAGACCCAAAAATGGACAGAACGCAACAGGGACATAGAGACAGGACTGAAGGGGTGGCAGCTCTTCGTCAGGGAGTTAGGGATAATCAATTAGTAGATATACGGAGGGAACAACACCCTGGGGAATGAGGTTACACATTCTATTAACACCCACATGTCAGCTACAGTAGGATCGATTACTTTTTTGTGTCAAATAGATTGGTCCCCCAGATCTCCTACTGAGGAGTCCATGATATTTCATGGTCAGATCATGCACCGATTGAGCTGAGGTGCTCTCAAATTAGACTGGCCAGCCGGGGAGCAAACTGGAAACTAAATGAATCTTTACTCAAAATTCCAGAAATAGAACAAAAGATAAAAGAAGAGATTTCGCAATTCTTTAAGTCAAACGTAGGCAGTGTGGAGTCCCATGTTACCCTATGGGAGGCTCACAAGGCCACAATGAGAGGGGTCCTGATCAACATAGCCGCTGGCAGGAAAAAAGCAAGGGAGGCTAAAACGAATCAGTTAAGAGAAAAGCTCCATGAACTCTCTATACTGCATAACCGAACTGGTAGAGAGGAGACATTAAAGGAGTTGAAAGATGTAAGAATAGAACTTAATCTATTCCTTACTTCCCAGGCTGAAAAGACACTGAGTTGGACAAAGAGGACATTTTTTGAAAAATCGAACAAGCCAGATACCACGCTAGCTAAAAAAAATTGCAACAAACAACAAAACTACACAATTCACTCGATTAAAACTAGAACGGGAGCATTGACTGCTAATCCCAAACACATAGTGGAGGAGTTTAGAGCATACTATGAAAGATTGTATGACGGGCAGAAGGTGAGACATAACGATAAAACGAGTAAAACATTAACTAAATTCTTAGCTGACTCGGACTTGCCAAAAATAACGAGGTTGAAGCGAGAGTTTCTAGGTAAAGAGTTTACAGCGGAGGAACTACAAGATGTAGTTACAAATCTTAAACCTGCAAAAGCTCCGGGCCCTGACGGATTTTCGAATCTATACTATAAAAATATATTGGGATTCTGACCCCGCACTTATTGAGGATGTTTAACCATATCCTAGCAGGGGGGTCCTTTTCAGACATGATACTGCAGGCGTCCATCTCGGTGATTCTTAAACAGGGTAAAGACCCACAAATTGTCCAAGCTATAGGCCGATCTCACTGATTAACTCGGATGTTAAAATCTATTCCAAATTGATGGCCAACAGATTGAGTACTATTCTTCCTAGGCTGATTTACCCAGATCAAGTTGGTTTTATCACAGGTAGGCAAGCGGCCGATAATACAAGGAGACTAGTTGATACCATAGAATATATTAATGCCAACAAGATCCCGGGAATCATATTAAGTTTAGATGCTGAAAAAGCCTTCGATAGAATTGACTGGCCCTACCTGGATGCCACGCTTGCAGCGTTTGGACTGGGGGACACAGTATCTTGGGCAATCAAAGCACTATACACAAATCCAACAGCGTGGGTAATACATCAGGGGTTCCCCTCAGGCTCACTGCAAATTAAAAGTGGCACGAGACAAGGCTACCCGCTCTCGCCCTTGTTGTTCGCTCTATGCATGGAGCCACTAGCAGCCCACATTCGAGGTAATAAGGAGTCACGGGAATTCAAATTCGCTCTCAGGAATACAAAACCGCGTTATACGTGGATGATGTCATCTTGACACTGTCCAGGCCCCTGGTCTCTCTACCCAACCTCTTTGACCTCCTGGAAAAGTTCAATATGATCTCAGGGTTTAAAATAAACCAAGCAAAATCGGAGGCTCTGAATTTGAATCTCCCAAAAGACACTGCTAAACTAATAGAGATTAACTTTAATCTGAATTGGCAACCCAAAATGATTAAATACCTAGGAGTTAATCTCACCAAGGAGGTTAAGTTATTGTATAAGGCAAATTATCCTAAACTCTTGCAGTTTTTGAGAAAGGAGCTGAAGGAATGGGCGTTGTATGGTATCTCCTGGATTGGAAGAATTTATAGCGTAAAGATGAACCTTCTGCCCAGACTACTATATCTTTTTCAGACACTTCCCATTCCCTTAGATAGAGCAGACATCAGAGACATGCAGGCCCAGATCTTTAAATTTATTTGGAAAAACAAAAAAGCTAGGATACAAGCAACAACACTGCTGAGGCCCAAAACTGCAGGCAGACTGGCGGTACCTTGCTTGTTCTCATACTACAGAGCGGCACAATTGAGCCAAATTATCCAATGGCACACGGATCCGAAACTACGTAGATGGGTGGAGCTGGAGAGTGAAATGTGTGCCTCACTAGCAATCCATAATCTAATTTGGTACCCAAGAACTAGACTAAAGAAGATCTCGAGACCGCTGTCCTCAATGACCAACTCATTTGCGGTTTGGGAAGCTACCAAATTTAAATGCGCCCTGACAACTAGGAGCTCACTGATGACCCCACTGTTTGGAAATCCTGATTTTGCTCCAGGGATGGACGTGGGACACTTTTTAATCTGGAAACAGAGTGGGTACGGGAGGTTGAAGGATCTGGAAGGCAGAATCACTATTAAAACATTCACACAGATTCAGTCAGATAAAGGCATTCCAAACACAGAATTCTTTAGATACCTCCATATCCGGGCATTTTATACCAAACACACCAATCGTCCTAAAGTGACAAATTTTGAAACGCTCTGTGTCCGTGGGCACGGCATACAGGGACTTATTTCTAGATTGTACAAGGAAGTGATCGATCCAGGAGACGGCAGCAGACCAAGACTTGACTACATGACACAATGGGAGAGAGATCTCGGGGAAACATTAGAGGACGAGGACTGGTCAGAAATATTTGAGGCAGTAGCGAGAACCTCGATCTGCACAACATTGAAGGAGAAAACATATAAAGTTTTAATGAGGTGGTACCTCACCCCAGTTAGACAATCTAAATTTGTACCAGGTTACCCCCCCTTATGTCCTAGACAATGTGGAGAGCCTGGGTACCTGTTGCACATGCTGTGGTCTTGCCCTCGATTGCGCCCGATCTGGGAACAACTACAGGATTGGTTAAAGAGGATTTTGGGCCTCGAAATTCCTCTGGATCCCTGGTTATTTTTATTAAATAAACCACTGGAGGGCAAGTCGAGAGCAGGAAATAAATTAGTCGCCCATTTTGCGACAGCAATGAGATGTGAGACGACGGCATTGTGGAAACAAAACTCAATCACATCGATAGAAAAGATTCTAAACAGAATTTGGTTTGTCTGCCAGATGGAGAAATTGACAAGCTTGGTCAATGACACTGGCTCAAATTTTAAAAAAGTCTGGTTTCCCTGGCTGGCGCAAACCGACATCACGGGGGTGAGCAATGCCACCATTTGGCTGTAATAGTGCAAGGTGAGTTCTCCTTTGATGAGTAGCAATAACCATAGAAGGACGACAGATGTGACGGTTGGAGGCTAGGAAAGTCCCATATAGAGTGACTGGAAAGGGCACGCGCGGAGCTGGTAAAGGGAGTGGAGGTACCTACCCAGGGATGGAAAATCAAGAGAGACAACGGTCCAAAGTGGAACCAGGGGTGGTGGAATAAGGGTCCCCCTCCCTCCCCCTTTCCCCCCTTTTTTCTTTCCTAATGTGTCGCCCTCCCCCCATCCCGAGTCTACATTTAGTGTGTTTCTGTGTGAGTTGGTTAGGTAGCACATATGGCAGAACAAATGACACATGTTATAATATGTACTATAACTGCTGTATGTCTCAAAAATGAATTAAAATAAAAGTTGAAAAAAAAAAAACAACAGTACACCACAGTTTATTAATACAGTATGTTCTGCTTGTGCCACTACTATAAATGGTATATGTGTGTGTATGGTTTTTTATCCCTCACTGCACTCCTAAAATTAGAGTGCTAGCTTATTCTGTTTGCAAGTTAGCTTATTTAAGTGAACGGGCTATGATGTGGCTTGCGGTTTAACCCAATTCCCACATCAATTGACTTCCCTCTTTCAAGTTATGAAGCTAACAATGTAGTGGATACATTTTAACAGAAAGCATTTATTCAATTGACCTTTGCGGTTGAGAGATCTAGTGCTTAGAAATTGATACCTATGTTTCAGAGCGGCCTCCCCACACACAGCCACGCTTTCTCAATCAGCGCTGGATCAGCCCTAGGGGCTCCCTCTTATGCCACTAATACAATCTGCACAAAGTTTACATACATTCCTATTCCTGCAGCTACAGAGGAGACCACGACTATTCTAAAGCTTCCCTTAAACTAGCCCGGTTACATTCTGGGTATGTGCTGGGTATGTGCTGGGCTAGTTTAAGGCAAGTTTAAGGCATTTCAGCATTGAAGTAACAAAAAACTGCGCTCATATATGAATTAAATAAAATAAAAAGTGAAGTGATTCAAAAAACAAATAAATGTGAATACAACCTTGTAAGGATGAGGTTTGCTGCAGCTGTTCAAATGGAGGGCTCAGCACTCCAGGCTAATACAGAAAAAAAGAAAGAGAACAGCGCAAAGAAAAACCTCATAGTGTAGTATATTTAGAAATTCAGTTTATAATAAAAGGTGAGTATTGCACGTACATCTATTACAAAATCACACAGCATGACATGTTTGGGACATGTTAACCATCTGTAGACAGCCGATCACCAGTGGCAGAGGCTCGCGTGGAGCAGCTCGCCGCTGGAGGTCACTCAGCAATGGCAGAGGCTCGCCTGGATCAGCTCGCTGATGGAGATCACTCCTAGAGTCTGGCGATGTCACCGTAGTCTCTGAGGAACTCCTTCGCTTCCTGACACGTGCGCAGTGGCGTCTGACGTCATCAGATGGCGTCCGGTAATGTCTCAGTGTCTTTAATTCGTCGCGCTAGATGGCGCCACACCGGCGAAAAAGTCACAGAAGGACAACAGGTCCCAGGCAGGCAGTGTGATAAAAAATACCACAATGGGTATGTAGAGCAAAGGTAGGGAATGCGCCCACTCCTACGCGTTTCGTTATAAAAAACTTCTTCAGGGAATCAGACTATGGTGACATCGCCAGACTCTAGGAGTGATCTCCATCAGTGAGCTGATCCAGGCGAGCCTCTGCCATTGCTGAGTGACCTCCAGCGGCGAGCTGATCCATGCGAGCCTCTGCCACTGGTGATCGGCTGTCTACAGATGGGTAACATGTCCCAAACATGTCATGCTGTGTGATTTTGTAATAGATGTACGTGCAACACTCACCTTTTATTATAAACTGAATTTCTAAATATACTACACTATGAGGTTTTTCTTTGCGCTGTTCTCTTTCTTTATTTCTGCATTGACTAATGACCCATAGGATAAACACAGCAGGGGTCCCTGGCAGTCCCATTCAGTTTGAATGGGACTGCCAGGGACCCCCGCTGTTAATCTGATGGGCCATTAATCAATGCAGAAATGCTGGGGCTAGTTTAAGGCAAGTTTAAGACATGTATTCAGAATGTACCTGGGTGTACCTGGGTCTTTTTGGCGATTGCCACTGGTTTGTGTTAGAATAGTCGCAGTCTCTGCTGTAGGAAAGGAGCTGCAAAATGGGGACAAAAGGGATGGTATAGGGATAAACATATCAGTGTGGTGCATTTACAGTTAATCCCTTCAGTCCCAATGCGATATAGGGTTAATCAGCCGGGTATAATGCCTTTATTTATGGCCTGATTAACCCCTCTACCGCCACAGTGGGTGATAGAGGTAATTTAACCTGGAAGGGTTATTAGGCCTCCCGGGGCTGATGGTAGCGGGAAGATTAATCCCTGTCTCGGGAGACCAATGCTTTTAACACCTTAATACCCCGAAACTTTGTTTGAGCAAAGCGAGAGATAAAATAAATTGTGATTTATTTTCAAAATTAACATACACAGCTTGATCTACGAAATACTACGAAATAACACTTAATGGGACGGGGCAAAACAAATTAAAATGTTCCCAGAACGAACTTCACAGAAATAAAGTCTCTAGGCACCAATTCCCAGGACCAGGGTTGGTGCGCAAAACAGAGCCGTGAAACAGTATTTGGCTAGTGGTGCTTCCCGCAACCACTCTTACTCTGCCGAAGGTAATCTTTTCATTCCCCCAATACAAGATTGGTTAGCAAATCCTTAGTCCTTACGAATACTGGATGCTGGATACAAATCATGGTTCCAATGTTAAAATCTTTGTACCGCATGCTGTAGATTAGATGGAATCTAAGTTGAATCTATCTACCAATAGGCAACACAGACTTTTAAAATCACACAAGCCCTATCGGTATAATGTGCAGCCAATCACTGCGTGGGAACAACGCATCCCACCTATTGGCAAGGTTTGCCAATACCTCATGGAGCCAGGCGGTGGCTTCAAGGTTTGCTATGGCCATGCCCTAACTTCGCACCTGAGCCGCTTAGCATACCTAACCAAGCCCACTTCCCAGGCGACATGTTGTCTACCAGTCCCTGGACATCTGGAAATCTTGCAGGAAAAAAATGTTTATATTTACTTCCCTCCACTTAACACTTTCAACTGTCGGTACCTTTTTAAGTCTTGACTTTCCTAGACATTCTGGAGTCGTCTCAGTATAATGTCTTAGAAGTCCCCACTTAAGTTATGCATGACTCACTGGCTGGATATTGCTGGCCATATCTGGTAAATCACTGTACTTGTGAACCAAGTGTTTCCATTGCTCCGCCCTCTTGAATGTAAATGATCTTGCTCTTATAATTTTAATACACCAAAAATAGGGGGACTTTCATTCATTACTTTTTATGAAAGTTTAAAATACGGAAACCATAACCGTTTTAATTATTACCCCATAGCCCTTTGAATAGCAAAAATCAGAGCTCTAGGACATTCCTATCCAAAGTTAGCTTGCTGCTTATATGCGATGCAGCAAGCTGCCATGTTTTAAATCTGTTTCCTTTCTTGCAGTTGGCAGTGAAACACTCTTGCAATGAGCATAAGGGATGCATAACTGACACAGTGTAACTCATGATAACGATGTGGTACCCTTATGCCTAGCAGGACACACACAGATGGTTAAAATACATTTACAGCACTGCAGCCAATACCGAGCTGCAGAGCTGACACTCTACATGTTAACGTAAAACCCCTATAACCCTCTTCACCTTATACCTGGTGAGAGAGGTCCGGAACCCCTCACTGGGTTCTGGGATTTGGGCATACCCCGGGACCTGTAAGGTAACTCAGTTCCCTGCTCGGTCTTACTGCCCAGGCTTGTGCTGAAGCAGGGAGATTTGCCGATGAGCTGCACACTGCTTTCTAGGGACGCTTTTATCTGGTGGTCTGTGTTCATTATGTCCTGAGGAAACTGGGGAGATTCCTGAGGGCATGTCTCGGGGTAACCCGCAAAATTTGCCCCCTTATACCCAAACAGACCCTGACAACATTTTACCGTAAAATCACCCCTGAAACTCACGCCCTGCACATCTCCACTGGTTAGCACTCCTGGAACAGTAGAAACACACATTTATCTTTATTACACATGCAGTTAGATGCCACAATTGGGTTGAAAAGCTGACACTCACAATTCCCCAGTATGGCTCAGGGGCACCGAGCCGGGCCAAATACCTTTATTAATGGTGTGGGTACCCCTTCACCATCACACCTCCCCTCGTCAAAGTGTAGGCGCTGGCACAACCACCCCATCTGGCGGTTTGACGGGCAGCACAGCTCTTGAGGTTAAATGTTCAACTGGACTGTCCTTGTGGTATAGTCCATCTGCACTGCCGTGCCCGCTGCCCCCCTCCCCTACTGGGATGAGCACAGCCCTGATGCCAAAGTCCGATGCATCTGTCAGCACCCAAAACGTTTTAGATAAGTTCGGTGCAGCTGGTATCAGAGCACAGGTCAGTGTGGTCGTTAATGCCTGGAAAGCAACATTGCAGGCAGAGACCAGACCACCAGTACTGAGAGTCGATTCTTGGTCCAATCAGTCAGGGATTCAGTAACAGCACTGGACTGTGGTACAAACTTTCTGTAAGCCCTGCTTCCCTTATTCTGTAAATCCCCTGAATGACTACATCTAGCTATCTCCTTCAGGTATGCCCTTACATACTTCTGCACTCCCTTCAGTAACCTACTGACCAGGCGTCGGAATGTAGCCAGGTCATTCCTCATCCAGAATGGCATCCTTTAAACCTCACAGGGGCAACTCGGAGTGATGTAGGCTCTCTCTAGCCTCTTGGGTCAGGGGAGTCTGACAGTACCCTGTACTTAGATCTCTGGTAGTCAGATACCTTTGTGATGGTGAAGGGGTACCCAGGCCAGTAAATAAAGGATATATGTCTGGCTGGGTGCCCCTTAGTCATATTGGGCATGTAGAGTGTCAGCTCTGCAGCCCACCAATGGCTGCAACCCTATAATTGTGTTAGAACGGTCTGTGTGTGTTCCGCTAGGAATAAGGGGACCACATGTATAAGTCATGTAACAGGGTTCCCCTCCGTCTTACGGGGTAAATATGAAGTGTCAGCTCTGCAGCCCACTGCTGGCTGCAAACCTATAATTGTGTTAGAATTGTCTTTGTGTGTCCCACTAAAGCATAAGAAGGTCACATCCTTATACTAAGTTACACTGTATGACTGCGGTCACAGTATTAGTATTAGTTCAGAGTATTGCAACAATGTTTCACTGCCAAACCGCAAAGAGTAAAAAGGGTTTAAACTCCAGCCACTTTTTCACACAGCACAGAAGCAGGGAGCTAACTTAGGTTAGGAGTATGCGAGCGCTATGACATTTGTTTTGAGTGCTGCTGGGGAACAAACAGTAAAGCAGTTATGTTTCCCGTATTATTAACTTTTATACAGAGTCATGAATGAAAGTATCTCTCATTTTAGTGCATTAAAGTTATGAGAGTAAAGAAATTAAAATTCAGACAGGCGGGGCAGCAGATACATTGGGGTTTCACAAGTACAGTATATAACCGGCAATTCCGGAGAGTGAATCATGCATACCTTAAGTGCGGACTTCTGAAGCACCCTGCTGATGCGTCGCCAGGCTGTTGACAGAAGTCCGTACTTAACAAAGACAATGAGAGATCACAGTGTTACATTCGAAGGATTTATTATAAACAGTTTGCCCAGCAGATGTCCAGATGTCCGGGACAGAAGTAGACATTCTGCCTCCAGAGAAAGGGGCTTGGTTAGGTATGCTAAGCGGCTTAGGTGTGATGTTAGCGCATGACCCATGGCATAACATAAAGCCACTTGCCCGGCTGCAGGAACTGTTCCAGGAACAGGAATAGGGTGGGGGATTGGTTCCCACGCCGAGATTGGCTGCAAATAGTACAGATAGACTTTGAATAGTTTTAAAAGTCTGTGCAGTCAGTTGGGCGGGAGATTCATCTAAGATACATCATGCGGTACAAAGCCTATTCCGTCATAACTAAGATTTGTACCCTGCTTCAAGAGTTCGTTAGAACTAAGGATTTGCGAACGAATCCTGCAAGGGCAGAATGAAAAGATTACTTTCGGCGGAGAAACAAGGGTCGCATGTAGCACCCCTAGCCAAGACTGTCTCACCGCTCTATTTGCGCACCAATCCCACTCCTGGGAATTTGTGCCTGGAGACTTTATTTCTGTGAAGTTCGTTCCGTGGACATTTTATTTTGTTTTGCCCCGTTCCACTAAGTGTTTATTCGTGTTAATCTGTAAATCAAGCTGTGTGTGTTTCTCGTGTAAATAAATCACAATTTATTTTATCTCACGCTTTGTTCAATCAAAGGATCCGGTAATTAAGGTGTTAAAAGCATTGGTCTCCCATTACAACCTTTCCCCCGCAAGCTCATTCATGTGGGGCATGGGATAGGCATCTTACACCATCCCTGCATTGAGCTGCCGGTAGTTCCCACAGAAGCGGGTGGTCCCATCCTTTTTAGGCAGGCTGCTAAAGAAGTACAAGTGCTGCAGGAATGTTTGATTACCCAGTGTCTCTGCAAAGCAGCATGAGAAACTGAAGGCTACCCTGACCATCACCAAAGCATCACTAGAGGCCAAGCATAGAGGCCAGGTGACTCTGTGCAAGAGGGAGCACAAGAAGGTCCAGAAACTGAGACAAGTAGCTGCAGCCAGAGCAAAGAAATTCACAGTGCTTCACAATATAATGAAGGAGATGTGGAAGCAAGCTCAGAGAAAGTACAGTGAGGAGATGAAGACCCCGAGAGAAGAATTGCAGGATGCACTCAAGAAACAGGGATCTCTCACGGATGAGATAACAGTACTACAAGAAAAGGTATTGACCCTGCACAAGCATCAGTATCCCACAGCAACTAAAACCCATGAAGACAAGGGTGCAGTGAGATGTGGGAACATCGCTCATCTGAAAAACAAAGTTGCAAAGATTGAACCACCTAAACAAGCACTAGCTAAACCTTCAGCCACCCAACAGGCAACATAAAAAGGTATATGTGCAGAATCAAAACCAGAAGAATCCTTATCTGATGAAGCTGAAAAGATAGGACGTTCTCTGGAAGTGGATGTGGAATTGCAACTCAATCCCAAAGAAGCTGAACTAGCAACTCCATTGAATGGAAAAAGTGCAGAAAGACAGCTTTAAGAGCGGAAAACTCAAAGGGCTATTCTTAAATACTCTGCAACTGACGCCAAACAGTATGCCTACAAAAAGAGGAGCGCCCGACGCAAGGGAAATCTCATGACCATGCAATCAGTAATAAGACTATACTTGGAAAAAGTCCTCCTCAAGCGACTGAGGAGTGCTGATCTCAAGCACCTTCGGGAGAAGACATGAATAAACTGGAGAAAGGGTTCCAATCACAGCGGGACTGAGGGTTCTCTTCCTCCATCCACTCTCATTCCAGTCACAGAAATATCTCGAATAAGAGTGGAAGGATGGGCTTCGGCCATGGTAAGCCCAAGCTTCCCACAAACAGGGGAGGTATGTAACAGGGACTTATCTCTGTTAAAGCAACATGCCTATAATCCAGCAGTGTTTTGGATTGCTGGTGTGCAATCAACCAACCCCACCTGCCTAATCAAAGCTCTGTCAGAAAGAGGATTCCTTAGTCTCACAATTGGGGCTGACCCAGGAAGGACAGATGTCTTGAGCTGCAAAGAGACTGCAGGCTGACAGCAGTCCTAGGGGAATCTAGGCAGGGAGGTACCATAGAGCAGGTTGAGATAGGGTCCCAGCTGAGCACACAGCAGAAGGTACAGATGAGGGCTATGCTAGAGCAGTATAGGGTTCTGTTCAAGGACATGACGGGCTGAAAACATATCACCGATCACCCAGTGCTCACCAGTGAGCTGTGACCTCTGCATAAGCATGCCTATCAGGTATCAGAAGAGGTGAAGGGCAGTATAGAGAGGGAAGTAGAGGAGACGCTGGCCCTAGGGGTAATTGTACCATCCTAGAGCCCTTGGGCTTGTACGATAGTCCTAATACCTAAGAAGGACAGGTCCACCCGCTTCTGTGTGAACTAACATCAGCTCAATGCGGGAACAGTGTCAGATGCATATCCCATGACCTGCATGGACAAGCTGTTAGATGAGCTCTTGGAGCAAAATATCTGACTACTATGGGTCTGAGCAAAGGTTATTGTCAGATCCCGCTGACCCAGGAGGCTAGGGAGAAGTCAGCATTCATTACTTCAAGGGGCCTCTATGAATTCTTAGTGATGCCATTTGGGATGAAGAATGCTCCGGCTACTTTCTAATGCCTGGTAAATAGGTTACTGGAAGGGATGCAGCTTTTTGCATGGGCATACCTAGACGACATTGCAGTGTTTAGCGGGATATGGGACAGTTACCTAGTTCATGTAGCAGGGGTGCTAAGAAGAATTGGGGAAGCAAGGCTCACACTGAAACCCACCAAGTATTTAGTAGGTATGGCAGAGGTTTTGTACATAGGGCACCGGGTGGGTGGAGGGCACCTCAAGCCTGAACCAGCTAAAGTTGAGGCTATAGTGCAGTGGCCCATCCCCAAGACTAAGAAGCAGGTCATGGCTTTTTTTGGCACCGCTGGAGACTATAGGAAGTTTGTCCCACAGTACAGCACTGAGGCTAAACCGTTGACAGATCTGACACAGAAGCGACTCCCAGTTCTGGAAGCCTGGTTTCCTGCCTGTGAAACAGCATTTCAGGCACTCAAGACTGTGCTGGCCAGCACACCCATCTTGGCAGCCCCTGACTATGCAAAGATATTTTTGGTGCAGACCGATGACTCCGATTACGGTATCAGTGCTGTATTCAGTCGAGTGGGGGAGAGCATCCTGTGGTGTACCTGAGCAGAAAGTTACTGCTCAGGGAAGTGGCTTATGCCACAATTAAAAAAGAATGTGTGGCTATTGTGTGGGCTCTGAGAAAGCTGCAGACCTATTTGTATGGCCGGACATTCACAGTGATCACTGATAACAACCCTTTGAGTTGGCTACCATGGGTGTCTGGGGAAAATGGCAAGCTAATTGGTTGGAGTCTTGCCCTGCAAGAATTTGACTTTTCCAGCCAGCATAAGAAAGGCAGTGAACACGGCAATGCCGATGGACTTTCACGCCAGAACAGTCCCAGTGAGCCACCAGCATCAAGATGTGTCAGGCCAGTTTAACCGCCGGACGAGGCGATCATAACAAAGCCTTCAACTTAAGGGGGGAGGTGTGATGGTGAATGGGGTTAACCAGGCTCACTAATAAAGGTTCAGCCCACTTGGTTACCCTTGATCCATGTTTTGGGGTTCTAGAGTTTCAGCTCTTGGACACAAATGTCCTAAATGCATTACTGTGACTGTGTGCAAATTATGCGGTATTAAAGATCTACAGTATGTGTGTTTCACCTTCCCTGGGGTGCTGGGACCGGGAGATTTCTAGGCTGTAAGGTTTAGTGTGGGTTGGACGTAGAAAGTCTTTACAGAATGTGGCTATGTATCGGGGTTCCAGAGTTACGATATACCCCAGGAATTGGATGCGGGAATCGAGTGAGATTCTCGGATTGAGCCAAGCACATAGCTCCAGGCAAACTCTGACTCTGAAAGCACTATTATAACTCACTGCCAGATTCCTGCTGCAGCATCTTCCAGACAAGGTAAACAGGCATGAAGGGGTTAATGTATACCTGCAATCATACACGGGGTCACTAGAATAAAGATAGGTCCCTAGTAGAAGAAGAGGTACCCAGATACATGCCCAGGTACCCGGGACCTGATTTAAGGGTTCAGGCAGAACTCCAGCTAGGTGATAAAGCTGAGAGTTCTTTTCTTGTGTGTAAAAGTTTTTAAAGTCATTTCTAAAGTGTGCAAGAATGAGACTTTTGAGTGTAGGAAATATATACACTCACTCCATCCCTGTCACCAGAACAGGGACTTATATATTTTACCACACATAAGACAGGAAAAAGTATATTTTATTAAAGAATTATATTTAATATGTATATGTACTGATAAGCTGTAAATGAACTGTGGATTCCAGCAGACCAGATGGCTAACAAGCTTAGTGCCTAAGGGTCTATGCGGAGTCAGGACTTGAAAGCCTCAGGGATACCACAGTGATAGAACAGGAGGGGACTGCAGTTCTCCTTGATTACCAACATCCTGGGCTAACACAGGGCTATCCGGCCAGCATTTGGCAGAACCCAGACTCTGTGGAGCCTGGACGGCGGATGGGCTCAGTATGCAAAGAGGCAGAGGTACCAGGTTGGTGCATGCCAATTTCAGACTGAAAAAAGGTGCCCTCCCAGCTTTACAATACCTGTAAATCGGTGATTGGCTGGCAGGAGAATTCCCACGCTCTGATAGGCTGCAGTTGTTAGTGAAGGAGACACTGAAACCCATAAGGGGACTTGCAGCCAATCAGGAGCGCAGATTCCAAGCACCAAACAAACAGTGGAAAATTCAAAGATGCTTGGAACTGAATAGACGCGAGCCGGCTTCAAGGATTTTCAACTCAAAAAAGTTTCTAAGTCCTGCTTTTGAGAACGTAGCGGTCGCGGCTGTCATTGCATGCCAAAATCTGTTCCAGGACTTTCATGAGTACCTACCGATCAAGGAAAAGGGCTCCTATAGAGGTCATTTTTGTGAATTTCGTTTAGAGGATAGATTTATTCGTTAGCCCCGTTCCCAGTAAGTGTGTAAACCCTGTAAATTGTGTTACATTGTGTGTATGTCTTTTCCTGAAATAAATGACAATTTATTTTACCTCCTTGCTTTTCTCAATCAATGATCCCGGTATAAAAAGGTGTTAATAAATCTGGTCTCCTGTGACATACACCCTCTTCAAGTGCCATACAGAGAAATTTTAATCACGCCACATCTGTAATTTTTTCCCTTTTTTCTGGGTTTGGGAGTTCTTCTCTGTCCTTATGATTATATTTTTAGCAAAGATTCTCTTTTTGCTTGTTCTTGGTCTGTGGGTTTCTGTTTACATATTGTCATGGTGATGCTCCTCCCTCATAATTCTTTGGATCTGTTCAATCAACTGGTCTCAAATGCTTGCAGTTTCTCCATTGCAGATAACTTCATAATATCACGTGGTGACGCACCTGTAGTGCGAATGGAGTTTGTCTTGTTTCTGGAGACCTAGGCATGTAAGGGGTTAACTTTCGGGTGGAAATGATGTTTAGTTTAAATGCTTATTATTGCAGAAATAGTTTGTTGTGAGTTTCAAATAGTTTAGTTCCTCTTTTTCGGTAACTGCCTTAGTCAGGATACTGTTACTCAAATAGTTAAAGGTTCCAGTAACTAGCTTTTGGGAGACCCCCCCTTTTGTTTTCTGAGTCTCCTTCCTGATGTTACACTATAATATGTGTTTCTGACATAGAAATAGCAGAACCTCACCCTTGGACAAAGTTAACAGTGACCACAGACAAGCAACTTTAATTACAGTACCAAGCACCTGAGGAGAGATGTGGTGTGTTCCCTGGTCGACTGTGTGTGGTATCCTGACTGCTTTAAGCCTTATATCTGAAGCATAAATTATACAGATAAAAAATATATACAAAAATTATACATGTGTGCAAAATATAATAGTAGCTAGTATATTCATGGCGCTTCAAAAACTTTAACATCAACTTGTGGTGCCTGTACATGTTGCTAACAAATAGATACACAGACATTATAGTTAATTACAATAAGTTAAAATCATGTGCGGCAAATTCATTAACATTTTTTAGATTATTTCTCAGCTATTTCTCAGCTATTTTCAGCATGCATAATTTAGCATACTTCACTAATTATTCATTAGTAATCATTGTATGTTGTAGGTTTAAATTTACAAGAAATATACATTTTAATCATGTAAGTTTCATCAGTCTTTTGCAGAGGATTTAAATCCATAATTTTGAAACTTGAATAAAGACATATTGCTCTCAAATTAGATGAAGCAGATTGTAATTAAGTGATACAATACATTGTAATTGTGCTTCACTAAAAAGTGATACATTTTAAGTGAAACCATGAGCATAATTTAATGTAATGTAGGTTGATGTACAGAAGGGGGCTGCATTCTGTGCGGTTTTAAATTATAATTTTAACAAACAACAAAATCTATGGCAAAAAGTTTAGCTTTGAAGTAATAGGTTATTCTTTAAAATAACAATATTGTGAGGCGCATGCGCGAGGTCTAGGTGAATAGAAGCCTAGAGTGTGAGCTCCGCACCCCTCGGCAACTAAAGGACACACAAAAGACATAAAAACCGAGAAAAGCCTCTCCCAACACAAATATAACAATCGGGAAAGAACTCAAGATGCAGACACGACCCAAAACGACCCGTACATTCGCAGTACTTACAAGTACTTTAATAAAACTGATCCGGCGTGCAAAAATGGCGTGGGAACCCCGACACCACCCACAGGGTCGGACTCGGAGGACGAGCAGTTACCAGAGGATCACATTGACCCGGGAGACACGGAGTCAATCACACGGAAAGTAATGCGGGAATTTTGCAACGAGATGAAAGACTATATGCATAAGGAGATCACAGACTTGAGGCGCGATATTAACAGTATTGGCGCCAGAACAGATGAGCTGGAAACAAAGCTGGACTCCACGATCAAAGCGGTCCGCAAACAAGACAAAACTACAGCTAATCTTCAGGCACAAATAAATGAATTGTACAGCAAACAAGAGGATGCAGAAAATCGGGACCGCCGGAATAACATCAGGGTGCATGGCGTCCCTGAAGAGTATGCAGACCCAGAGGATTTCATTACAAAATGGCTGACAAGCCTTTTCCTTGATAAGTTGGAATCAGACCTACACTTGGACAGATGCCATAGAGCCCTCCGCTTTAAACCACAGCCAAACGACCCGTCAAGGAACATTATTGTACGCCTACATTATTTTAAAATAAAGGAAGCTGTGTGCCAAATCTCCAGGGCATCGGGATCAGTGGAGTTCGAGGGGGTTAAACCCATGATATTCCAGGATCTCGCTCCTACTACTCTAGCCAAACGGAGGGCCCTCCTCCCCATAACCAGGCTGCTAAGAGATAAGGAATGCGGTACCAATGGGTTTTCCCCTTCGGTCTGATGGTCCTAAAGAATGGAGCTGCCCATACTCTGCGTACCCTGGAAGAAAAGGGCCAATTTCTGCACAAACTGGGCCTGCAGGGAGACGACACTGACCTGGATGGAGCTGGAATGTCCACTCCGGAGCCGGGCTGGAACAGAGTGAGGCACACAGCGCGCAAATCCCAAGAAAAGACACTTAATTGATACCAATAATGGATCAATTAAGCCTTAAAAGGGCAATACCGGCAGACTGTTCATATGTCCGCAAAAGGCCGGAGTAAAGTTAGGTTTATTCAAAATTGCATCCAGCTTCGGCGGCCATCTTGGTACACTCGGACATGATTCTGGAAACCGGATTTAACGAGGACACAGCTCCCGTTGGCAGAAAACGGAATATTGGTCTACACCAAGGATATAAGGCGCCCCCCTCCCCGTCCCCTGCACCAGATGGACGCATGCACGAAGAAGAAGCGGAGTAACAACAGCCCCCAACCTCAGGAAGCCATGCTGCCCCCTAGATCCCAGGACTCACTGCTGTTTACCACTGTCTGCACGGACTGTGAGATAGGATATGTATATGTATGGGCTATGCTTGGTATAGGACAGAGTGAATGCGATTTGAATGAGAATTGAATGGTTAGTGCGCTATAGCTCAAAAATAGTAGGTGTATAATAATCTGACTAAATGTAATAAAGGTGATAGAGAGTGTAGGAATACACAGGGGGTTATAAATAATTAATTATATATAGATATATTCGCAGAAGGGACATAATAATAGGGTATGTGTAACATAGGTATCATAGGTTTAGATATACCCCACATATCTAGTGTTCTAGACCTGACCATGCACAGCGGATTGCGGATGAATGTAGTATGCTTGTAGGGATATACACAGGCGACACACTTTATTCGAGCACGGCTAGTCCCGCGAATTCGGGTATACTCGGGTGAATTCAGGTTTCTTATAGTTTTCTGCCAGAGTGCATTGCGTTCTTTTCCGGCAGGGATTTAAGCTTTTTATTCCGGCTTGCTGAAATACTGCAATGCCGTGAAAATACACATGGTGGCGCTTGCGAGCTGTTCCCTGTGAAGCCGTCCCCTATAATGAATTGTAATGCAGTATATATACTGTATATATATATATACTGTATAACAACAACCCCTATAAGCCCTAACATACAGTACTGTACACATACTGTACAGTACTGTATACTGTATGCATATACATAAATGATACTACTGTATGGGTGGCGGGGGCGTGATGTGTTTGCAGCAGAGAGAGATCCGCTGCTCTCTCTCTGCGCAAACATCGGCATAATAAAAATTATTTGAAATACATTTTTATTGATAGTGTAGATGTGCAGGGGGTCTCCGGAGCTGAATCGCGTTGGTTTTAGGTCTGGGGACCCCGTGCCCCCCGAGATACAGGCCCCTTTAGGGGGTGCCGGTATCCCTCTGCGTTTAAGAGCCCCGATCACGTGACCGCGGCCTGTAAACCAAGCAGAGCAGAGGGATACCGGCACCCCCTAAAGGGGCCTGTATCTCGGGGGGCACGGGGTCCCCAGACCTGAAACCTGTGCGCTTCTGCTCTGGAGACCCTCTGCACATGTACAGTATCAATAAAACACATACAATATACAGTATAAATAAACACTCGTTCTTTACCTTAGCGTCTATGCGCTATGTTAAAGAAGCATCATTTGTGTATTTTAATAATATTGTACAGTGAGCAGGGGGTTCCCTGAGCCAGAAATTAATGCTCAGGGACCCCCCCTGCTCCTGATCAATATTATTAAAAATACGGAAAATGCTGCGTCATTACCATAGCGGATAGCCGCTAAGGCAATGAAGGGGTTAAGGCATAATAAACAATTAATACATTCAATACATATTATTCACGTCTGTGTTAAAACTCCCTGCCTTCTCTCTAATCTACTGTATGTAAAACCCCCTCCCCCTATTCTCGCTTTTAAAACGCCCTGCCTTCTCTCTAATCTATGTAAAAACCCCTCCCCCTATTCTCGCTTTTAAAACGCCCTGCCTTCTCTCTAATCTATGTAAAACCCCCTCCCCCTATTCTCGCTTTTAAAACGCCCTGCCTTCTCTCTAATCTATGTAAAAACCCCTCCCCCTATTCTCGCTTTTAAAACGCCCTGCCTTCTCTCTAATCTATGTAAAAAAAACCTCCCCCTATCACCCTATTGTGTGTGTGCGTTAAGCTTCCCTGCAATCTATGTAAAAAAACCTCCCCCTATTGTGTGTGTGCGTTAAATCTGCCTGGCCTGTGTTTCTGAGTGCTGAGTGCTCTGCGTTAAAGGCCCCGATCACGTGATCGCGGCCTGTAAATCAAGCAGAGCAGAGGGATACCGGCACCCCCTAAAGGGGCCTGTATCTCGGGGGGCACGGGGTCCCCAGACCTGAAACCTGTGCGCTTCAGCTCTGGAGACCCCCTGCACATCTACACTGTGAATTAAACACACACATCATTAAAGAATCATTCTTTAGCTTAGCGGCTATGCGCTATGGTAAAGAAGCAGCATTTCTGTATTTTTAATAATATTGTACAGTGAGCAGGGGGTTCCCTGAGACAGAAATCTAATCTCAGGGGACCCCCTGCTCCTGCACAATATTATTAAAAGTTCAGAAATGATGCTTCATTAGCATAGCGTATAGCCGCTAAGGTAATGAAGGGGTTAAGGCATAATAACCAATAAATACATTCAATACACTACCCACTACCCATGGCAACCTCCGCTGCTGTACAGTAAAACAGAGAAAAAAATTAACACTTTCAAAGTAATGTCCCCTAACCCCTTAATCACCATAGCGGTTATTAACCGCTACAGTCATGAAGGGGTTAACCCACCCTCACCCACCACTCGGGACGCCTACTGTACATACCCTCCCACTCTAACCCCCCACCCCGTGAGGCCTAACCACCCTCAACCCTCACCCACTAACTACCCACAAGGGAGGCCTACCCACATACCGTTGGGGAACATTCCCCCCCCACCCCCCACCCCCACCCCCAGTCCCCGCAATCAAAACAATGCACAGCCCCACAATAAACAGCATTCTATTTATTAAATACATTACCCACCCCCTGTGCCCCCCCATAAATACAAGATTTATTCTTTTACATTCAGGGTCCATAACGCAGCCCCACGCTAGTCCCCGGTGGGCTGGCAGGGCACCTGGACAGACCTACAGTTTACCAGCAGCATTCCACAGGTTCTGGAGGCCTGCTGGTGGATCCTGCCAGCACCATAGCCCTCAGGTGGTCTCCTTGGGTCACTGTGGAACACAATTGGGTCCCCACGGTAGGCCCAAGGATGTCTGGGAGCCCCGGGTCAAACCCACAGGTGTCTGCGGGGCCTCGGGTGGTTCCCATGGGGGTCTGGGGAACTCACGGGTGCTCACTACGGGTCCGCGGTGCCCCCACAGAAGTGGGACCACACATCATCATCCCCGCACCTACGGGTCCGCGGTGCCCCCACAGAAGTGGGACCACACATCGTCATGCCCGCAGACTACGGGTCCGCGGTGCCCCCACAGAAGTGGGACCACACATCATCATCCCCGCATGTGTCACCCGTGGAACCACCAGCCTGATACCCTTTAGGATACCCGGGGATTCCCGCGGGTGGTCTCCAGAGGTCCCACGCAAAACCACGGAAGTAACCCTGAATGTAAAAAAAATAAACCTGGCCTATACATTCAATACATACACCCTCCCCCCCAACACCTACAGTACAATAATGTGCAAAATAACTATTATCCAGATATGGATAATAGATTAATTGCCCATTATTAAAAACATTAACTAGCATATACAAAAAAATAAAGTACTACTGACCTCATCAATACGAAGTGTCCGATACCAGCGCCTTCCTTCTCTTGCCCACACAATACATAGCCAAAACCAAGGCAATACATTGCAAGTACATTCAGATATCAATTAACCCCTTAAACACCTTATCGGATAATAACCGCAAAGGTAATTAAGGGGTTAAGCCACACAGGCACGATGCCCACCCTTCACCCATGAATTTGTACTGTGGCTTCATCATGCAACTATATATATATACTGTATATATATATATACAGAGAGACAGAGAGAAAGAGAGAGAGAGAGAGATATATACAGTATATATATATATATATATATACTGCACCGACACACTTTATTCGAGCAAATACCCAGTATGTACCTGGCAGATACCTGGAATGCGCCGCTCCTCACCTCTGACAAGCCCCGTTGTGTTTGCCTTCCCAGCCTGGGTTCATGCCTGGCTGACGGGCGGCTGATCTGTTAAATGATAATGATTAGGATTTAATAGGCTGCAATGCTTCGCGTGTCTACCAGATGGCATAAATTCATGAATTGTAATGCAGTATATATATATATACTGTGCAGTATTGCAGCCAGCGGGAATAAAATGCTTCAATCCCTGCCTGGAAAATAACCCAATGCACTCGGGCAGAAAACAGTCACAAACCTCAATACACCCGGGTATACCCGAATTCGTGGGACTAGCCGAGCTCGAATAAAGTGTGTCGCCAGTGTATATATATATACTGTATATATATATATATATATATACACACGTTATATACAGTACACACCCATGATAAACCAATATACAGTACAAATAAATGTAGAAGGGTTATCAAAAGCATACTGCCCTACAACCAAACACGTCTCCATACAGACACTACATTAAAATCAATTTCCTTTAAAAATCCTAACTGATCTCACAATCTACTGTACTGTATATGATCACAAACCAATGAAAAAAGTCACATTCCAAAATGCATAAAATCTATGCACCATACTGTATACATTCTGCAAATTAATCAACGTAAACAAAAATCAATTAGCAATCATTATTTACATCCCTAAACATTTCACACTCAATCACGAACAATGAACCCATTAACAGATTCACGCCTAGAGCAGAACAATTAAGCCTTTGAAAAAATATAAGTACCGACAAAAATACAACCTTTACAACCAAGGCTATCTATCCCTGACCTTCCTCAAACACACAATACAATACCAAGGAATAATACATCTATCTAATTTTAAAATACTTTAAACTCACAAAATAATTAATAACACATCTAATCCAGCTTTTAAAACATCATCATTTCTTACCCTGAATGTATACTGTACAGTATATCTCTCTAGACATATATATTGTACATACATACATACTGTACATACAGTGGCAAGAAATGATATACCACACAAAAAAAAAATACACATGTTAAAAAACCTTTTGAAAAAATTAACAAGTTAAATAAAATACATTTCTTTACTTTAGTTCACTTACCATTACTTGCCCCCACCGACTCCCGTTGCGCAGCTTACTCACGAACCAATCCACGATCAGGAACCCATAAAATAATAAACCATTCAAAATAATAAACATTAAACTAAAAATCCAAATCAATCCACGGGTCTTCTACTTGTAATACATCTTCATCTGTATTCTTCTTTCTTCTATCTCCTTCCGGGCGGGGCAGGGCGTGGTCTTCTTTCCATCATCGGCCACGCCCTTGTCTTTTTTCCTCTCCGGAGGTCCTTCCTCCGCGGCGTCTGGCTGCAAAATGAGACGACATAGGCTTTTAAAGGCCTATGACGTCACATTTTTCGTCATGGTTCCCACGGTCCTGATTGGACCGTGAAAACCACGTGTTTTGGCCGATAAAAAAAAAATGATGACGTCACTTAAAGGGAATGAAAGCACAGCCAATCAGAATGGCTTTGCTTCAATTGCCTTTAAGATGACGTCATGAAAAGGCACATGGCTGCCCTCACATGGTATGGTAGCCAATCAGAGCGTGGGAACTTTATCCCTACTCTGATTGGCTCTGGTATACCATGTGTCAGGGGCTTGGGGGAGAAAGGATGTGACGTCAATAAGGATAAAGTTCCCACGCTCTGATTGGCTACCGTACCACGTGACAGGTTTTCATTGACGTCACATCCTTTCTCCCCCAAGCCCCTGACACATGGTATACCAGAGCCAATCAGAGTAGGGATAAAGTTCCCACGCTCTGATTGGCTCTAGTACCATGTGTGCACGGCCATGTGCCTTTTCATGACGTCATCTTAAAGGCAATTGAAGCAAAGCCATTCTGATTGGCTGTGCTTTCATTCCCTTTAAGTGACGTCATCATTTTTTTTTTATCGGCCAAAACACATGGTTTTCACTGTCCAATCAGGACCGTGGGAACCATGACGAAAAATGTGACGTCATAGGCCTTTAAAAGCCTATGTCGTCTCATTTTGCAGCCAGACGCCACGGAGGAAGGACCTCCGGAGAAGAAAAAAGACAAGGGCGTTGCCGATGATGGAAAGAAGACCACGCCCTGCCCTGCCCGGAAGGAGATAGAAGAAAGAAGAATACAGATGAAGATGTATTACAAGTAGAAGACCCGTGGATTGATTTGGATTTTTAGTTTAATGTTTATTATTTTGAATGGTTTATTATTTTATGGGTTCCTGATCGTGGATTGGTTCGTGAGTAAGCTGCGCAACGGGAATCGGTGGGGGCAAGTAATGGTAAGTGAACTACAGTAAAGAAATGTATTTTATTTAACTTGATAATTTTTTCAAAAGGTTTTTTAACATGTGTATTTTTTTTTTTTTGTGGTATATCATTTCTTGCCACTGTACTGCTGCGGCCAAGTTTATTCGAGCATTTGCCCGTTCTTGGCCGCAGCAGTATCCTGGCACGCGCCGGAGGGTGACGGGCGCGCGCCGAAGCAGCGGAAGAGCGCCCTCCGATCGGGGCGCTCTCCCTACCGCTGCCGGGTCCGCCAGGTCCCCCGGAACCCCCTGCCGCCGTCCCGCGATCGCGGGACACCAGGGCTCCCTCGGGGAGCCCTGGACGCGCGTGCAGGGGGCGCAGGCTCCCGATGACGCGTGACCGTGCGTCGGTGACGCGCGGCACGCCGAGGGGTGGCCACTAGCAAGCCTGGAAATCTCCCGGCTTGCGGTACCGGCCACACTTTAATAAAGTGTGTCGGTAGTGTATGTACAGTATGTATGTATGTACAATATATATGTCTAGAGAGATATACTGTACAGTATACATTCAGGGTAAGAAATGATGATGTTTTAAAAGCTGGATTAGATGTGTTTTTAATTATTTTGTGAGTTTAAAGTATTTTAAAATTAGATAGATGTATTATTCCTTGGTATTGTATTGTGTGTTTGAGGAAGGTCAGGGATAGATAGCCTTGGTTGTAAAGGTTGTATTTTTGTCGGTACTTATATTTTTTCAAAGGCTTAATTGTTCTGCTCTAGGCGTGAATCTGTTAATGGTTTCATTGTTCGTGATTGAGTGTGAAATGTTTAGGGATGTAAATAATGATTGCTAATTGATTTTTGTTTACGTTGATTAATTTGCAGAATGTATACAACAGTATGGTGCATAGATTTTATGCATTTTGGAATGTGACTTTTTTCATTGGTTTGTGATCATATACAGTACAGTAGATTGTGAGATCAGTTAGGATTTTTAAAGGAAATTGATTTTAATGTAGTGTCTGTATGGAGACGTGTTTGGTTGTAGGGCAGTATGCTTTTGATAACCCTTCTACATTTATTTGTACTGTATATTGGTTTATCATGGGTGTGTACTGTATATAACGTGTGTATATATATATATATACAGTATATATATATATATATATATATATATATATATATATATATATATATATATATATATATATATATATATATATATATATACTGTATATATCTCTCTCTCTCTCTTTCTCTCTGTCTCTCTGTATATATATATACAGTATATATATATAGTTGCATGATGAAGCCACAGTACAAATTCATGGGTGAAGGGTGGGTATCGTGCCTGTGTGGCTTAACCCCTTAATTACCTTTGCGGTTATTATCCGATTAGGTGTTTAAGGGGTTAATTGATATCTGAATGTAATTGCAATGTATTGGCTTGGTTTTGGCTATGTTTTGTGTGGGCAAGAGAAGGAAGGCGCTGGCGTCGGACACTTCGTATTGATGAGGTCAGTAGTACTTTATTTATTTGTATATGCTAATTAATGTTTTTAATAATGGGCAATTAATCTATTATCCATATCTGGATAATAGTTATTTTGCACATTATTGTACTGTAGGTGTTGGGGGGGAGGGTGTATGTATTGAATGTATAGGCCAGGTTTATTTTTTTTACATTCAGGGTTACTTCCGTGGTTTTGCGTGGGACCTCTGGAGACCACCCGCGGGAATCCTCGGGTATCCTAAAGGGTATCAGGCTGGTGGTTCCACGGGTGACACATGCGGGGATGATGATGTGTGGTCCCACTTCTGTGGGGGCACCGCGGACCCGTAGTCTGCGGGCATGACGATGTGTGGTCCCACTTCTGTGGGGGCACCGCGGACCCGTAGTGAGCACCCGTGAGTTCCCCAGACCCCCATGGGAACCACCCGAGGCCCCGCAGACACCTGTGGGTTTGACCCGGGGCTCCCAGACATCCTTGGGCCTACCGTGGGGACCCAATTGTGTTCCACAGTGACCCAAGGAGACCACCTGAGGGCTATGGTGCTGGCAGGATCCACCAGCAGGCCTCCAGAACCTGTGGAATGCTGCTGGTAAACTGTAGGTCTGTCCAGGTGTCCTGCCAGCCCACCGGGGACTAGCGTGGGGCTGCGTTATGGACCCTGAATGTAAAAGAATAAATCTTGTATTTATGGGGGGGCACAGGGGGTGGGTAATGTATTTAATAAATAGAATGCTGTTTATTGTGGGGCTGTGCATTGTTTTGATTGCGGGGACTGGGGGTGGGGGTGGGGGGTGGGGGGGGAATGTTCCCCAACGGTATGTGGGTAGGCCTCCCTTGTGGGTAGTTAGTGGGTGAGGGTTGAGGGTGGTTAGGCCTCACGGGGTGGGGGGTTAGAGTGGGAGGGTATGTACAGTAGGCGTCCCGAGTGGTGGGTGAGGGTGGGTTAACCCCTTCATGACTGCAGCAGTTAATAACCGCTATGGTGATTAAGGGGTTAGGGGACATTACTTTGAAAGTGTTAATTTTTTTCTCTGTTTTACTGTACAGCAGCGGAGGTTGCCATGGGTAGTGGGTAGTGTATTGAATGTATTTATTGGTTGTTATGCCTTAACCCCTTCATTACCTTAGCGGCTATACGCTATGCTAATGAAGCATCATTTCTGAACTTTTAATAATATTGTGCAGGAGCAGGGGGTCCCCTGAGATTTGATTTCTGTCTCAGGGAACCCCCTGCTCACTGTACAATATTATTAAAAATACAGAAATGCTGCTTCTTTACCATAGCGCATAGCCGCTAAGCTAAAGAATGATTCTTTAATGATGTGTGTGTTTTATTCACAGTGTAGATGTGCAGGGGGTCTCCAGAGCTGAAGCGCACAGGTTTCAGGTCTGGGGACCCCGTGCCCCCCGAGATACAGGCCCCTTTAGGGGGTGCCGGTATCCCTCTGCTCTGCTTGGTTTAACAGGCCGCAGTCACATGATCGGGGCTTTAACGCAGAGGGATACCGGCACCCCCTAAAGGGGCCTGTATCTCGGGGGGCAGGAGGTCCCCCGACCTGAAATTTGTGCGGTTCAGCTCCCGAGACCCCCTGCACATCTACACTATAAATAAAAATGTATTTCAAATGTATTTATTTGTATTTATTTATTTATTTATTGCGGGGATGCTGTGTGTGATTATTTTTTATTGTGTTTAGCGGGGGTGGGTGACGGGGTTTATAAATGTGAGTTTATAAATAAAATAAAGAATATTATTTCTAGGGGCCTTAGAACAGAAGTTCCCACGCCAATTGCGCGCTCATTGCTCTTTTGTTACAATGTTGCTGGTCTTGCGGGTTTGTAGTCTGGCAGCAAAAAGCAGTTTGTACAGTAGTACTGAGTGTGAGATAAATTAAGCAGTTCTTTTATTGCTGAAGTCGCCACCAAAAACTTTTATTTACAAATACAGTACAAAAACCGTGCAACACACAACAACATTCAGTATCCTTTGTTTAAGTACAGCAGGTACTATAGGGTAAAACATGTACTGTACAGTACAGCACAATATTACAGTATGGTCTCACTGAAAGTCCTCCCCATTTTACATCCATGGCCGATTCCTTGCATGGCGCAAAACGCCATTAATGCAGTCTCTAACGCCTCTCATTACAGGATCTGTAACAGGGTAATAGCGCTGCATTTCTTCCACAATCTTTTTCCTTAATCTTTTTTTGGCGATTCCCATCATAGTTCACTTTGAACACCCACTCGCAGTACAATGTGTAGGGAACATGGTGTTTAAATATGATCAAGGCATACTTGTGTGGTATACCAGCACTCCTCACCCTATACTTCTCCCTCAGCGCCGGTGTCAGATTGCACAGGGAGATGTCGGGCTCTGTTTGTATGCGAGCGGGTGTAGGAGGTCTTTTGGGAGCGGGTGTACTTGAGGCGATGGGCAATGGTAGGGTGTCTGGGAGGAAGCTTTCCTCCGGTAGTGGTCGCCGGGTTGTCTCCTGGCGTGGTCTTGACGGGGTTGTCATGTCCTCCTCAATAGCATAGTACACTGCATCTTCTGGTGGAGGGGGTGTGCTTGGTGATGGAAGGGGGTCGAAGGTACCATGCATCACATCCATGTCACCCCCCTGCTCCAGCGTCAGGGAAACAGGGGCATTAACACCGAGCAAATAATGTATGCCCGCTATGTCTGCCTCTATCTTGTCCATCCGTTGATCCATCCGTTGCTCCATATGTAGCATCCGTTGATCCAGCCGTTGCTCCATTTATAGCATCCGTTGCTCCATATGTAGCACCGACTCCAGAAGCAGATCTAGCTTTGCCAGCACACTAGAATTCCCGGGGAGATCCACACTTAGCCCATTCAGGATCTGGTCTAACGAGCTGCTTGTGCATGGCATCTGGAGATCTGGGGGGATGGGTGCAACGGAGGATGAGATGGGGGTTCCCTGGAGAGAAGCGGCATCGATGGAGAGTGGAAGAGGTGACCTGGGGATGCCCGGTACAGGAGAAGCTGCAGCGTCGTCGAAGAGGGATGTAGAAGGTGACCACTGGATTTCCGGGAGACAAGCAGAGTCGTCCAAGAGCAAAGGAGACAGTGACCCGTGGATTTCAGAGGCAGCAGCATCTTCAGATGGAACCGGAGAAGATGGGGGTGGAGAAGCCGGGCTGAAGATTTCTGGGACAGCTACAGCAGAGTCGTCGAAGCTTATGGGAGCAAGTGGTCTGCGGATTCGGTGAGTTGGCTGCCATTCGTCTTGCATACCGAGCACAGTACCGTATTTCTTCTTCACATAATAAGGCTGACGTGTTTTAAAAGCCTTAGCCTTTGGGGTCAGCAGAAGGTTTTCTTTGTTGGCCTTAGCCTGTCGCTTTGCCTTTGGCTTGGAAACGGTAACTGCCTTTCTCTTTTTCAGTGTGGCAGGCACAGCAGAGGTGAGATGGTTCTTTCGTCCATAGAACCGGGGATGCTCCATGTAAGCGGGAGGCCCAATGCAGTATCTGGACAATGGCTCAGATAAAGATAAGCAAGTGGTGGGCTCTGCAACGTGTACAACCTTTTATGCATGGTGGCCAGGTACAGGTGTTGAAAGTGGGTGGTCTGTAATGTGAGTCATTAACATATAAATACACCATCCATTTTGTGGATTCACTGCACATTGAATACACATCGACTAAACATCGAATACACATTCTTGTGTTTGTATTTATTTCTACAGTACTCGCAGCAATGCCTGTTAAGAAGATTTCAAAGGATCTCAGCATGAGAATGAAGGAGATGTACACGAGCGGAAAACAAATTGCAGATATCCAGCGCTGGTTAACTGCTTCTGGCCTCGTTGTGCCATCAAGCACCGTGTGCTATCATGCACAAGGAAAAAACAGAGACCGCAAAAAGGCACCAAAGATAACAAATGCGTAAGTACTGTATACTGTATTTATAAAACTTAACCAAAAAAAATATAGAAAACTGTAGTGTACATCTACAGTATACCGTATTTATATAGTATATTTATATTACAACAGTATATACTGTAATGTACTGTATGTGTGGTCAATTTATATTTTTTGTGCAGCAGTATACACTTTTGGTATATTGCAATTCATCTTACAACGGAATATACAGTATATGATGTGTATTTATTATGATATAACAACAGTATATCGTATTTATATAGTATATTTATTATATTACAACAGTATATACTGTAGTGTATGTGTGGTCAATTTATATTTTTTGTGCAGCAGTATACTGTACACTTTTGGTATATTGCAATTCATCTTACAACGGAATATACAGTATATGATGTGTATTTATTATGAAATAACAACAGTATACCGTATTTATATAGTATATTTATTATATTACAACAGTATATACTGTAGTGTATGTGTGGTCAATTTATATTTTTTGTGCAGCAGTATACACTTTTGTTATATTGCAATTCATCTTACAACGGAATATACAGTATATGATGTGTATTTATTATGATATAACAACAGTATATTTATATAGTATATTTATATAGTATATTTATATTACAACAGTACTGTATACTGTATATTTTGTCTATTTATATTTATAGTACAGCAGTATACATTTTTTGTATATTTATATTTACTGTATATTACAACATTACATGTACAGTATACAGTATACATTTTATATTGCTGCATATTAATAACACAATATAATTTCTTTGCATTGTAGGGAGACTACTCTTCTGGTGGACAGAATAAGTGAGGAGAATGATGAGAGAAGCGCATTAAGGGTTAAAAACACTCTTCAGGAAAACCACAATCTGACTGTATCCGAGAGCAGCATAAAGAAGATGAGACGCAGAATTGGATGGAAATATGGACGTGTGTGGTTAGTACTGGACAGTACAGGAGGAACTGTAAAGTAAAAGTGTTGTTTTGCAAACTGTACTGCGCTGTGACGCTAACATTTTTTATTCATTGTCATTACAGAGCGTACCCCATGATACGGGACGCAAACAAAATCAAAAGAGTGCTCCAGGCCCAGGCATGGATCGACAGCGGTGAGACTTTCCAGGATTGCATCTTCACTGATGAGTCTACTGTGTCGCTGGAGAGATTTGCAAGATTTGCGTTCCACAAAAAAGGCCGCATAACTTTGAAGCCACGGCCAAAACACCCTGTGAAGCTGCATGTGTGGGGTGCCATCTCTAGGCGTGGACCGGGATGCATTGTCGTCTTTGAAGGTACAATTTCTCAAATATAATGCCGCCTAATGCACTGTACTTGACTAGTGTTGCCTTACCGTATGCACTGTACTGTACTTTTGAGCACTTTTCTTTTCTTGCTATAGGAATCATGAATAAAGATTTCTTCCAAGACAACATTGTGCCCGTGATAGTGCGATACATCACACAAGACTTTCCCAATGGTCATCGCTTTTACCAGGATAATGATCCCAAGCACACCGCGTCGACGGCGCATATCCTTGAGCGCGGCATCAACTGGGTGAAGACGCCAGCGGAGTAAGTGCAGTAGACCGTGTCCCATTTATGTTCCCCACTGTTTTTACTGTGTACTGTATCTCTTAAATTAATTGTCCTTTCTTTCCAATCACAGATCGCCAGACTTCAATCCGATCGAAATGGTCTGGCATCAGCTGAAGGACCACATCCGTAAAGTGGCGAAACCCTCCAAGAAGGACGAGTTGTATAAAGCCATAATGAGTTTTGGGACGATGTACTCACCGTGGAACGATGCAATAAATATATAGACCATATTGCCACTGTGTTGCCCATTGTCATCGCGCGCAATGGGCAAGCATCAGGAAAGTAGTACAGTGCTGTAGTATTGTACAGTAAGTACAGTATGATACAGGTAAGTATGGCACAGATTTTTTCGTTCCCAATAGTCAGAGTATACAGTAGTTCCAGTATACAGTACAGTAGACTAGTTTGACAGTACTACAGTAACTGCCTACTAACTGCTCCATTTTTTTCTTTCCAGAGAAAGCTGCACCAGCCACCTACTGTACAGTAGTTCTACCATAATACAGTACGCACATACAGTACAGTACAGTAACTGAACAAAGTTTTTGTTTTATTGTCGTTCCAGGAAAAAGGGTGCCCAAGGTGGAGGGGGGGCGTTGTGTTCCGTCAAATCTGCTTGTGCAGTCAAATGTACAGTATATAAACAGCAGTAATGATGTACACAAAACCTCTCCTCTCTCAATGAACTACTGTACTATTATTTCACATTACTGTATATTGTACTATTATTTCACATTACTGTATATTTATCCTGTATATTTTCAGTAATTTAGAAGCAGTGGTTGTTCTGAACAGAACAGTTACTGTAAGCAAACGGATGCACATCAGATTTACATTTCAAATTCGAGAGGGGATTTTTCCAAAGCAGACAGGCCTCCCTCTAAGGAAGGTGGATGGTGGGATGATACAGTACTCTGGCTGGCCTCCTGCTGAATCTTGTTACCGTAGCCAGCCCAGGGCCAGATTAACAAAACAATGGCTTGGATTGGATTAGCCAGACGATTGATGCTTGGCCAGGGAGGGATTAAAAACTCTAAGGGAGGGGGTGGGTGGTGTAGCTGTAGGATTGTACTGGAGGGGGTGGGTGGTGTAGCAGTAGGATTGTACTGTGTCAGTATTTCCAACGGCAGGTCACCCTAATAATTGCATGAATAAACCCCCAAAGACAAGGCCCAAATATAGTACAGTATACTGTATACTGCATACTGTATACAGTACAGAGCTGTATACTGTATTATAAATAAATAATCATACAGTACTGTACAGTATGTATTATTGTGTGTTGATGTTTTGAATTGCTGTTAACTTGAAATGTTTCACCATTGTATTGTACTGTATTTGTAAATAAAAGTTTTTTGTGGCGACTTCAGCAATAAAAGAACTGCTTAATTTATCTCACATAAAGTTCGTGAATACGACCGCAATCACCATTGTACAGTACACTGGCGACACACTTTATTCGAGCTCGGCTAGTCCCACGAATTCGGGTATACCCGGGTGTATTGAGGTTTGTGACTGTTTTCTGCCCGAGTGCATTGGGTTATTTTCCAGGCAGGGATTGAAGCATTTTATTCCCGCTGGCTGCAATACTGCACAGTATATATATATATACTGCATTACAATTCATGAATTTATGCCATCTGGTAGACACGCGAAGCATTGCAGCATATTAAATCCTAATCATTATCATTTAACAGATCAGCCGCCCATCAGCCAGGCATGAACCCAGGCTGGGAAGGCAAATGCAACGGGGCTTGTCAGAGGTGAGGAGCGGCGCATTCCAGGTATCTGCCAGGTACATACCGGGTATTTGCTCGAATAAAGTGTGTCGGTGCAGTAAATGGGTGCATAGGATGGAACGACAGGTGCTAAAGGGGTATAAATATGATATTTATCAGTGTTGATCAAAGAGAGTTGATCAGAAGGATTCACCTTATAAAGTATACAGCACTCTATTGTCATTCATACAGTATACTGTAGTAAAGGGTAGACAACACATGGTCTTGCAGTATACTGTATTACTAAAAATCTGTCAGGTTGACCAGAATCACTGCGGATATCGGAAAATAATACAATTTTATTAATTCGACGTAGAATTAATAAAATTGTATTATTTTCCGATATCCGCAGTGATTCTGGTCAACCTGACAGATTTTTAGTAATACAGTATACTGCAAGACCATGTGTTGTCTACCCTTTACTACAGTATACAGTACTGTATGAATGACAATAGAGTGCTGTATATACAGTAAGGGGAATCCTTCTGATCAACTCTCTTTGATCAACACTGATAAATACAGTAATTTATCTCACACTCAGTACTACAAACTACTTTTTGCTTGCAATAAACAAACAAACAGGGAAGCGCTATACTGTATGAGTTAGGATCAGGCCCAGCAGCCACTTTATGTTGAAAACCACATATGAAATGAGCATAAAATTGCATGAATAATTACACAAAAATATATAAAATAAATAGCACAAGTCTCTGACAGAGAGAAATTGTCCAGGTGGTGTGGATACAGATTAATGCCCCTGTCTGATAGGACAGACTCGGGCAAGAATGGCCTGTGAGAGGTGAATATCCAGAATGGTAGCTGGGATGGAAAGCGCTACCAACTGTGCAGGTATTGAAGTGTGTAGAAATGGGAAGGTGCCGTAGGCATCAAATGTGGAAAGCGCTCACCCAGACTTCATACACTGGCGACACACTTTATTCGAGCTTGGCTAGTCCCACGAATTCGGGTATACCCGGGTGTATTGAGGTTTGTGACTGTTTTCTGCCCGAGTACATTGAGTTATTTTCCAAGCAGGGATTGAAGCATTTTATTCCCACTGGCTGCAATACTGCACAGTATATATATATAAACTGCATTACAATTCATGAATTTATGCCATCTGGTAGACACGCGAAGCATTGCAGCCTATTAAATCCTAATCATTATCATTTAACAGATCAGCCGCCCATCAGCCAGGCATGAGCCCAGGCTGGGAAGGCAAATGCAACGGGGCTTGTCAGAGGTTAGGAGTGGCGCATTCCAGGTATCTGCCAGGTACATGCCGGGTATTTGCTCGAATAAAGTGTGTCGGTGCAGTACACTTGGCGCTTTTTGCTTGCAGACTGCAAAGCCGCAAGACCAGCTACATTGTAAAAAAAGAGCAAAAAAAGAGCAATGAGCGCAAAATTGGCGTGGGAACTTCTGTTCTAGGGCCCCTAGAAATAATATTCTTTATTTTATTTATAAACTCACATTTATAAACCCCGTCACCCACCACCGCTACACACAATAAAGCGGGCACTTACAGTACAGTATATATTTATTTCTCTTCATGTATTTATTTCGATTTATTTATTAATTGTGGAGCTGCTGTGCGTGAGGGGCCATGGCCAGGATGGGGGGGGGGGGTAACGGTACAGTATGTGGGTAGGGGGTGAGGGTGGTTAGACCTCACAGTACATTATGCACATTGGGCCCCCCCCCCTCCCCACATTTACATACACTGCACGACATCAATGCAGGGAGGGTTTACCAATGCAGGGAGGGTTTACCAATGCAGGTAAGGCTTTAGGCCTTTATATCTCTCTCCCTTCATTGTAATCTGTTTAACAGAAACATTAGGGGGGAAGGGGCTTTAGGCCTTTATATCTCTCTCCCTTCATTGTAATCTGTTTTGTAATCTGTTTAACACAAACATTAGGGGGGAAGGGGCTTTAGGCCTTTATATCTCTCTCCCTTCATTGTAATCTGTTTAACACAAACATTAGGGGGGAAGGGGCTTTAGGCCTTTATATCTCTCTCCCTTCAGTGTAATCTGCTTAACAGAAACATTAGGGGGGAGGGGGCTTTAAACAATGCTGTGTATAATGTATAAGGTTTTTTACAATTAGATAGATGTAATCCTTGGTACTGTATTGTAAGGGTTAGCTTTGGTTTTAAATTGTGTTTTCTGGTTGGTACTTACAGTATATATTGATTTTGGTTTACTTGATTGGTTAAAATACTGTAGTTGACTTGTTTGGAAGTGTTTGTATTTACTGGTAGAGTAGCTTGCAATTATATTGTTAACATTCATTTGCAGAATGTACAGTACTGTATATGGTGCATAGATTTAATGCTATGCATCATTTACAGTAAACAATGTACAGTAAATGCAATGTACTGTGTGGATTGGAATGTTATGTTTTATATTGTAAAATCAGTTAGGATTATTAAATGGATTATTATTATTATTGTCTGTACTGTATGGAGATGCGTTATTTGTAGGACAGTATGATTTTGATAACCATTCTACATGTACTGTATTTGTATATTGGTTCATCATCTGTGTGTATATACTGTATACTATACAGAATATATATATATATATATATATATATATATATATATATATACAGTATATATATATATATACAGTATATATATACTGTACACAGTATATACTGTATATGTACTGTATAGGGATTGTTATTATATATACTGTATAATGTATACTGTATATATATATCCAGTATATATACAGTATATACTGTACAGTATATATTTATTTCTCTTCATGTATTTATTTATTTATTTATTTAGATTTATTTATTAATTGTGGGGCTGCTGTGCGTGAATTTTTTTTATTGGGGGTGAGGGGGGTGTTTGGCCCTTGGTGTGAGTTTAGGACTTGCAGCAGCAGCACAATTAATAAATAAATGTAAATAAATAAATAAATAAATGACAATAAATACATTTGAAATACATTTTTATTGATAGTGTAGATGTGCAGGGGGTCTCCGGAGCTGAAGCGCACAGGTTTCAGGTCTGGGGACCCCGTGCCCCCCGAGATACAGGCCCCTTTAGGGGGTGCCGGTATCCCTCTGCGTTTAAAGGTCCCGATCACGTGACCACGGCCTGTGAACCAAGCAGAGCAGAGGGATACCGGCACCCCCTAAAGGGGCCTGTATCTCGGGGGGTCCCCAGACCTGAAACCTGTGCGCTTCTGCTCTGGAGACCCTCTGCACATGTACAGTATCAATAAAACACATACAATATACAGTATAAATAAACACTCGTTCTTTACCTTAGCGTCTATGCGCTATGGTAAAGAAGCATCATTTGTGTATTTTAATAATATTGTACGGGGGCACGGGGTCCCCAGACCTAAAACCAGCGCGATACAGCTCCAGAGACCCCCTGCATATCTACACTATCAATAAAAATGTATTTCAAATGTATTTATTGTCATTTATTTATTTATACAGTATTTTTTTTTTTTTTTTTTGGCGGCTGCTGTGCTGTGTGTGTATTTTTTTATTGTGGGTAGCGGGAGGGTGGGTGAATGGGGTATTAGCCCCAACGATGGTTGGGGAGGGCTTGCGGGGGGGGGTGTAGCAGGAGGGCTTAACCCCTTCATGACCGTAGCGGTATTAACTGCTACGGTCGTGAAGGGGTTAAGTGCACCCGCAAACCCCCCCCCCTCCCGCAAGTCCTAAACTCACACCAAGGGCCAAATACCCCCTTACCCATCCCCACTACACACAATAAAGCGGGCACGGTGGGTTAACCCCTTCATTGCCTTAGCGGCTATGCGCTATGGTAATGACGCAGCATTTTCCGTATTTTTAATAATATTGATCAGGAGCAGGGGGGGTCCCTGAGCATTAATTTCTGGCTCAGGGAACCCCCTGCTCACTGTACAATATTATTAAATCTCTCTCTCTGCTGCAAACACATCTCGCCCCCAGTATGTGCAGTAATTTACTGAACATGTACTGTAGAATAAATGCATAGTTTTATTTATTCGGGTTTATTACACAGTATACTGTTCGGCTGGAAAACATCAGCATACTGTACAGCACAATATTACTGTATCCATCGAAATCCCCCCATTAGCCGTTTTCTTTTCTGAGGAAAAACAAAATGAAAAGTTTTAATGTACAGTAATGGTCAGCCCCCTAAAGAAGTACCCAGCCTGCCCCACCAAAATAATACGGCAACAATACAGTACTCACCATACTGTATTACTGAATTTCCCATTCAGCTTGCGCCGGCGGGCCACTGCCACTGCCAGTCCAGCTTTCATCATCACCCACGTCGATAGTTTGCAGAGGGACTAGCCCACCTGTAGTCAGCGGGAAATCGCTTAAGTACATGCAAGCTTCATCAAAACTGGCTGCGAAATCCATCTCAGGGTTGTCACCGACGGCGGGACCATCATGATAAGCTGATGCTGGTGCTGGTTCTGGTTCTGGCGCATTGCTTGGCAGGGACTGTCGCTTCTTATTTGCTTTTAACACGACCCTTCGCCTTTTGCCGCCTCCATTATCATAGATACGGGAAAAACCCTGTGACACACACCAATACCCTCCAACAAATTGGGGCTCAATACGGTGAAAACAGGGGTCACTACATAACCTTTTCCTTATTGCCCGCTTCCACAAATGAGGAGTTGGCGAAAATCTGTAAAAGTCATAGTTTTCGATAAAATACTGATAAATTTGAACAACTGTTGCCATCTTATCCTCTGTTGCATTAATAGCGGCCCATATCAAATAAGCATAACTTCTGTCAGGTTTTTGGAACACGGGCTGCATTTGAACACTCATGTCTCTGTAGAATAGTGTAAGCGAAAATGGTCTTTGTCTTTATTTAATACAGTACTGTATGTAAAGCCTAAATTGATAAATTTTTTGCAACGTCTTCCTTCAGTCTCAAGGACAAGTTACAATAGCATACTGTACTGGGATAAAGTATCTTTTTTTAAACGAAACAACTTGCAAAGCCCACACATTACTTAAGTCATAAGTTTATGCCATCTGGTGGACAAGCGAAACATTGCAGCCTAGTAAATTCTTCTCATTATCATTTAACAGATCAGGCCCCCGTCAGCCAGGCATGAACCGTGGCTGGGAAGGCAAACGCAACGCAGCATGCAAGAGGTGAGCAGCGGCGGATTCCAGGTATCTGCCAGGTACAAACCGGGCATTTGCTCGAATAAAGTGTGTCGGTGCAGTATCAGATGTGAATGAGGATATACATATGCAGGAGATTTATACTAAATGTGAGACACATATGGCTCCTAAATGGGGCTACCACAGAAATACGATATCTCCCATGAAAATGATGCAGTAGAGAGTATATATGAATCCTTAGCTAAACACGGTGCCACAAAGGCCATATAATGGAGGGGTGGCGATGTGGGTTAACTAGAAAGAGACGGCTATAACTACAATTGATCATGAACACAAACATATACAGACTCATTAACTCACGGATCCCGGAACAGGACCAGAAGTACGCTCTTACCTACCCATACGCCTACACCTGGCACCTTAGCAATCCCACAAAAGGATTAGGGAAAGGACGTAGGCACAATCCAACCCAGGTACCTAGCACACTCACACAATAGGAAGTGGCCCTGCAAAGAGACAGGTGATGAAGCATCAGTGCAGAGACACACCTTGACAGGTATAGCTAGATACAAGAGGACTAAGCTTCTCGGTGGTGGGGTGATACCGGGGGATCAAGAGGGCTAAAGGAGAGTAAAATAACAGGGGCTCCAATAAAAATGTTAAAGAAATCCACATAATTCAGGGGGGTCAGCCTTTGTCATGTCAGTCTGCAACAGGGTATTGTCCAAAATTGATGTCACACCTTTTTCCTTTGTTTTTCAAGTTGGGTTCAATCATATCTTAAGTTACGGTTGTTATCTGTCTAGTAGTGTTTAGTAGTTTTTTATATTAAGCAGAGCTGAGGGGGGGGAGTCTCCCATTCCCAGGCCTTGCTATGTTGCCGAAAGGGAATGCCCTGGCTAGCCACAGGGCATCCACTAAAGACCTTTGGGAAGGAAGGGACCGACTTAGATCGGTTAGTCTTGCACCAGGTAGCGGTGCATGGGATACAAACTTTCTTCCAAAGGCAAGAGATCCTTTGGGGTCCTGGACCCCACAAGGATCTCCTATGTTACTTTATTTTATGTTACCTTCCTTATTTTCTCTCCCTACCCTCCCTCTCCCCGGTTGGCTACGAGACTCGCGAAGCGCTGAAGGACAGACCTCAGATTCATCTCAGACTCGGACAGATGAAGATCAGGTAAAACGCAAAAACTCACAACCCACAATAAACTCTATGGTTAGGGTCAGTCGGTTAACGATTTTAAAATAGAGTTGATAATCTTATCTCATAACGTAAAAGTGATGAATAGTCCGGGTAAACGTAGAGTGGCATTCGCTGACAACCAGAGGAAACAAGTAATAACAAGCCCAATAATAGTAGCGGCAGACTTTAATACAACTCTCAACCCTAAGCTTGACAGATCAGGCTCCTAGCTACGATATGCTAAAAACACCTCCCATACATTGCATTCGGGCATGAAAGAGAACAATCTCCTACATATCTGGAGGGAGCAACACCCCCACGAGAGAGACTACACATTTTTCTCGCATCCTTACTCATCCTATAGCAGAATCGGCTACTTCTTTGTCTCCAGTAGACTGGTCCCGAAGATCTCCCATACAGAGATCCATGATATTTCATGGTCAGATCATGTGCCTATAGAGCTAAGGTGCTCCCAATTAATTCTAGACAGACCTGGAGCAAACTGGAAGCTAAATGAATCCCTTTTGAAAAGCCCAGAAACTACTCAGTTAGTAGCCGAAGAAATAGATCAATATTTCAAGCTGAACGAAGGCACAGTTAAATCCTATCTATCCCTCTGGGAGGCTCCTAAGGCAACGCTGAGGGGTATATTAATTAGTATTGCCTTGCGAAGGAAAAAAAAGAGAGGCAAAAATAGAGTTGCTACAATGCAAGTTAAAAGACCTCTCGGACAAGCATAAGCAGATCAATCACCCCAACTCCTCAAACAAATGAAAGATGCCAAAATAGAATTAAACCTACTATTAACATCCCAGGCTGATATATCCCTGAATTGGTCAAAGAGGAAATTTTTCGATAAAGCAAACAAGCCAGATACTATGCTCGCAAACAAATTGAGGAACAGACCCCCAAATTATAGTATACAGGCCATTAGAAGATCATCAGGCTCCATTTCCGGAAATCCTAAAACAATTGTTGAAGAATTTAAATTATATTACGAGAAACTATATAACGGGGATAAAATAGTGCATAATCAGAACACAGAAAGAGCTCGTAAGTCATTTCTTACAAGCTCAAAGTTGCCAAGGCTGACGGATGAGGAGAGAAAGAGACTGAGTTGTGATTTTACCATAGAAGAGCTTTCCCATGTAATTGAGAATCTAAAGACCTCGAAAGCCACGGGATCAGATGGCTTCTCAGGTCTGTATTATAAAAAGTATAGTGAATCCCTGGCCCCATATTTGCTCAAAATGTTCAATGCAGTTTTAGCAGGAGACCCCTTCCCAGAAAACATGCTCCAGGCGTCGATCTCTATAATTCATAAATTTGGAAAAGACCCACTCGATTGTAAAAGCTACAGGCCTATCTCGCTTATTAATACAGATACCAAAATTTATGCCAAATTGATTGCCAACAGATTAAGACAAATCCTACCTAGACTGATACACCCAGATCAAGTCGGCTTCATTAAAGATAGACAAGCGGGAGACAACATCCAACGAATCATTGATCTGCTAGAAATAGCCAACGCACAAAAAGTACAAACTATGGTGTTAAGTCTAGATGCAGAAAAAGCTTTTGATAGGATTGACTGGGCATACCTAAAAGATACGCTTGGAGCATTTGGTTTCGATAGCAAATTAATATCAGCTATTATGGCCCTTTACTCAGGTCCAACAGCCAAAGTTATACACCAATGCTTCCCCTCTGATCTTTTCAAGATTAAGAGTGGCACGAGACAGGGTTGCCCCCTCTCGCCTCTTCTCTTTGCCATGTGTATGGAGCCGCTAGCGGCTCAAGTTAGAGATAATCCGGATATTTCAGGACTCAAAATTGATGATCAATCCCACAAAATAGCTCTATACGCGGACGATGTCCTCATGGTGCTATCGCAGCCACTCACCTCTCTCCCTAATCTTTTCTGCTTGTTAGATAGGTTTAATAAAATTTCAGGGTTCAAAATTAATCAATCAAAATCGGAGGCCCTAAACGTTACGATTCCAAAATCAGAGGAAAAACTAATATCCCTAAACTTTAATTTTCGTTGGCAGCATACGGCGATCAAATACCTAGGGGTATTTATCACTAGCAATTTCAAATCGATTTATAAAGCAAACTATCCCAAGTTATTCCGAGCACTGAAGGACGATATAAGGCACAGGTCGAAGTTCAATATCTCATGGATAGGCAAAATATATAGCGTAAAAATGAATCTTCTGCCGCACATCTTATATTTGTTTCAAACGCTCCCAGTGCCTTTGAATTTGAAAGAAATAAGCGAGCTACAAGCCTCCATCTTCACATTTATTTGGGGAGGCACGAATTAAAAAGCAGACCCTGTTATGGATAATACTGCATTTCATCTTTTAACTTACATTACAGTTGTAGAAAGAAAGTACATTTAATTAGCACTGAGAGGGGTCCTAGGGTGGTCCTCGCAGCTGTCTGGGGGTCCACGGATGTTGGCGTGAATATATCTGTGTCCCCCGGAGCTGATTATCAATAATTGTAATTGAAGGAGAACACATGATTTATTTTAAATTAATACCAATTGAATTGCATGTATGCCGCTAACTTTATAGTGTACCAACAAACTTTAGCAGGGGGTTATTTTAAAGGTAGACTAAGACAGAAAAGAGTCCCTGTGATGTGGCACAAAAGAAACACCCTAATTAAAACATAATTTTTATTAAGTAACTTAAAATAAAACTGTTCAGAAACCAAAATAACGGAACACAAACTCGAATAAAAACAATTAAAAAGAACCGAAGAGGTGTGGGGCTGAGTTCTAGTATTGCAGTGTTATATATATCTGTTACTAGACTTGGTGTATCACATAAATAGTGTGGTATTGTCTATATAGTATATCCTTAATAGACAAAGTGTAGTCTAGATAGAAACCTGTATAAGCACCTTTTAGCTAAATGGTGGATGGGGATAAGCACTCAGCTTGCTGCCTGAATGAGCAATATCACTGCGGCAGGCACAGAGGTGCTAATAAATCCTAAAGGAACCTAACCCAGCTATACAGGGTGAGGTGCCAGAGGTTGCTAAATGCTAGTCCAAATTAGCATACATGAGCCCCACCTTAGGGCTGCGGATGTGCTATCTGCAGCACTTAAGCTGAGGGAGCTTCCCTAGTTTGTATAACTCTGGCAGACCCACTAACGCTGATAATAGTTAAAAGAACAGATAGTGAATAACAGGATTAGCATACCCCAAAGGTCTGAGTGCTGATGCTGCCCACGGATGCAGTCTACGAAGCACTCAGACGGAACACAGGCCCATACCTCTCTGATGAGCCGATGTCATGTGATGGTGACGTCAGACGTACCCTACGTACGTTTCACCTTAACTGGCTTCATCTGGGGTTAATTTAAAGGGCAATACTTCCGTCAACACAAAACAACCATCCTGACAATAATCCAACCTTCTGACACACCTTTATAGAAACAAACGATTACTTCTTGTGATGTAACACCTTCATGTGACTCAACATGATTGAGTCATTATTTTATAGTAATTACTCATATTGTGTCGCTGCATCGCTTTTACTGTGGATTCAGGAATGTTGTATATTTGATGATTACATCACATTTAATAATGTGTGTAACACATCAGAATGTAAATTGAATTAATTGTTGAATTACTACAATTCATATGTTCACTATACTATACAATACACGTGTCATCATTTACAATAATGTGACTTATTAGTCTGCCTATTTAAACAATATAAGGAGCCACTTACCTTACAGGATGAAATGGATGTGGCACCAGATTACACTTTTGTGTTGCTTTTTGCGAGGAGGAGGGACATTATGTTGCAGAGGAGAGAGAGGAGAGAGAGGAGAGAGAGGAGAGAGAGGAGAGAGAGGAGAGAGGAGAGAGAGGAGAGAGAGGAGAGAGAGGAGAGAGAGGAGAGAGAGGAGAGAGAGGAGAGAGAGGAGAGAGAGGAGAGAGAGGAGAGAGAGGAGAGAGAGGAGAGAGAGAAGAGAGAGAAGAGAGAGAGGGAGATCTGTGTTGTGAGACACATAGCACCCCGCAATTTTAGGCAAAGAAGCTCCCTAGAAGGCTTGAGTGAGGCAGAGATTATCAGCCGCTATCGATTGAGCTCAGCAGCTATCTTGGAACTGTATGAAGTGTTAAGAGAATATTTAGAGCCAACAACAGACAGGAGTCATGCAGTGCCTGGCTTTGTTAAAATACTGAGTTCATTACATTTTCTTGCTTCTAGGTCATTTCATAAAATTGTGGGCATAGTAGGCGAGCTCTCGCAGTCGACATTCTCGCGGGCCTTTAGCCAGTTTCTATGTGCACCGACTCAACGCGCTAGTGATTATATACATTTTCCTAGCGAGCAGACAGAGTGGCAGGTACTGAAGACTGGAGATGAATGAGGTGAATGACTCCCTCAAAAATGTGTGCTACAGAGTAAGGATGTTTCAATGGTAGAGATGTATCCAAAATGCCAATGTATGTCCAGATTAGGAACGGAGTTGAATATAAGTCCAATTACTTAAACCCTAGTGTGTGGGACGGGTTGCCGAATTTAGCAAGAGAGGGATGACCGGGGGAGGTCTCTCGATCGGCACCGGACCCCTAAAGTAAATGTAACCGCACATGAAACCAATGCTCCTGGGGACACTCCATCAGTGTTTAAGAATGAAATCACTTACTGCAACTGGTATCCGGATACGTGTGCTCCGTGCTGTGTGTAGTCCATAGAAGGAAAACTTCTCACTGGCGAGAGAGAAGAAACAGCGGACAATGCTCGGCAATTATTGAGGCTGGACTGCGCTGGAGTAAAAAGTTATTTATTAACCATATGCAAAATGGATAAAAAGGGAAGGTCCCCCGCAGTAACTCTAACACGTTTCACCCCTATGGGGCTTTGTCAAAGAGTGATTATTCTCGGTACACAACACATTCAAGTAACAGATCTAACTGGAAGTGATGTCACCACGCCGGATGTGTGGAAACCCCAGAATGATCAGTTGAGGAGATCCCAACCAATGGCATGCAGAACAGCCACCCCAATCAGAACCCTGCCACCTGGACAAAAATGACAATAAAGTAATGAATGTGCACTGACTCAACGCACTAGGGATTATATACATTTTCCTAGCGAGCAGATAGAGTGGCAGGCGCTGAAGACTGCATTTTATAATGTAGCTGGGCTACCCAATGTGATGGGTGCTATAGATTGCACACATGTTGCGCTGACCCCGCTACGTGAAGAGGAGAGGGATTTCCGAAACATTACCACTCGCTCAATGTCCAGGTCGTATGTGACGCATACATGAACATTCTGAGTGTGGTAGCCCAATTCCCAGGTGCCTGCCACGATTCCCATATTCTGAAGAGCTCATTAGTGTTCCGTAAATTTGAAGCGGGGGAATTCCAGGGCGGTTGGCTATTGGGTCAGTCAATGTTACAGAAAGTGCACTTCCAAGTACATTTAATGTTGAGTTAAATGTTTCATTATGTGTTGCTAATATTGTAAGTAATTTTCAAAGCGTCAGGGGAGTTCGTCTCGAAGTCATAGAATAGAAAAACATATCATAGTGCAAAAATGTTTGAACAGTTAAAAAGGTGAAAATTCATCCAAAATGACTACTCACATTTTAAGTAATCAAATTAGACAGTCATCAAATTTAAGGGGTGGATGCGCCCTATGTGTAAACAGCAGCCACCAATCACAACCTCCAAAGGAGAAAAAAGAGAGACCATACAGTGTAGAGGTAAAACAATTGTAATATCAAAACATGATTCAAGGCTTACACTTCATACGGTCGATGTGGGCACTCATAGGTAGCGGTTGACGGATATCCCTTGGGGCTCGCGATTCCTCTGGGTACTCGGTCACCTCCGCTCTCTCTGAAAACACTTGGATCCACACCGGAGCTATCGTCCCTTCACTTCCGGCACGCCGAGAGCCTCCCAGGCTCCCGCTGCATCACTTCCGGTGCGCCGAGGACTTCCGGATCAGATGGTTACAGTGGAATTCTCGTGTCCCCCTTCTCGTGGCTGTTGGACTGGAACACTCTACGCGTTTCGTCGCTCTCTCTGGCGACTTCCTCAGGAGTGACTAATAGCTGCTTACTATACTGTTATATACCCTAATACCCTCCCTCTAATTAAGACCTCATTGTACAATTAAAGTGGTATCACATAAATTCAATGGTATCACATATATTCATATCACATATATGATACCATTGAATTTATGTGATACCACTTTAATTGTACAATGAGGTCTTAATTAGAGGGAGGGTAAGCAGCTATTAGTCACTCCTGAGGAAGTCGCCAGAGAGAGCGACGAAACGCGTAGAGTGTTCCAGTCCAACAGCCATGAGAAGGGGGACACGAGAATTCCACTGTAACCATCTGACATTATTAGCAATTTTTTTCACATGTAAGATTTTATTTGACATATATTATAATCTATAATCATCTCGTGATGTGTGTCACATTGCATTGTGTGTATCTAATCATAGGATCCTGCTCTCTCCAATGAACTGCACATTTTGTAGTGAATGGTCCTAAGTTCATCTGCCAACGGTATGTCAATGTTTAACACATTTGTTCTTGTATAAATCATGTTTCTCCCCACATGTACAATGTGTGCATCCTTAAATGCAGAATGTTGTGTATTAAGTGAAGAGATAGTGCTGTATTGCTGAAAATGCATACTGTTATATTACAACTTAACAATTACTCTACATGATTATATATCATTTTTCAAACAACTTGACAATTTATTATTAACTTCTAAACCATTTTTTAATAATTGTCTTCTTAAATACTTTGACAATAGTTATGGTTCACATTCCTTAATTAAGAGTATTATTGCCACTTATGTAACTATTACTACATACATAATTGGACTGTTTGCAGGAGTATGAGCAGATGACATGGTGATATCTTCTAGCAGTAACCTGGAATGTATCCCTAACAGAAGTAATAATTGTAAGTTTACAACACACATTTCTATATTATTCTTTCATGTCAATGCTTCGTACTATTAGTCATGTAGAAATTTAAGCAATACATTACAGTTCCTGTATTATTAAATGTGTCTTTCTTCACACAACATAGGAAACATTAATTGTATTATTTGAGTTATGTCAAAGTGTCATCAGCATGACATTGACAAAAATGTTGCACTGACACAAGATGTAATTTAAAAGTTTATTGTAGTGTTTACACACATTTCAAATTAATCGAAAATCCCCTAAATTTATATTCATTCAGCTAATCAAATTATATCATCTAAGATTAGATAGGATATATAAAAGTTTGCATGTTCACTTTCATGTGTATCATAGCATGAGTGCCCATGTGATGTATTTGGCATGTGGCCAGTATGTAAAAGCTCTTAGTTGGTCGGTGTTTGGATACATCCATTCATATTATCTTCTGTCTGGAACGGAGATGTCAACATCTGTTAAAGAAGTAGATATGTAATATTAATTACAGCAATGTAGAGGTTAAATACAAACTTAATAATGCATCTAAACACACGTGTTTTTCTACTGTAACTGTGTACTACACGTGAAGCATGCCGTTCTTGAATATTACACTACATCTTCTAAATAACTACTTACTAACTTACTGTATCAAACCAAGGTTTTTCTGTTAAATATATATATATATATATATATATATATATATATATATATATATATATATATTCTGAATCATCCACGGAAAATGCTACAAATGCTTGGACTACACAAGGTTTGGTTTGTCCACATGCTATCACTACAAACATGTTATATACAGAATGCTAAACAACATTAACTATTCAGCATAATGTGACCGATTTGCTGTTAAAGTGCTGCATTTCCTGCCATTTAGATAAGTGACTAACCCTGAATCAACAGAAACATAACATTATAATGTAGCCATATGCAAAGTACACAGATAAGGAATATATGTACTGTATTTCTGCACATATAACATATGAATTTAATGTTGCAAATGAATTCTTTTTTCACCGAAGGGCATACATGTAGTGGACTGGCATTTAAGGGCTGCGCTGGAATATCTGTGATTTCAGGTGCCATTGCACAGCACTTTTAAAAAGATTGTCACGTATATCGTTAACTAGATCTTACCTTCTTTCAGAACTGTGTTCCGGCATATTGTGATCTTCACACCGCAATCTCTGTTATATTATCAGAAGAAGGCGGAAAGGTAAAAGAGACACGTTAATTTAGACAAAGAAAAACGTTTCCCGTATAGTACGCGCATGCGTCATGAATCGAACGCATATGCCTGTCAGTCGGGAATAAGCAATTCATAGAGTGTATAAAGTATTTCCGTTATAGTTACCTTCATTATATTGCCTTCATATTCGGTGCAGTCATGGAAGGGGTGTTTGCGAGGTAGCCACTGTAGTCAATCAATTCGTTGTTTGGTGTGTTCAGCTGGGTAGGGTTGTAGCTTACTCCATAACAGTTTGAATCTTGTGGAATGTACTGAGGCGGATACAGATAGTAACTTTGTGCCATTTCATCTGGTTGAGCAAAGTTGGTATTATGCATGTTATCATAATAACTAGCTCCGTTATGGTTCTGGTATTGGTTGGCCAACTCCGGTTGAAAAGAATAGAAATTCTGCTGAACATTTAAGGCACCGCAGCGGGCACCTATATCATCGTAGTTGTGCCAGACAATTGTCTGTCTTCTGACATTTCCATTCACAGACATATACGCATACCGGATTCATAAACTGACCAACAGCCACCCCTGTTTCCGAGAGACGGTGGGTTTCGAATAAAAGAAGAATTGGTTGATAAAGTGCGGCGGATAGAATTTCTCCATACCTTAGGTTTTGTATGATTTTGATAATAAGGGTAGTTATCCGTAATATATTCATATTTCTGTGAGACAGTAGCTTTCTTCTGGATCCGGTTTTCAATAGTGCTATATATTAGATTGGCGTAAGAACACATCTCAAATGGCATGTTTTTTCAGGGAATGGAGTACAGTAACCAAAACGATCCCTTAAATTCATCTTCTTACAAAGTATCCAAACTTGCATTTTGTGCACAACACTGTACAAGGTTATTATACAAAGGAAGAAGTGTCAATGTGTTATTCTCCCACATACAGGTGGTCAGTATATTTGATTTTTTTTGCTTGCGTATTCAACATGATTCTGTAGCAAAACTCACAAACACCCATACATTGGAAAGAATATTGTTTTGAAAGAACATGTGAAAATGTTCAACATTGATAAGGACTATTTTTCGCTGTTAATACAAAATAACTATATATATTTGTGATGTTAGCATCAGACAGATTATTCACACATGAGAAATCCTATGCTGTTTAGTTCACATGTATGCACCTGAACTAAACAGGTTCTTAGTTCACACTTAATTATTGCACATTGTTCAGCATGTTTACTAATGGAACTAATTTAAGAAGAATAAGATTAGAATAAGAAATGGCCTACTTTTTTTTGTATTTCTTTGGGATGACCGTGTAGTAAGCCTTGCTGTGGTATAGGTGCACGGTTAGGTTAACGTAGCCTTGTTCTTGCAGTTGGATGCTGGGCCAGTGCCTGTGGTTGGGCCAGTGCCTGTGGTTGGGCCAGTGCCTGGGGTTGGGCCAGTGGCAATGGTTGGGCCAGTGCCTTGGATTGGGCCAGTGCCAATGCTTGGGCAGTGTCTGGGGTTGGGCCAGTGCCTGGGGATGGGCCAGTGCCACTGGTTGGGCCAGTGCCAATGCCTGGGCCAGTGCATGGGGTTTGGCCAGTGCCAAGACTTGGGCCAGTGCATGGGTTTGGGCCAGGGCCTGAGGTTGGGTCAGTGCCAATGGTTGGGCCAGTGCCAATGCCAGTGCCAGCTGATGTTGCTGCGGCTGTGCCAGTGCCAGGATTTGGGCCAGTGGAATAGCCTGTGCCATTGGATCCTGCTGTGCCATAGCCTGTGGCTATGGCTCTCTTTCTGGCTCTGGCTCTCTTTCTGGCTCACTTTCTGGCTCTGGCTCTCTTTCTGACTCTCTTTCTGGCTCTGGCTCGGATTCTTGATCTGGCTCGGATAGTGGCTCTTGCTGGGATTCTGCCTGTGGCTCTCTTTGTGTCTGGGATTGGGGCTTGGATTGTGGCAGTGGCTCTGGCGGGGGCTGTGCCTGGACATGTGCCACAACCAGTGCCATAAATTTCGCTATCATAGTGAGACTATTTGCCATGTTTAAGAGAGTCTCCTGTTGTTGTGTCATTATGACGGTCATGTTTTTAATTTCCTTAAATATGTTTTCATTTATTTTAGACTGTCTGTCTGCTTGATCTTGTTGGTTATGGAAAAAACTGCCCTTTAGGCTGGTTAGATTAGCCAATGCATCAGCACAAACCTGGTCTCCCTGGCCCGCTTTGATCTGACCATTGTCTTCATCTGTTTCAGGATTTTGGGAATCCTGTAGTGTACGAAAATCAGGTCCGGAATCTTCAGGCTCTGGGTCAAGAATATGTGGTGTATCCACTAACATCTCATTATCACTTCTAACATCTTCAACATGTTATTGTTGTTGTGTTGCTGACACATCGGAATCTGTGTCCTCAGCAATAACTATATAATAAATAACAACATGTTACAATCAACATGATGCCTAAGTTATTATGTGCTCCTCTTTATTTGCCTGTACAATCAGTGTGAATGCACATATTGGGATTCTATTTCTTTAATACAGTAGCGGCCGGGCTGACTCTAATGCGGCTGCCCCCGCAGTTTAAAAATAGCGCTGGCGGCACGCGGGCTGTCTTCAGCCGAAACCCGGACGGTTTTCCCGCGCCTCGGGCGCTTTCAATATTAAGCGCCATTAGCGCTTAACTATTGAAGCGGCCGCCGCATGGGAAACTCCATTTTTAAACGGAGAACAGACCCGCGGCTAGCCTGCTACGCTCCCGGCCAGCTCCCGGCAAGCTTTGGAATGAGCTTTGCCGGGACAGTACGTGCATCAGTTAAATAACAAGCATGCTTTTCATAAACTGATCAGTGACATGTGTAATTTTGACATTACATGATCACATCATCTAAACAGATGATTGTAGTTTTATGTATGTATAAATGCTTGCATTTCCCACTATTTCTGAATTTAATATTGATGTCATAGCATACGACTCACCTGGTGTCGAATGTGAGGCAGATGGCCCAATATCTCTGTTCCCTCCAATGCCAAAAATTAGTCTGGGATTCATGATTGAATACATTCTTTCCTCATAGGATTGTAAATGCAACGATACTGTTTGTATGGTGGACAGTGTCCCTCTCTCCCTGTCCACTACTCACGCTACCCTCACCCACCTGAACTCCCCCACATGGAGTATCATCATGGGATGTCCCGGCACGGGACGTACCTGCCCTGGCAGGACGGACCGTACCTGTACGTCCCACTCCTCTCCCACGCTCCGCCACTCCACCACTCCCACCAGCCACCGCACTTCCTCCACTCCCACGCTCCACCACTCCACCAGCCACCGCACCTCCCCCACTCCCATGCTCCACCACTCCACCAGCCACCACACCTCACCCACGCTCCACCACTCCACCAGCCACCGCACCTCCTCCGCACCTCCTCCATGCCCACGCTCCAACACTCCAGCCACCGCACCTCCTCCACTCCCATGCTCCACCACTCCACCAGCCACCGCACCTCCTCCACTCCCACGCTCCATCACTCCACCAGCCACCGCACCACTCACACGTCCATTCCCACGTCCACTCCCATGTCCACTCATCCTCTCTATTTCACTCAGTCACAAAAAACAAATATAAACATAAAGGACACACTAACAAAGTTCTTTCACACTAACAATAAAAAAATGTAGAGAAAAAAAATATTATAACACAAGACAACTCACTCAATAATCACCAACATACCACCAACTCTCTCCTCCTACCACAAGTCCACTCTATCTCTCCCTTCCTCACAACTGCACCCACACACGCTGAACAAAATGGGCACTTTATATAGGGTATCCCTCAAAAATAGTGGCGCGAAAGTATGATTGTGCTTGGCTAATTTCCTCACTTCAGCTTTTCACCACTTAACCCCTACACTACCATGTTCATACATATATATATATATATATGACACACAGTAATTTTCAACGATATTATAGTGAATGGATTCACTCATTCCATGACTTTCCCACAGATACCCCCAGGAAACTAAGGGGACATACACGAACTTCAGGGGACAATAATTGCCTTTGCGTGGAGCTGACCAAATTATTTCTAATTGCTTACTTTTGTTTTTATAATACTGTACATGAGCAGGGGGTCTCCAGACATGAACTGCATTGGTTTCAGGTCCGGGACCCCCTACTTCAGGAGATACAGGCCCCGTTATGGTGTGCCAGTATCCCCTGTACTTTTAAAGCTTCCGCATCACGTGACCGGGACATTTAAATTCTGCAGGGGATAACGGCATCCCATATCGGGGCCTGTATCTCCTGAAATAGGGGGTCCCGAGGCAGAAATCAATGCGGTTCAGCTCAGGGGACCCCCTACTCCCGCACACTATTATTAAAATGTACATAAATGCAGCTTCATTACCATAGCAGATATCCGCTTTGAAAAGGAATTATTGTTTATTGATATGTGTGTTTTGACATTAGTGTAGATGTGCAGGGGGTCTCCAGAGCTGAAACGCATTGGTTTCAGCCTCGGGGACACCCTAGTTCAGGAGATACAGGCCCCTTTATGGGGTGCCGGTATCCCCTGAAGAATTGAAATGTCCCGGTCACGTGACGTGGAAGTTTTACAAGTGCAGGGGATACTGGCACCCCATAACGGGCCTGTATCTCCTGAAGTAGGGGGTCCACGGACCTGAAACCAATGCGGTTCAGGTCCGGAGACCCCCTGCTCATGTACATTATTATTAAAATGTATTTATTTTGTGTACGATCGCCTGTAACAGCCTCGCATGGAAATGCAGAATCTCCATGCAAATGCTACAGGCGGCTTTTTTTTTCTATCACCTATCGTACGTGAAGTTTCAGAGCGCAAGCAGAGGGAAAAAATATTGCACGCATGATAAGCCAGTTTTTGGCACGTCTGAAATAAAATGGGCTCAAGGCCTTAGTGAATCGCGCCTCCGGCTTCAATTTTTATCGGACGTGCAATTTGTTTTCAGGCCAGCGCGAAAGCTCGGAGCTTAGTGCATATCCCCCTAAGTGTCAATTTGTAGATGTTTAAAAACCAGTACACTAAAAGTTTACGTAGGGATAGCGTTGCTCCGCGCTAACCAGGATACTGTGAAGACTCCCTCTTGCAGCCTTGAGTCTGGGGGGGGGGGGAACTCCACACGTCCCCTACAAAAGTGAGCTCCCACGAGGGGAGCTCACAAACAGAAGAAAACAAAGGCAGACAGGCGCACTGAGGGGTGTAGACAATTTATTATTCTAAGACAGACAGAGTAAACCACAATAATTCTAAATAATAAAAACAGTTAAGCTAAAAACGGGACTGGTAGTGAATCAATATAGTAGATGTGGGGTAGGGGGTAACCAAGATCAACTAGCTAAGCACTACAGAGAGGGTCCGGACTAATCTGAGTAACTTACCCTGCTAGAGACAGGGAGACCCGCTTCCACCAGCTGCAAATACTCCACAGGAACTGCCACCACGTGACCTCTACGCATTTCGCACATAGTGCTTCGTCAAGAGGTTACGTGATAGCGCTGTCCCTGGAGTATAAGTGCAGAGCAGCAGCCAATAGTTTATGTGCAATTGGGATAATTAGGAACACATACACTGGCGACACACTTTATTCGAGCTCGGCTAGTCCCACGAATTTGGGTATACCCGGGTGTATTGAGGTTTGTGACTGTTTTCTGCCCGAGTGCATTGAGTTATTTTCCGGCAGGGATTGAAGCATTTTATTCCCGTTGGCTGCAATACTGCACACTACATATTGTGACAAACGGCTTACTCCGGGGCTCCGTCGTTTGTCCGGGACTGTTTAGAACACGGTCTTTTAGGGTAGGTTAAATGATGAGGCGTCACGTACTGTTCCTTTAAACAGGCTATGCCTGGTTTATTCAGTCCCAGGCACTGAGACTGCCACAGTGCATACAACAGAAAACAGATCAAAACAAAAGCTGCTCACCTGAGCGATAACTTAACTTAGATATCCCTGACTCAGGGTTGGAAGTGGCTTTTCCACTTCCAACATCAAAACACGGTACTTTTGCAGTCTTACACAAATGAACAGAAAGATTGAACCTGTTTGGGGAAGAGGCTTCTCCCCTCTGTAGTTCAGCAGCCTTCCAGCCTCCTGGCTCTTGTGGGGAGACCAGAGCAAACAGGAAATCAGTCTTTCATACCTGATTCCTAATTAGCATGACAGGTGACAGAAATCAGGCAGCAGACAAACTCTGGTCTGGATCTCTCATCCCTCAGTTCCAGCGCTTGCCAAACTGTGGGATGGAGTGTATGTATTATAAGGCTGCACTCCCAGGCCAAACAGGATAGAAACTGTCTAGTATCCTGGGAGCCCTATATACGGAATTTATTACCATCCCCTGGTTTCTGTAACAATATATATATACTGCATTACAATTCATGAATTTATGCCATCTGGTAGACACGCGAAGCATTGCAGCCTATTAAATCCTAATCATTATCATTTAACAGATCAGCCGCCCATCAGCCAGGCATGAACCCAGGCTGGGAAGGCAAATGCAACGGGGCTTGTCAGAGGTGAGGAGCGGCGCATTCCAGGTATCTGCCAGGTACATACCGGGTATTTGCTCGAATAAAGTGTGTCGGTGCAGTATGTAGTCCCAAACGAGTACAGATGGGGGTCCCCTATCAATCAGACATGTAGTCCTAGATTGGGAATAAGTGACAAACAGAAAGTGCCACTATCCTCACCTATTGTCAGTGGGCCAAGTACGCCACATATGGGGGCAAGGAGGAAAATCCAGCCTCAACATAAAGAGAACAAAATAACTAATGATAATTGTAGAATGGGCAATCATAAACCCCGGGCAAATAATATAGATAACCATTCGAATAGGGAAAGAGAGGATTTGAACCCACATTGCTTTGAGTTATCAAATAGATTTCAACATTTAGGCGATTTACAAACTGCTAATGATGCTGATAAATCTATCCATTTTTTTCAAGGGAGAGAAAAACATCATCAGAGAAGACTAGACCTGAAACCAGACAACCCCCCGTCGAGGCCTCAGACAAGGTCGACCACCCAAAAAAGACCATATATAGAAGGGGAAAAAGGGGGGGGAAGAAGCCCCCAACAGAGGAGAGATACCCGAGCCCGGAGACATTAAGATCAAAAGGTATCTTTAATCTCTCTTCCCTTAGAATTAACTTACAACTATGCAATGTCTTGTCTAAAGGTCTAACATTCGCTCCGACAGCAAACCCTTCGGAGTTTGAATTATTTGTAGACCTTCAAAAATATCTGAGGAAATTGACATTGCATAGGCATTTTGCCAATTGTAAGGAAATGGAAAATAATGCAGTGGAACCTTTACCAGTAGCCACTAACCTATTTAGCGACCCCATAGAACAACAGACATATAGGGATCTGGAAACTCTGTTTCGCGAGAACCGTACAGATAGCCAAACTGTTGAAGAAACAAGGATTTTCCATTCTGGGTATAAACCTAAATCAATCTTCTACCCTTATTATTCCAAAGGTCATTATGTTGAGTTGTTTGGAAAATTATTAGAGCAAGAGTTCAGACACATTTGTAATTCAGCCTCAATCAAAAAGCGACGTTGTTCGAATATGAGACCGAGTGAAACCCTTTCTATTAAAAACCTCCACACTAATACTAATATTGTAGTATTTGCAGCTGGTGGAAGCGGGTCTCCCAGTCTCTAGCAGGGTAAGTTACTCAGATTGGTCCGGACCCTCTCTGTAGTGCTTATTTAGTTGATCTGGTTACCGCCTACCCCACATCTACTATATTGATTCACTACCAGTCCCATTTTTTGCTTAACTGTTTTTATTGTTTAGAATGATTGTGGTTTACTCTGTATCAGTGGATGGTTACCCACTGTCTTAGAATAATAAATTGTCTACACCCCTCAGTGCTCCTGTCTGCCTTTGTTTTCTTCCAGTAAACTAAACTGCCATTTTCTGCACTCGATAAAAACGAGTCAATACGCGGTAAGGTTGGAAGAAATCACGCGCCATGACATGGTTATTCCGAGGAACACAGCAAACAATATAGGAACCTTATTGTTCCACAGCGATATATCTAACTGGACACTAGCTAGTGGGAGTTGTTACTTACAATAGTGGAACTCCATCCAGGCCATCGTGTCATAGTGGAAATAGGTGTTACATCCAACAGGATTTTGGTTTGGTTTAATACTCCTGGTACCCCTAGGATCTCTACACATGGAATTATTCTGTTGAAGGACTTTATTGCAGCTTTTGATCTATGTTTCTGAGCACCATACAGCATTTTTTACATTTTATATTCCGAGGAACACAACACGTGAAATGTTCGAATAACGGCCGCTGCATTTGTATATTATCAATCGTACCGTACATTATGCAATCCTGATTTTTGGGGGGGTTGGGGAGAAAGGGCATGACATGGGGAACAGTACATTATGACTACATTGTGCCTACACATAAAAAAAAAACTATTAAACCATGATGCCAGTGCAGACAATTATTATACAGTATCTTCTGCTTTTTGGGGGGGGTTGGGGAAACAAAGCATGAATGGCATGGGGTACATAACTTTACATTAGGACTGGAGGTTTACATTATGTTTTTGGGGTGTTGCGGGGAAATGGCATGAGGGATTTGTGCACTGTGTCTTACCTGGCAGTATTGCTGTGGGAGTCTCCTGCATCAAGGGGGGGTATTTCCGGCACATTGTCTTCGCCCTGATCCAGACATGCACATGCAAAACAGAAAAAGAAAATAAATTATGAAACCATGATGCCAGTACAGTCCATTATTATTCAGTATCTTGTGATTTTTGGTTGGGTTGAGGGAGACAAAGCCTGCATGGCATGGGGTACAGTACTTTATATTAGGACTAGAGGTTTACATTATTTTTTATGGGAGTTTGGGGGGAAGGGACAAGGCATGCATGGATTTGAGCACCGTGTCTTACCTGGCAGTATTGCTGGCAGAGTTTCCTGCACCAAACTGGGGTATTTCCTGCACGTTGTCTTCTCCTAGCGCCAGAATTGCAAAATAGAAATAAGCATTACAAAATGAAATAATTTAAATTAATCAACTTGTTTTTTTTTTTAGATTAAAATCATTGACAGAGCATCTTTAGTTGTAAATAAATTTATAACATGTAGTCGTCAAACATGGATCTCAACAGGTAACTGATGCTGTCTCTCACAGTTCTCGCAAAAAGAGTGGTAACATTAATATAGCGCTTCACTTCGTTCATAATTGTTCTCCTTAAATTTACAGGACGACCCTTCTTGTATTTATTTCCTTAATAATTGACATTTTGGTTCCACTCGCTATACATCTCAAAACTGACGTGTTTTTTTTATCAATCTTTTTTTTATTGGCAACAAATACGTACATACATAAGTACAGTAATGTCATGGGCACATGACAACATGACTGAGTTCGGCGAGATGTTGACAAATATTTTTTTTCCTTTTAAAAGAGAGAGAGAGACGAAAGGAAGGAAAGGGGGGGGTGGACGAACAGAGAGGGAAGGGATGGGGAGGGAGGGGGGGAGGGGGAGAGAATCCTCAGGGGCCTCCATCCCATCCACCCACCTGCATCCACTCACTCTAGGTCCAGTGCGAGACCTAGACCTTGCGGTCCGAGCCAAGGATCCCAAGTTTTCCAGAACTGCGGCATTTTTTTATGGAGCATGGCTGTGAGCTTCTTCATAGACATTACTGCATCAATCCTTCGGATTACCGTGCTTCTTGCAGGAGCTTTGGTTTGTTTCCAGGCCGCCGCGACCGAGCATCTGGCCACAGTCAGGATGGAGGGGACCAACCTGGATAGTGGTGAGGGGAGGTCATCAATAGGTTTGCCCAGCACGAAGGTCACGGGCTCTAGAGGGAATGAGAGCCCTGAGGTCTCTCGGAGAAGGGTCTGGATCATGGTCCAAAACCTCTGTATCTCTGGAAATGACCACCAAATGTGGGCCATGTCCCCCTTTTGACCACATCCCATCCATCTCAGGTCAGGCGTGCCGGGGAAGATCAGGTTCAGTCTAGCCGGGTCAAATGAACAGGGATATGCTGCACACCATTAGTCAAATAAACAAAACAGTATTACCAGTGCTGCTGATTCAAAGGGATACCTGTCACAAATATCCAAGCTTGAACTGTGAAAAGGAAAGATCCAGCGCTCCACGGATTTGCAAAAGTATCACATTTATTGCGCTATACACAACAACCGTAGTAGGTCTTAGTAGGTCTTTCTCAGTCTAGCCGGGGTCAGGTACCACTGGAACAGGATTTTGTAGATGTTCTCTTTTGTTATGGTAAAAATGTAAGTTTTAGCGGCCGACTCCCAGACATCCTCCCAGTCATCTATGTCTAATGTTAGGTTAAGGTCCGCGGACCATTTTTGCATGTAACGGTGGTTCGGTGGGTCGGATGCCGACTCCATCCCCCTATAGATCTCTGAGATCAGTCCAATCTGGTAGGTGCCTTTAATGCAAAAGGACTCGAATCTAGTTAGTGTGGGGAATTTGGAGTTTTTGGAAAGCGATAAGAGGAAATGCTTAATTTGCAGGAACTTAAACAGATGAAGATCTTGAGACTGATATTTGTCTCTGAGTTCCTGGAAGGAAAGGATCTCTCCTTTCTTCAGCAGGTCAGCAACCAGCCTGATACTGAGACCCTGGAATTGGTCAAATTGTCTTTGAGAAAACCCGGGAGGGAAGTTTGGGTTTCCAAAGATAGGGGTGAGTTCCCTTTGCTTTTAAGCCAGACATCCCACGTGCATATCATTGCTCCTAGGTCAAACCGCGGTCCTCCCTCCTTGCCCCCCAAGGAAAACAAGGACACCTGGAGAGGAAGGGGAGCCATGTAATGAGAATCTATTGCGAGCCAACAGGCGGAGGCCGGGTCGTAATTCCAAACTACACCCTGCTTCAGCTGCGCCGCTAGATAGTATCTGACCACATCGGGGACCCCCACTGGGGACCCCACCCCCCCTCGTTTTTGGGGATAGCATCACCGATCTTTGGACCCTCGGTCTCTTGTCCTTCCAAATGAATTGGAATATAAGGGCTTGGATGTTTTTTAGAGCCGCCAATAGGACAGCTATGGGGAGGGTTTGGAAGGAATAGAGTAGTCTCGGGAGGACATTCATTTTGATTGATACTATTCTTCCGAACCAGGAGATTTGGAGCTTTTTCCAATAATCCAGATCTTTTATGATCTGGTCAAATAGGGGGGGGGTAATTATGCTGGTATAGAGATCTATAGGAATTTGAGATTTTCACGCCAAGGTACTTGATGTGAGTGGAGCTCCACTTATATTTATAATTTGGCTATAATAGTTTCCACATCGGATCTGGGAGGGATATATTGAGGGCTTCTGATTTATCCATGTTAACTTTATAGTCAGAGACTAGGCCATATTGGTCTAATAATCTTTGGATGTTAGGGAGGGAGACATGGGGGTCAGCGAGGGTCAGGATCACATCATCGGTGAACAGAGACATTTTATATTCTTTATCTGCAATTCAAATCACCTTGATGCTTTTTTCTTCTCTGATTTTGGACCCTAGGGGTTCAATTGTTAGGGCGAATAGCAACGGGGACAGTGGGTAACTCTGTCTGGTCCCGTTCCTGATAGTGATTGGGTCTGAAAATCCACCTGAGAGCTTAACATACGCTGTGGGGTTTTGGTAGAGGGCCTTGACCCCTTCCAGGAAAGGACCACAGAAGCCAAACCTCAGCATCGTTTGGTCTAAAAATGACCATTTGATTCTGTCAAACGCTTCTTCTGCGTCGAGGATCAGAATCATTGCTTTGGTTCCGGTGAGATGCACGTGGTCGATGATATCCACAATTTTGCGGGTATTGTCAGAGGCCTGTCTACTTGACACAAAGTCTACCTGATCGACATGGATGAGTCAGGGGAGAATTGGGTTGAGCCTTTTTGCCAGGATCTTGCTGTAGATTTTGAGATCGGTATTTAGTAGAGAGATTGGCCTATAGTTACCGCACAGGAGCGGGTCTCTACCTTCCTTGTGGATAATAGCCATATTTGCAGCAGTAATAGTGGAAGCGATCGGTTCTCCCTCCAGAAAGGAGTTGAACATGTTGAGCAAATAAGGGGAAAGAGTCGGCATGAATGTTTTGTAATAGACATTGTTGAATCCGTCTGTTCCAGGTGTTTTGGCTAACTTAAGGGAACCAACGGCTCTGGACAGTTCTTCCTGGGAGATTTTTTTGTTTAAGTTTTCTAATTCTTCTTCGGAGAGGGAGGGGAGATTACACTGTGACAAGTATTGTGAGATTGTTTCGAGATTTACTGGGTCTCGGTCTGGGGGGGTGAAGGTTGTACAGTTCAGAGTAGAAGTTCGCAAATTCCTGTGCTATCTCCTTTTCTATGTACGAGACTTGCCCATTTTTAGTGCGAATTCTGGGAATCTGTGATTTAACTCGGATGCCTCTGAGTTTAGTGGCTAGGAGCCTGTCTGCTTTGTTGCACGTCGTAGAACTTTTATTTGGTCCACCTCAGTGCTCTCTCCACCTCCTCAAGCTGTGTTTGTTTTAGATCTGTTCTAGCTTGGGTTAGTTGTTTTAGTGTTTTTTTGGATGCATTGATTTTGTGCTGGTTTTCCAGCTGTAAGATATTGTCTGTGAGATCTTTTTGCAGCTTAAGTTTCAGCTTTTTCTTATAGGAGGCGATCGAGATAAGATCACCTCTAATCGAGGCCTTGTGGGCCTCCCATAACATTGCTGGAGCTGAGACGGAACCTGCATTGATTCGGAAAAAAGTTGAAAGTTTTTGCCTGATTGCATTCTCTGTTTCTGGACAGTTAAGTAGGGAGTCGTTCAGCTTCCATTTGTATGGGTTGATCTTAACAAAGGGAAGAAAGAGGGTGAGCTCGACAGGGGCTTGGTCAGACCAGGTAATTGGGCCTATGTTTGAGTGGGAGCATGCCTGGAGAATATTTTTGGTGCCTAGAAAATAGTCGATCCTCGAGTAGGACTGATGAGGGGTAGAGAAGAAGGTGTAGTCCCTTTGACCTTGATGCTGAGCACTCCATATATCTACCAGGGAAAATTCTTCCATAATATCCATAAATGTTTTGCCTTTTTTTTGGATTGGATGGAATGAGGAGTAAGCGGGATTGTCGGGCGAGGGGTGGTTGGGGGCGCAGATTTGTCTTGCGCATGTGAGGCAACCATGTTGAAGTCCCCTCCTATGATCAGGGAGGTGAGGGATTGCTGCTCTAGGGATTCGAGTAGGTTTCTTTAAAACGGGATTTGGTTTTCGTTGGGGGCGTATATGTTAACGAGGGTAACAGGTGTACCCGAGAGCGTGCCCTGGATCACCAAGAACCTTTCGTCTTGGTCGCATTGTGATTTGGTGAGGGCAAAAGGGACATTATTCCTGATTAAGGTGGCTACTCCTCTTTTTTGCTTGGGGAGGATGCATAAAATGCTTGGGGAAATAGACTTTTGAACGTGTTGGGTGGGGAGGGGGAGTTAAAGTGGGTTTCTTGTATAAATATAATGTCTCCCTTTGATTTTTTTAGCTCCTGTAGTGCTAGTTTTCTCTTCTTTACTGAGTTGAGGCCATTTACATTGAGCTAGATTAGTTTTATGGAAGACATTTTATAAGAAATATCGATTTCTGAGCCAAGGGCTCTGATGCTCTTGGATTTCCCATGACAAGAGCCCGAGTAGAGGACACAGCGGGGAGACGGGGGGTTCCGGGGCGCGGTTCCCATCACAAAAAGGGGGGGGGTCGGAGATACACATAGCAGGGGGGTGGGGTGGAGGCAGTGCCCTAGGGCAGGGGTGAGGGGGGGAGGGTCAGAAGATTAGGAAAGGAAGAAACAGGTGGGCCTTTACAGAGCCCTATTGAGAAAACCATAAACACGAGAGTGAGAAAGGTAGGGGAGTTAAACACCCCTGGAGATCCTTCCAGGACACAGAACATGATATGGGTCAAGAAAGAGGGCCGAATACCCTCTAGAGAAACTAACAGAAACCCCTTGCGGGAAAGCCACAAGTAGTAATTTCTATTTAACCATTTGAGAGTCTATACTAAGTGTGAGGCTGTGGGGCCTGAACAAAGGCAAAGGGGGGAGGGTGAGGGGATGGGAAGAGGAAGGGAGGGGGAAGAAGCGGGGGGAGAGGGAGGGAAGAGGGGAGGGGGAGGAAGGGAGGCAGAGAGGGGGAGGGGGAGGGGGAGGGGAGAGAGGGGGAGAAGAGGGGAAGGGGGTGGAGGTGAGGGGAGGAGGGGGGAGGATAATGGGAGGGTGGAGGAGGGAGAGAAGAGGGAGGTGGGAAGACGGGGGAGGAGAGGGGAAGGGGTGGAGGGGAGAGGGGAGGGAGGTGGGAGGAGAGAGGGGGGAGGCAATGGGGGGAGCGGGTAGGACGGAGGGAGGGGAGTGAAGAGAGATGGGAGGGGGGAGGGAATGGAAGGGGGTAGGAGGGGTTTGGGGTGGAGTGGGCGAGGGGAGGGTGAGTATAACGTCTGAACATGGGGAGGTGCAGAGAGCTTTTACATGCAATGTTTGAGTACAGTATTATCCTTGCATTTAAACATAGGGAAAACACTTAAAATTTCTATTTACCTTGGTTGGAAACAGTACTTTTAGGGCTCTTGAGTATAGTGAAGCAACAAGAGCGCAAAATACCTTGTTTTAGTTCAGGGGTGGAAGGGGGGGGGGAGTTGAGGTGGGGGAGGGAGGTGATGGGGGATATGGGAGGGAAGGGGGGTGAGGAGAGGGGAGGAGGGAGGGATGGGTACATGGGAATTATATCTTTTGAACATGGGAGAGTGCCACAAACTTTTAATTGCTTTGTTTCTATATAGTGCTATTAACGCTTATGGACACATGGAGAAAGTATACATTCTAAGTCTACATTGGGAATATAGCTTAGTAGCATTGATGGCACAGAGGCAGTCTGCTTAATGATCAGAACTGTGTCTAGGGAACCAAGGTGCGGAGGGGGGGAGCGGAGGAGCTGGGGAGCGGGGGAGCGGGGGGGGAAGCGGGGGAATGGGGGAGGAGGGGGGGAGGATGTGGGGAGGAAAGAGGGGAGGGATGGGTAGTAGGGATCGCAAGGGAAATGAGTAAACACAGTGGAATGAGATGCTTCAAATTCGTGTCAGTTCTGGGGAGACTGTGAGGGACCATCAAGGGGCCATACAGAAATTACTGTGGGGAGAATGATAACTTAGACATATACTGTACGACCTTACTCCCAGTCTGCGGCTGGGCAATGCTTATCTGGTGATTTGGGGTCCTGGCATTTTGCAGCAGAGTTTTGTTGGGTGAGGGGGGGTGCCCGTCTAGGTTTGAGTCTCGGCCGGAGAAAAGAGGCTTGGTCGGCAGCTCAGGGAATCCTCTGGTTGGCCAGGCGCTCTGTGGCGCGGGGGGCCTCTGCGTCTTCAGAGTTTGCCGGGCCTCTGGGGGTCGGTCCACGATCCTGCGGGGGGTTTAACCCCAGTGCTTTTAGGAACGATGGGGAGTCTTCTGGTCTGGAAATGGTGTGATGGCGGCCATTTCTCAAGAAATTAATTTGAAGGGGAAGCCCCAACAGTAGGTGATGCCTCAGTCTTTGAGAATATTAGTAAGGGGGTTCATCTTTCTGCGTGTTCCAAAAGTGGCGCTCAACAGGTCACTAAAGATTTGGATTGCGTTGTCTTATATCTGTATGTCACCCGCTCTCCTGCTTGCGGCCATAATACTCTCTTTGGCAGAGTACTGTACATGTGGAGTTTTATGATCACATCTCTGTGGCGGTTAGGGTCTGTGGATCTGGGACCCAGTGCCCGGTGTGCCCGGTCCATCTGTAGGTCATGGTCACATAGCTTCAGGACCAGGGTCAGGAACAGTTTTCAGAGGTACGCCTGGAGGACATCAGGGGAGTCCTCTTCTGGGATGTTCCTTATACGTAATTTTGCCTGCGGTCGCTATTTTCCTGGTCCTCCACTGCGTCCCTTAGTTCATCAACTACATGGCCTAATTTGATCACCTCATCCTCCGTGGTGGATTGCGATCCTCTCACGTCTTCCATTTTGTGCTCCAAAACATGTGTGCGTTTTGTGAGGCCATTTATATCTGCTCTTAACCCATCCAGGGCAGTGTTTAAGTCCTCTTGAAATCTCCTTCTCATTTTTTGAAAGAGGGAGTCAAAGTATTGTCAGTTTAAGCCGAGTTCCGGCAGCTCTAGGTTGTCTGGTTCGGCTGCTGCCTCGACGTGTGTTGCTTGCATGGCCTCCTCGGTGCCATCTTGGGAGTCGCGACTCGGCTCCGGCGGGCGTTGCGCAGGGCAAAGTATTTGGTAACCCCCTGGCTCTTGTTCCCTTTTGCCCTGGAAGGTATTGTCTTGGGCACTTCGGGTGTGTTTGGGGAGATTTTTGGTGGCGGTATATGCTCTATCTGGCGGGTTATCTGCGAGTGTTTCAGGAGCTCCTCTTCTACCCGACCATGCTCCGCGACGTCAAACTGACGTGGTTTTTAAAGATGAGCTGGGCATATTTCTGAGGTTGACCACCACATCTGTTCTTGTGTTTCTCCCAGACGCTTTTGTGCAGGTCATTCAGCATGATGTCTGGGAGCTGTACAATTGTCATGGGAGACCAGGTCTCTTAAAACATTTATACCGGGATCATATGATTGAGCAAAACAAGGAGGTAAAATAAATTGTAATTTATTTCACGAAAAGACATACACACAATGTTCCACAATTACAGTCAAAATACACTTACTGGGATGGGGGCAAACGAAATAATTTATTTCCAGAATGAAATCTTTAAAATAAAGCCTGTAGCAGTAATTTCCCAGGAGCGGGAGTTACTCGCGAAAGCCTTGGTCCGTTCTCAAATCTGCCGCTGCTGTAATGGCACTTGGAATCTTGATGAAACTTAAGATGAATCTGATGAATCTTATGGTGAATTTTAGGTGAATCTGATTCCCGTTGGGCTTCAGGAATTCTTATAGGCTTCCGAACCCTATACCTAACAAGTGCATCCAATCTCTCTGTGGGAATAAATTTTCCCACCTCTCCCGGAGTTGCCAATACTTCACAAACCTGGCAGAGGGGGCTTTTCATTCTGCTAAGGGCATGCGCTGATGTAGCACATTTATTTCTTAGCATATGAGACCCAGCCCCCCTGCCTGGCGACAGTAAGTCTGGGCTGGCCACCATTTGCCAAACTGCCCGGACTTTACACTAGGATGGGTGTACTTGAGTGACCCCTCCCCCCCTAACACCTTAGGGACACTGAGCCATTTCAACTCTGGACTTTTACAGACATTGTGGCATCAAGCCAGCAGGATGCCTTAGAAGTCTTTAGCTGCACATCCTTATCTCATTTACAGTGAGTCACTACACGCATACTAAGTGAGGTGCTACAATAAATGAGTGTTTCCCTGTCTCAGGTGTTCTGAATGAAAGCCCAATTATCCCTATCATGTTTAATACACAATTTTATGGGGACATTCATTCATGAATTTTTATAAAACGCTATAAAAATTAAGTTATGGTCGTTTTATATGTTTCTACCTAAACAATATGCACAGCAAGTTTCAGAGAGATAGGAGCTTCCTAACAAAAGTTAGCAAACAGCCACTTTTATTCTTTAAGAGCTGGGCTTAGAAACATTTTCACTTTCGCCACCTGGTGGAAGATACTCCAAACCCCTACACTGGGTTATGGGGGTTTGGGCATATACCAGGGGACCCTGGAATGTGATTTCCCCATGCCCGGTCTTACAGTTCTGGTCTGTGCTGAAGCAGGGAGATCTGGAGGTGAGGCGCTAACTGCTTCCTAGGAAGGATTTTGTCAGGTGGTCTGTGTCTTCATGTCTCCAGGAATCTGGTGGTATTCCTGGGTACATGTTTCGGGGTAACCAGCAAGTCTGGCCCCCTTCTACCCAAACACACACTAACAACATTTTACCATAAAATCAACCCTGAAACTCATGCCCTGCAAATCTCCGCTGGTTGGCACTCCTGGAACAGTAAAACACACATACATCTTTATTACAATGCAGTTCACATACCATAAATGGGTTGCAGAGCTGACATTTAAAACGCCCTAATATTGCTCAGTGACACCCAGCTGGGCATAATACCTTTATAATTTGCCTGAGTACCCCCTCACCGTCACAACACTCCTGGGTGCTTGTGTGCTTCTGGCAGCGGGAGGCTGGGGGTAGATGGTCTGAGAGGATGCTTTCCTCTTGTTGTGGCTTAACTCTTACCGGGGTTGTTATCGCCTTCAACAGAAGGGTATATGTGTATCCTTGAGGTGGAGGGGGGGAGTGTGGGGGGTCCCATGGCGTGCTTATTTAGTGCTTACCTCAAACGTATGTTGCCTTGCGCATTCTCTTCATGTTTGTTCCCCAGTGTTTTGACCTCGGCTTGTACCTGGATGTCAAAGGAGACCAGGCAATTACACCTTTAATCTGGGATCATTCATTGAGCAAAACCAAGGATTAAAACAAATTGTCATTTATTCCATTGAAACAGATGTACCAACAGTGAATTACAATTATACAGAGGTGAAATACACTTACTTGGGGATCAGGGCTAAAAAAAATAACCTTTCCTTGCTCAGATAGTCCTTAAAACAAAGTCTTTGGTTGACCGTGATGTACCCGCAAAAATCCTGGAACTCAACTTGTCATGCATTACCAGATGCCACTGCTTTATCTGCTCTGGAGATGCCAAAATCCCTTGACCCGGAGATAGTACCAAACGTCCTGTACTCTTTTCAGCTTGTAGTTCCAGCCGGGACCGCTACGTTCTATTCTGAGAACTTGGCCACGAAAAGTTGTACTTAGAAAATTTCTCGCCCTGAAATTTCTGAAGCTGGCTCGCGTCTATTTCTCTCAGAGCATCTTTTGGTCAATTCAAATCTACCGCTGCTGTATTGGTGCTTAGAATCTAATGACCTTATTGGCTGCTAGGTTTCTTATTGGATTTTGAATCCCATTCACAGAACGCTACAGCCAATCAGCGCGTGGGAATTTTCTTACTAGCCTATCAGAGTTGCCGGTACTCTGATGCAGGGTGGCACTGATTTCAATTCTGCTAAGGTGCATGCACAATCCTGGCACCTCTGCCACTTAGCATATTGAACCCCCCATTGAGCCAGGCTCCTCAGATTCTGGGGCTGGGCAAATGGTTGCCTTATTCATGTAAGGACGTGGATACTTGAGTGTAACTCCGGTACTCCGACCACCCTAACACCTTGGCATCTCTGAAACTTTCAAGTCTGGGACCCGACCAGACACAGTGACACCAAGCTTGGTGGCCATTTGGTCTCACAGAACCACGGACTTGGAAATTCCCCAGTTCATATACAGGGCATATACATATACACTACTATACACCATGTTAATAAATATCATACAAAATTCTTCTAAGTCCCTTATCCCCTAGGATCTACTGAAAAGATGTGCACATTCATTTTCAGAGCTCCTTGATCTTCTTATAAGAAGTTTTAATAAAAGTTGCTTCAAATAATGCTTAGGTTCATTTTCAGGGTTGCTTCAATTGTACCGAAGCTAGACTTAGAAATAATGTTACTCTCGAAACCATATACATAGTTGGAGATACCCCGAACCCCTATACTGGGTCCGGGGGTTGGGTCATATACCGTGGGGGACTCCCCCTAAACCAGGGACCCCTGGCTATACCTGGGATACACAAATCCCTATGCCCCTTTTTAACCCTCTGGTCTGTGCTGAAACAGGGACTCCTGGAGTTGAGCTGCAAGACCGTTTGCAGGGTAGGAGTTTGACCGGAGCATTGCGCTTCAATGTATCTGAGAATCTTACCTGATTCCCGGGTACACCTTTGGGGTATCCTGTAACTCGGGAACCCCGCTCCATAGCCACAATCTGTAAATACTTTCTCCATCAAACCCACCCCGAAACTCATAGCCTAGCCATTCCTGTTTGCTGGCACTCCTGGAAAGGCAAAAACACAAACATTCTTTATTGACGCATATTTTCATACAATGCATAGTAGTACATACGACATACAACCACCAGGTCCAAGAACAGACACTCTAGGACCCCCCCACCACATTACTCAGGGGCAACCAAGATGGCTTGACCTTTATTAGTGAGTCTGGTTACCCCCTCATTATCACACTAGACCCCTGTCTCCTCTCTACCTCGACCTCGGCTTGCATCTGGACTTCCACCTTCTCTGTTTCTTGACCCCGGCTTCCCTCTACGACCATCTGACTTCTCCAACACATATAGGCCTCCCGGGTGGGTAGTGGGTAATGGTGGGTAGGCCTCATGAGTGGGTAGTGGGGGACGGTTGTTAGGCATCTCGGGTGGGTGGTGGGGGAGGGTGGGTTAACCCCTTATTTACCTTTGCAGTTACTAACCGCTAAGGTGATAAAGGGGTTAGGGGACATTAGATTGGCTCTTTTGATTCTTCTGTATTTTTTCAGCACCCGAGTTAAGGGACGGGATGAGGATGCGGGATGAGGATGAGGACGGCCTTCCTCATGGGTGCCTGGCAAGGGTGAGTGCAAGAAGAATTTATTTTATTTCTGCTGCTTACCTGTATTTTAAATGGGCAAATGCATTATTATCCATAAGTGGATAATAGTAATTTTGCCCATTACTGCACTGTATGTTTTAGGGTGCAGAGGGGGGTGTATTTATTTCAAAGTATTTATGTATTTTTTATTTATTTTTTTGGGGCACATAATGGGTTCTGCAGGCAAGCGTGGTCCCCCGGAAACCTGCAGGGACCACCCGAGGGCCAAAAAAAGTACTGTATACCGATTTGCCGGTATACTGAAGCCGGGTGGGCACCGATTTGGATTCTGCTATAGGGGGATATAGGGTTTGTTGGGGGCAGAGGGGGTGGGTGGTGTATTTGATATATTAATGTTTATTGAGGGCCTAGGAGGTGGGTAGTGGTGCTGTAGTGTTTATTGTTTTAATTGTGGGTAGCGGGGGTGGGTGAAGGGGGTATTAGCCCCAAGGATGGGTGTTTCAACCTTGCAGGTGGGTAGCGGGAGGGGTTAACCCCTTCATTACCTTAGCGGTATTAACCGCTAAGGTAATGAAGGGTGTTAACTCCACCCGCAGTCCCCTCGCAAGGCCTAAACACCCAAGGGCCAAATACCCCCTTCACCCAAACCCGCTATCCACAATAAAAACAATAAACATTACAGCCCCACTACCCACCGCCTGGCACAGGTGGTTAACCCTTTCATTGCCTTAGCGGTTAGCCGCTAAGGTAATGAAGTGGCTGTAAATATTTTTTTTCTGCATCGGATGCATGTGGGGGTTATCCGGTGCTAGTATTAATGGGTATCAACTCCGGAGACCCCCAGCATCAATCCGTGGCAGGAAAAGGGCCTGATTTTTTCTAAGTCCCCTCTCTCGTCGCTCGTCGCTGCGAAAAGCTGATCAGGGCTACTAGAATTCAGCGAGTTTGAAAAAGTGGCGAACAGTGATGAAAAGTGGCTTTTCGCCGCACGTCTGCAAAAAAAAATGTGGCCAAAAAAACCGGCAAGTTTTACTCTTCTCGCCAGCTTCTCAGGACTTCTGAGAATCGCAGCAGGCATTTTTTGCGAGAAACTGGCAAAAAGTGCCGTTTCACCGTTTACTGCATAATCCCTTAAAACGGCAGAGGGCCATCCTGGATGACAATGCAGAGAGACATTCAGAAACTTTGGTCTGTACAGCAGGTGTAAGGTCAGGGGTTGAAAAGAAAATTTGTGTGTCGTCAGCATAGTGTTTTTTTGAGTAATTTATTAAGAGTTTACAAATATTGAATACATTATAATTGTGAGAAATATTTCAAACAAATTTCTGGAAATATCATCATATTAGCCATTATTATGTTTTTATTTAATGTTAGATTATTATTGGAAGTAGTTGGCTATTTAGGAAATTATTATTGACAGTTAACATTTAAATATCTATCACATACAGTACACTGTAGCATATAAAGTTTATATGTCTATGTGTCTATGTTAAAATTATGAGACACAAATGTTTATTTTCATGGCAGGTGAATAACATTTTCTAATTGGTAAAATAAGTTAGAGCTCACAATTCCCATTGATTTTTCATACTTTGAAAACACCACTCTCAATTTTCTTATAGCATTACTCTGTATCACAAAAGTGATTTTTCTCTCTTTTTGAATATCTAAAACTCTTACATCTTAGGAAGCCTTCTGTTTAGTCATCTGTTGTGAAATAGGACATATGTTTTAGCTTCTCTATTTTTGTAGATTTTGTTTTCTAAAGATGGCATAAGGCAAATGTAGGATATAGCTCAAGGTTCCTAATCAGAGGAATATTTTATTTCTATTTGCTGATATCACTCTTAATATTGTTCTGGAGTTAAAAAGAACAGCAAATTAAGAAAATAACAATTTTAATATAAACTATAAAACACACATTTTTTATGTTTCCCCTAATGATCTTTAACATTTCCAAACATGGCTAATAGGGATATTTCCTTTTAGAAATGTATTAAATACATTAAACAAAATATACATTACAATAAAATAATAACATACTCAAACTCTAACCATTAAATCCATTGATTGGCACTGTGCCAATCAAAGGGGACCAAATAGGCATATTGCCAATCAATGTACACTCTAAAAAAATAATAGTTTTACTTACCCTTGCTGATGTAAAGGCTCACCCTCCTCATCCTCTGGTGCACCATCAGAAATATTAAATAAATGGCCGATGCCCAACTACTGTATAACAGTACATGAAAAAAAAATATCCAAGTGGGTGCATGTGTGGCGCTAACCAAGATGGCAACTTTCACGGGAGACCAGCACTTTTAACACAGACCCTTTATTGAGCAAAGCAAAGAGATAAAATAAATTGTAATTTATTTCCACAAATGACATACACACTATGTTACACAATTACACTGAAAATACACTTACTGGGATGGGTGCAAACAAAATAATTTGTTCCCAAAACAAAATCTTGCGAAACAAATTCTCTAGGAGCAATTTCCCAGGAGCGGGAGTTGCTCGCAAACAGAGGTCGGAACAGTCCTCGGTCAGCAGCGCTACCTGCAACTGCTGTGTACTCCGCCAGAGCTGCTTCGTTCATTCTGCCACTACTGTATTGGTACTTGGAACCTCAGCTCTTATGAACTCATGAATCTTGTTATGATGTTATGAAGTTTAAAATGAAGCTTAGATTAATCTGGTTCCTGATGGGCTGCACGGATTCTTATAGGGGTTAAACTCCTATACCTAACCGGTGCAGCCAATCACTCCATGGGAATAATTTTCCCCACCTATCCCGGAGTTGCCAATACCTTACAAGCCTGGCAGAGGTGGCTTCTTATTCTGCTAAGGGCATGTGAGAACCTCACGCCTTTGCCGCTTTGCATATGAGACCAAACCTCCTTACCTGGTGACACTCAGTCTGGGCTGGGCAGCCATTTGCTGATCTGCTGGACTTTACGATAAGATGGGGGTACTTGGGCTACCCCTCCCCACTTCACACCTTAGTAGGTCTGAGCCTTTCATCTACGGACTTTTTCAAACATCCCGTCTGCAAGCCAGCGGGATGTCTTAGATGTCCTTAGATGGAGATGCACCGTTCATTTACAGGAATTTTCTGCCATGCATTTCTAAATGACAGTGATCATAAATAAAGTTTTTTCTCTGTCTCTGGTGTTTTGAATGAAAGCCCCAATGTGCCTAACATGTTGGAACAACTAAAATAGGGGGACTTTCATTAATCAATTTTTAAATAAACTTATAAAAATTGTGCTATGTGATTTTTCATGTTTTCACCCGAACGACGCTCAACGCAAATCTCAGCGATCTATGAACTTCCTAGCAAAAGTTAGCTAAAAGCCGCTTGCTATGCTGCCAAGCGATGGACTTTAAAAACATTTTGCCTTTTCACTTTTACAGGCAAACCACTGCTACCGAATACACTTTAACTTAGAAATTATATTTTTTATTATTATTTTATTTTTATTACAATTACAGTGTTTCTGTCATGATTAGGTTGCAGAGCTGGCACTTTACAATTCCCCAATTTTGCTCAGGGGCACCAACCCGGGCGTAATACCTTTATTATTGGCCTGGGTACCCCCTCACCGTCAAACCTCCTCACCACAAAGTGTAGGCACTGTTACAACCGCCTCGTCCAATGGTTTGACGTGCCAGGACAACTCTTGAGGTTTCAGGCTCAACGTGACTTTCCTCGCGGGATAGTCCATCCACCTTGCCATGCTCTCTGCCTTTCTAGTGCTGGATGGTGAAGTCAAATTCTTGCAGGGAAATACACCAGCGCAGCAGTTTGGCATTTTCCCTCGACACCCGTTGCAACCAACTTAGGGGGTTGTGATCCTGGTGAACGGGTGACCGTATAGATAGGGCTGCAGCTTGCGTAGTGCCCACATGATCGCCACACACTCTTTCTCAATAGTGGCATAAGCCATTTCCCTGGGCAGCAACTTGCGGCTCAGGAACACCACAGGATGCTCTCTCCCCTTCTCCCTCACTTGACTGAGCACAGCACTGATGCCAAAGTCCGAGGCATCAGTCTGCACCAAAACCTTCTTTGAGTAGTCTTGTGCAGCTAAGATAGGAGCACTTTCCAGTGCATTCTTTATTGCCTGGAAAGCGACTTCACAAGCGGGAGACAGACAACCAGAGTCGATTTTGTGTCAAATCTGTCAGGGGTTTCGACACGGCGCTGTACTGCGGGACAAACTTCAGCGGTGCCTAAGAAAGCCATAACCTGCTCCTTAGTCTTGAGAATGGGTCACTGCACTTTCACCTCAATTTTAGCTGGCTCAGGTTTAAAATGCCATCCACCCACCTGGTGCCCTAGTTACAATACCTATGCCATTCCGACTAAGCACTTAGTCGGTTTCAATATAAGCCCCGCTTACTTAATTCTAGCTAGCACCGCTGCTACATACACTAGATGTGAATCCCATTAATTACTAAAGACAGTAATATCATCTAGTTATGCCCTCGCATAACTCTGTATCCCTTCTAACAACCTATTGACCAGGTGTTGGAAGGTAGCCGGGGCATTCTCCATCCCGAATGGCATCACTAAAAACTCATGGTGGCCACACAGATTAATGAATGCTGACTTCTCCCAAGCCTCCTGGGTCAGGGGGATCGGCGAGTACCCTTTACTGAGATCCATGGTCGTCAGATACTTTGCCTCCGCAAGTTAATCTAGCAACTCATCCATGCAGGGCATGGGATAAGCATCTAACACCATTCCTGCATTGAGCTGTCGGTAGTCCACACAGAAGCGGGTGGTCCCGTCCTTCTTAGGTATCAGGACTACCGGGCAAGCCCAAGAACTCTGGGACGGTACAATTACCCCATTGCCAGCATCTCCTCTACCTCTCTCTCTATATTGCCTTTCACCTCTGCGGATAACAATACTAAAACAAACAAAAAAAAACCCCAATGCCTGCACTTGTGTTGCCAATGTTGAAATGATTATTCGATTAAAAAAAATTTAATTCAAAAAGAACATAATAAAATAATGTTGTACAGAGGGAAATGGTAATTATGTCCACGACCATTCCCTAATGACATGTACAGTCCCAATTCCTGTTCAAAAGTCAGTTTTGAAAAGCTGTTGTTATATGTGCCTCAAGCAGTCGGATGCCAAATATATATGATCCTACTCCTTAAACCCAGTTTAGTAAGATAATAATCCCACAGTAGATGGAGGTATAGAAGCTTAACGTAAGTATATAGAGTAAGGAGATTTATCTAAAACATGGAATGATGAATATCGTATTTGTCATTCCATGCACTAATATATTCCCCAGGTGAACTGGGGATTCTATTGTGTTAGATCTAAATTGTGTAAGGTAATAGAATCAGAGCAGGATGTAATTTCTCTTCAGAAGGACTTGGAGAGACTGGAAACAGGGGCAGGTAAATGGCAGATGAGGTTTAAAACAGAAATGTAAGGTTATGCATTTGGGATGCAAGAATAAAAAGGCAAATTACAAATTAAATGGGGATTAATTGTGGAAATCCTTGATGGAGAAGAATTTAGGAGTGCTTTTAGACAGCAGGCTTAGCAATAGTGCCCAAAGTCATACAGTAGCTGCAAAGGCAAACAAGATCTTATCTTGCATCAAACAGGCAATGGATGGAAGGGAAGTAAATATAATTATGCCCTTTACAAAGCATTAGTAAGACCACACCTTGAATATGGAGTACAATGTTGGGCACCAATCCTAAGAAAAGACATTATGGAACTAGAAAGAGTGCGGAGAAGAGCCACCAAATTAATAAAGGGGGTGGAAAATCTAACTTCTGAGGAGAGACTAACTAAATTAGATTTATTTACATTAGAAAAGAGGCCTCTAAGAGGGGATATGATAACTATATACACATATATTCGAGGACAATACAAGGAGCTTTCAAAAGAACTATTCATCCCAAGGACAGTACTAAGGACTCAGGGGCATCCATTAATGTTGCAGGAAAGGAGTTTTCACCAGCAATAAAGGAAAGGGTTCTTTACAGTAAGGGCAGTTAAAATGTGGAATTCATTACCCATGGAGACTGTGATGGCAGACACAATAGATTTGTTAAAAAAAAAGGTTGGACATCTTTTTAGATAGGAAATGTATAGAGGAATATACCAAATAAGTATACATGGGAATGATGTTGATCCAGGGATTCATCTGATTGCCAATTCTTGGAGTCAGGAAGGAATTTATTTTCCCCTTATGAGATTTAATTGGATGATATGACTCTTTGGTTTTTTGTTTGCCTTCCTCTGGATCAATAAGTAAGTATAGATATAGGAGAAAGTTTCTGTTGTCTAAATTTAGCATAGGTTGAACTTGATGGACGTACGTCTTCTTTCAACCTCATCTACTATGTAACTAGGTAATGTCATATTGCGCTCAGCACGATTCACAGATCAGTGATATCAGGGACTTTGCACTCTTAAACGGGCTTTTTTCAAAAAAATTCTAAGTCCCAAAAAGCTTGTACGATCAGCTAAATGCGCTGATTTCTGCCAGTCTGCGTGATTTTTAAAGCTACGATAAGTGATCATGCATTAAAAATGTGCAAGAAAAAGCACACCAGCCAAAGGCAGGCGCTACAGGAGCAGGACTTAGAAACATTTCTTTGTTTACTTTTTTGCAGGCACACAATCCATACAATAGGCAAGTGGGTGTCCCCGGCTGACCCGCGGGGGTCCCCTGTTGATCCCCTCGGGCATCTGGTGGTGTCCGCTGTACCAATGATGTGCCCCCAAAAAATAAACAATACTTTAAAATAAATACACCCCCACCCCCAAACAAATAAACTACAGTAATGGGCAAAATTACTATTATCCACATATGGATTATAATGCATTTGCCCATTTAAAATACATAAATCACAATAAATAAAATAAATACATATTGCACTCACCCTTGCCCTGCTGCCACAATGAAGGCCATCCTCATCATCATCACTGTCCATGCCCTCGGGTGCTGCAAAACATACACAAGAATAAAAAGAGCCAATCTAACGTCCCCTAACGCCTTAATCACCTTAGCTGTTAGTAACCGCTATAGTAATTAAGGGGTTAACCCACCCTCACCCACCACTCACTCGGGCGCCTAACCACCCTCCCCCATCACCGACCCGGGAGGCCTACCCAGCGTTGGGGACAAAACCCCCTTCCCCCACCCCCACTACCCACAATAATAACAATACACAGCCCTACAAGAAAAATTACCATGTTTAATAAACAATACATAAAACCTGTGACCCCCATAAAACATGATTTATTATTTGACATACTGGACACCCAACAAGCTCCTATTGAACCCCCAAAATAACCACAACATATATATAAGCATATGAGTGTCACAGAGGAGTGCTACTGAGCATGGCAATATATATTTAAAATCAGAGACAGGACATAAAACACAGACAGAGCTCAGTTTTTAGCACATTCAGTGAAACTCATACACGGTACAGTGCCTAAATATATATGTATAAATATCGAGTCAAATGGTCTTTTAGTTTAACATTTTTGGCCAAAATTGTTGTAAGCCCCTGAGCCAACTGCACGGCAGACCACAAAAAATTGTGGTATTTGATATGGGCCGCGATTAATGCAACAGATGATAAGATGGCAACAGTTGCTCAAATTTATCAGTATTTTATCGAAAACTATGACTTTTACAAATTGTGATGAATGGGACCTTCGACCCCCTTCCATCACTAAGCGCCCCCCCTCCACCAGAAGATGTAGTGTAAATGTATGCCGTTGAGGAGGACATGACAAGCCCATCAAGACCACGCCAGGAGACAACACGGCGACCACGACCGGAGGAAAGCTTCCTCCCTGACAAACTACCATCGCCCGTCGCCACAAGCACACCCACTCCCAAAAGACCTACACCCGATCGCATCGAAACAGTGCCCGACACCCTGTGCGATCTGCCACCGGGGCTCAGGGAGAAGTATAGGGTGATGAGTGCTGGTGTACCCCACAAGTATGCCTTGATCATTTTTAAGCACCATGTTCCCTACACGTTGTACTGCGAGTGGGTGTTCAAAGTGAACTACGTAGGAAATCGCGTTAAAAAGGCCCTTCCTGCCAATTTAAGGAAAAACATTGTGGAAGAAATGCGGCGCTTTTATGCAGTTAAAGATCCTGTAATGAAAGGCGTTAGAGACTGCATTAATGGCGTTTTGCGCCATGCAATGAATCGGCCATGGACGGACAATGTGGAGGACTTTCAGTGAGACCATACTGTTGTGCTGAACTGTATTGTACTCTACATGTTTTGCCCTACAGTACCTGCTGTACTTACTGTAAACAAAGGAGATGTTGTTGTTTTTTTTTTTTCACAGGACATGCACAACTCCAGTCTCTGAGGGCCGCAAACAGGCACGGTTTTCAATGTTGCCCTGAAAACCTGCCCTGTTTGCTGTCCTCTAGGACTGAACTGGTGCAGGTCTGACTGACAGTGTTGCGCACCATCCCACTGTACTGTACTGTATACAGTACTGGGTTTCTTTAATAAAGGAGGTGTTACTTAAAATGTCACTTTAACTCCCTTTGCCCCATGCACCAAAAATGTTTTATGGTAGAATAATTTAATAAAGGCTGCAGAATGTATTATTGTGTGTTGATGGTTAGAATTGCTGTGCACTTTAAATGTTTCAATATTGTAAATAAATGTTTTTGTACTGACTCCACCAATAAAAGACCATGTTGAATTGCCTCACATTGTTTCCATTTGCTCCTTTGCCAGTGTAATAAATGTACTGTACTGTTAGTAACCTCCTCACTTGACCCCAACATGGTCCCAGCAGTGGACCAGGTAAATTTCAACCCGCTCAGACCCACAGAATGGGTTATTTTACATTATATGTACTTACAGTATATACAGGATTTATATATTTTTATTTTAAAGATATTAAAGAATGTACTGTATTGTATTAAAAACATGTGACTGTAAACCATAGTGACTGACAAATATTTTCACACCCTGATGAAATACTGTATCAGTGTACTCTCAATTCTCACAGTGCTGTGAACATCAGATTTACATTTCAAATTCGAGAGGGGATTTTTCAAAGCATTACCGTTCAAACAACAGGCCTCTAAGGGTTGGGGGAGGGGGATGGTGTGATTAGACGCAGGCGTGCTGAGTTGAGTGTTTGTAGCTCGGCTATGGGCGGATTAAGAAAACAATGGCAATATGCAGAAGATCAACGACCCAGTGGAGAGAGGGGGATGGTACTGTAGGCTAGGGTGACTCAGCCGATTGACGCTTGGCTAGGGAGGGATTAAAAACTCTGGAGGTGTGTGGCTGAAATAGTTAACAGCAGTGTCATTTCAAAAGGCAGTTCAACATAATAATTGGAGGAATAAACCCTTAAAGACAACCCCCAAATACAGTACATAAAAAGCAAGTCACTTTAACTCCCTTTGCCCCATGCACCAAAAATGTTTTGTGGCAGAAGAATTTAATAAAGGCTGCAGTATGTACAGTATTATTGTGTGTTGATGGTTAGAATTGCTGTGCACTTTAAATGTTTCAATATTGTAAATAAATGTTTTTGTACTGACTCCACCAATAAAAGACCATGTTGAATTGCCTCACATTGTTTCCATTTGCTCCTTTACCAGTGTAACAAATGTACTGTAGAGGCTTGCTGCACTGTTTTTTTAACTGGCTGGTCGCGCAATTGGCGTAGGAACTACGGCAATTGGCGTGGGAACTAGGTCAATTGGCGTGGGAACTTCTGTTCTAGGGCACCTAGAAATAAAATTTATTTTGCCCCTAGATTTTAGGAACCTCCTCACTTGACCCCAACAGGGTCCCAGCAGTAATGGCGGCGAGAAAGGGTCACGCCGGCGAAGAGGGTCCTACCATTGAGCGCAAATGGCGGAGAAAGCTTTGAACCGGCTATGTCAGAATGAGCAGAAAGTTGGAACCCACAACTCCGTTTCTGTTCGTCCTAGAGGGCTCAGATTCGGTCACCATGTAGTCCTAGTTGCGGTAGGATTGCATGGCAAATTACGACCCTCTCGTGGCAACAGAACGGAGTCAGGGTGATGTTAAAGTTCAGGTTTCTGCCATTGACTTGCATGGCAGACAAAAAGCCACTTTGGTAATGTGCTTTTAAACTGTCTTTTGGTACCTCCGGTTCCGGGGTCGTGCAAGGCTGATATTTTGCCACTATGGCAAGGGTCCTCCCGCATGAGGACCAGGTAAATTTTAACCCGCTCAGACCCACAGAACGGGTTATTTTACATTATATTCGCGCAATTGGCGTGGGAACTACTTAGGGCCGCGGTCAAGTTCACAGGCTATTGGCGTGGGAACTTCTGTTCTAGGGCACCTAGAAATAAAATTATTTTTGCCCCCAGATGTTTGGCACTGTATAGCACTGTACAGTATACTGTAGAAGACAAATAATTACACGATACTGAACATGTAGAATAAATGCATAGTTTTATTTATTCGGGTTTATTACACAGTATAATGAACGGCCGAAAAACATCAGCATACAGTACAATATTAGCCATCGAAATTTCCCTATTAGCCGTTTTCTTTTCTGATGAAAAACAAAAAGAAAAGTTTTAATGTACAGTAATGGTCAGCCCCCTAAAGAAGTACCCAGCCATCCCCACCAAAATAATACGGCAACAAGACAGTACTCACCATAGAATTAAAATTCATTTTCCCCCAGATGTTAGGAACCCCCTCACTTCACCCCAACAGGGTCCGAGCATGTACAGTACAGTACTGTACTTTAAAATAAATTAAATATGCAATTTTATTATTATATTACTGCGCGCGCACGCACAGACTGTGTACTGTAGGTTGAACCGCGAAGGTATTAGACTTCAAAGACAACAGCTCGCAAACGCCCCCATGCGTTTTTACACGGCATTGCAGTATTGCAGCCGGCGGGAATAAAATGCTTAAATCTCAGCCGCGAAAATAACGCAATACACCCCGGGAGAAAACGACACAAAACCACACATCACCGGGATATTCCGAAATTCGCGGAGCTAGCCAAGTTAGAATAAAGTTGGTCGCTACTGTATGAGTGTAAATGTCGGATTTACAAAAAAAAGCAAGATGTGAATGACTAATTTCCTGCACCCTTTATCCAATGTCTGGATGCCCCCACTTCACAGTATCTAAAGCAGAAATCCCACCTGGGATCTTACCTGATCCGTAGTCCCTCAATGTCCAGGTACCTCATTCCCGCAATGTTATAAGTTCGAGGGGAGGTATTTTCTAACTGTCTTCTGGGTAAAGGGGGATTCCGATGTCTCCCGTCTGAAGCTTGAGAGTCAAATCTGGAAGAAAGCAGTATAGGTTATTTTGGTGTAGTATAGGACAGTTAAGATATATAGGGTAAATAAGATATCCAGATACAGAGAGGGGAGAGAGAGAGAGAGAGAGAGAGAGAGAGAGAGAGAGAGAGAGAGAGAGAGATTCACGCCTGCAGTGGCTTCCGCGTCCGTCGGGTCCGATGCGTCACTCCCGGTCACGCAACCTCGATCTCCATGGACATCACCAGCTCCATAGGATTTGGCAGCATTCTCTGTCTCTTGCCCCGACCGCTGTAAGCCAGCTCAACGTGTTTCGACTTTGCTAATGACATCTTCTTCAGAAGTGGCTTCTAACTACCCCACAGCTGATTATATACTCATATCTTAAACTCTATTGGTGGATATATAACCGCATCTCTCATGGATGCCTCAATGTCTAGTAAACTATGCAGACTGCTATAAAGCTAATTTAAGGCAAAAGTGATCTATCATAGCAATGTATATAAATAATATATCATTGCAATGAGTATGCTACAATCTATTCATACATAACAAACATAATACATAAAAATATTAAAAACTACTATAAATACCCTTATTACATATGCTAAATACTATTACAAATAATGAATTAAAAATTGTGTCAATACACATAGACTAGTAATGTATATAAAAAAAATATATATATATATATATTAAATACATAAGTACAAATTAAAAACATACAATTAAAAAAGCATACAAATGAACACATATGACCTTTGAATTATGCTGTCCCCACACAGGATAAGCAAAGTTCACTATACAGTAAACTCCACTGTTCTATCTATATTATCCCCATGACGATTGCTGGGTAGTAGTGGATGCATGTAAACACAAAAAGAAAGAAACAGATGTAGCCCTTGTTTCCCCCCCCCCCCCAGATACAGATGCTATATTTAAGGTGTGTGAGGGCTGGTTACATGTGCTTGAGTGGTGCATACCTGCGTGGAACAGGAGGGCCTGAGCTTCCCGCGATGTTGTTGGGGAGACAGGACCAGGCTTCTGGGGTAGTTGCCTCATTCTCTTAGTGGTGGTGCAGCGCCTCCATCCTCTATACCTTCCCAGGGTATGGGGTAGGACCCGTATAGAAGAAAAGGACCCTGGTCCCAGGGTGGATGCTCCAGAATCACACAACAGTCTTTTGTAAAACAGCAGCAGCTCTCTTTATTGTACTCACAGATCAGTAGCAGCACACAGCACCCAGCAGCAGCAGTAATACAGGTATAGGTCTTTTCCCTCCTTCTAATTCCCTCCAGATGTACACCCGCAGGATGGGCTGTCTGGATCTCTCTGTATCCCTGCAACCACCCCAAGCTGCAGGTGCTCAGGGTGGGGCTAGCTCTTCCCTCAACCCCTAGGCAGGGTGAGAGGCACTGGTCCACCTCTTGCTAACTAGGCCCTACTCCTCTGGAACCTAGCTAGCTCACACAGTCTGACTGTCCAGTCAGACACAACAAAACACACAAAATCTATGGGGAGCATGGGGAGGAAACAAAAATAAATTTAAGTGCAGCAAAAATGACAATGTGAAAAAAGCCTTCAATTGACTTGGCTCTAATGAATTGACTACTTACAAGATGTAAGAGTCAAAAAGGCAGGGTTGACTAAAACGGTCAGAGGTAAGTGGATGATGCAGTTGTCATCAAGGTGGATCAGGTCCCCAGGATCACGTACCCCAATGTAGAGAGAAAAACTGGCATAGCGCAAATCACTCAAGATAAAAATAGCTTTATAACAATAAAATATTATACTCACATTCTAACAATAAAAAACGGGCATATCACACTGCATTAGTGTAGGAAGATTTTAGCCAGCTGGATCACCGTCCCACAACGTTCCCCCACTCCTCCGCCTCAGCCTCCGGTCAGCTGTTTAGAATGCTCCGACTGGCGTGTGACGTCACTTCCGGTTTTGCCGCTCGGTGAGGGCTGGATCCTCCTGCAACTCCTCTGCTGTATGCTCCTCTCTGAATAAGACTCCCACTCTACGCATTTCGAAAGCGACTGCTTTGTTCCTCAGGACGACACTCCTGTTTACAGGGGGCTACACAGATATTATCCTAAATAATATATAACAATCACCAGCATATTAAAATTATTTTAAAATTATTTTAAAATTAAAGGAAGCAAATGAAAATGGTAAAGCAAGCTAAAATAGTCATCAAAAAGGGTACCAGACAGGCTCTATAGAGGGAACTAGATTATAGCAATATTTACAGAAAGACACCCAGCTCTATTCAGTCCACACAGAGCCAGGGTCTTCAGCATAAAAATCCAAATGTTTCACGTTTGGTGAGTTCCTTATCTCTGTCTCCTCCTCTCCCTGGCATACTACGTGTTCAATCCCACTGAACATAAGTGATTTGATAAAAGATGTGTTGTGATTTTACGTCGACTGTTTCCAATATGTTCTAGAATTCTAACGTATTGGTCTTTTCGTTTTTCCAACATATTGTAACCCGCAGGGGCATTCAATTAAATAGATCACGTAATTGGTCCTGCAGGTCATATGTTTATCAATCACAATTTTTTTCTTTGTTATATTGGAAACAAAGGCATGTTTATCCACAGCTCGAAAGGAACCGGCTTTACATACAGTGCACCCAAAGAAACCTTTGATTGAGGATAACCATCTGTTTTTCTCTGTTTTTATTCTAGGTAATGCACTGGGAGTAAGTTTATTTCTCAATGTATCAGCTCTTCTAAAAATGACAACTGCCTTATCCGGAACGATGTCTCCCAGAACCGAATCATTCTTCACAATGTGCCAGTGCCGCTGAACTATGTTTTTAATTCTAATTAAAACCACCTTTGTCAAATTTAATTTTTGGTTTATTCTTTAAAAGTTCATCCCTATCCAAACATCTTGCTTTTTCTATAGCTCCCTCAATATCATCTTTTTTATATTTCTTCTCATGGAAGCGTTCCTGAAGAAGCATAGATTGTTCATCAAATGTTGTTAAATCTGAACAATTTATTCTTATTCTTCTGAACTGGCCATCTTCAATGATGACCTCAAAATCCCAAAAAAGGAAATGTCTGCTGGACTATTGTGCAGGACTAATTTGAGACCATTGACATGGTACCAATTGAGTATGCCATGCAGTAGCTCAACTTCATTACTTGGGAGATCACACAAACATTCCATGATTTGACACCTCAACAACACAATTTATAGGTAACTGCAACATCAGATGTATAACTGTTGTGGAGATAACAATTCTGAACCATGGTCATATGAATCTGTAGTTGTGGCACAGAAGATACCACACAATATTATTATAAATTGATGGCTTCACCTTCAGTTAATGGGGATGAAACCTGGGATGCAGGAGATTCCACCTGCGAACCGACCTGTGATGCAGGGGCCACTATGTAGAGTGGAAAAGATTGTTTTTCATAAGGGAAAGAAGGTTAACCTAACATTACCTGTAATATGAATTAATAAGACGATATAATTAATTCTACTCTTTATGTATGTGAGAGTTTAACTGTGATCAGCAGCAGCTGTGTCTGCTACATATCAAGAATGTTTTAATTTTTAACACATGACCTACTGAAAAATACAATGGTAATACTACTACATACTATGTGAATGCAGATACTGTATGTATGAATGGGTGTGTAATAAAGTTTATATAGACCCACACTAGCACACTCTTTATCCACCTTTAAGACCCAGCTTAAGACACACTTGCTTAAAGAAGCATAGGAATAGCACTGTGGATAATACTGGACACATCATACATATAGCTTGGCCCCCTGCAGACGCACTTACTAAAATTCCCTCCTATTGTCTCTGTACGTTCTCCCAACCTACCAATTAGACTGTAAGCTCCTCAGAGCAGGGACTCCTTTTCCTTAATGTTACTTTTCTGTCTGATGCACTTATTCCCATGACCTGTTTATATTATCTGTTATTTATTTGATTACCATGTGTATTACTACTGTGAAGCGCTATGTACATTAATGGTGCTATATAAATAAAGACATACAATACAATACATAATTAAGTGTATGTAATAACTAGTATTCTGCTTGCATCTAATATTAACTTTTACATCCTAACAGAATATTAATTATTGACAAGTAATGATAGTGTAGTTTTCAGAATGATTTTGCCAAATTTCAAGTGAAAATGTTTAATCATGTAAAAGTAGTGACTTGGGGGAAATGGGAAGCCGTACACACTGATATCCTTTTCCACCGGCAATCCTTCAACCATGATGGGCAAGAATCTTGCACTCAGCTGCTCCTCCAATGGAGTCAGCCTTAGATTGGGGACAGGAGGTCCTCCATCAGTGCCTGAAGCATGTAAATGTCTGCTTTGCAATTTAGCCTTCAATTTTCTTTTAATATCATCAAATCTTTTTCTGCAGTTGTCATGAGTTCTGACCTGATTTCCACAAGCAGGCACAGCCACTCTAATCTCTTCCCAGAATTTTTTTTTTAACTTTTTATTTTGTCTTACCTTTAGATATACAACAAAACAACTTTGTTCATGCACATATGTTATCATAATGATTGTGCCAACAAATGAAAACGTTTTCTCATCTAAAAGTACTGACATGGGGAAACAGGTAGTCTACACACCGATTTCCCTATCCCCAGTAATCCTTCAACCATGACGGACAAGAATCTTGCACTCAGCTGCTCCAACAATGGTGTCAGCTTTAGATTGTGGGCAGGAGTTCCTCCATCAGTGCCTGAAGAATGTAAATGTCTGCTTTGCAATTTAGCCTTCAAATTTCTTTTAGTATCATCAAATCTTTTCCTGCAGTTGTCATGAGTTCTGACCTGATTTCCCCAGGCCGACACAGCCACTCTAATCTCTTCCCAAAATTCTTTTTTTTTACCTTGTATGTTGTCTTACATTTAGATATACATCAAAACAACTTTGTTCTAGTATATATGTTATAATAAAATAAAATGTAAAACTAATGTTTGAACGCTTGCAATAATTATTTTACAAGCTGTTCGCCAGTGAGTATCTGATTATCAAGATTTTCAACATTTTGAGGCATACTTCAAAAATTATGTATATTAGGATATATATATATTATTTACATACAATTGTACAATTCCTCTAATTGTAATCTGGTTGCCAACACTCAATGATAGCATGTGTATATATAAACAATGACATAAATATATAAATGTCAGTTCAATGTGAATGCAGAAATGTTAGCTAATAGATGGCAATCATTATTTTGACACTAATTGCTAATGATTTTCTTACCTACTAAGTTCCCATACAACCAGTCATAACGCTCCAATATAGCAGTCACAAGTTCTCCTTATAGTTGAAACATATATTTCTTGTAGTTTCTATACACTTCTTACGTGGACACCCAGCTGCAACCACTGAACTCTGCTGCTGACTGGACTTCCCTGCTTCAAATGGAAGAGACTGCAGGGGCATTGCACTCTCTCCACCACCACCACCAGTCACCCCACCACCATCAGTCACCGCCCCACCACCGCTCACCCCACCAGTCACCCCATCATCACTCCCCTGACTCCCATGTGCACTCCCACACCTACTCCCACTCCTCTCATCCATACCTCAAGCACTCACAAATAACAGATAAATAAAATGAATGACACACTAACAAAAAACTTTCAAACTCACAAGACAATAACATAGTAAAGCAAACAAAACAACAGAAGACACGGCTATCAAAATTCTCAACTCTAGCCATCCCAAATCCTCAAAATGCCTAGCTCTGTCTGTCTCTCACTCACACCCAACAATACAGAGAAAGATTACAATAAATAGATCATTTAAATAGGCCTCTCGACAAATTGTTTGTCTCTCGAGATTGGCGGCCAATGGTAAAAAAAAACATTTTTTTTTAACACGCCGCGCCATTTCCTTGTTTTCAGATAGACAATCATCACGCCGCTGGCTACTCGCCATTTTTGTAAATGTTGCTATCACTGGTAGTCAGGGCTTTTTGCATACCATGATAGCAACTCTGTAAAAAATGGCAATTTAAACAGGATGGCGATTTCTTTAATCGGCGCTTAGTGCATAGGCCCCATTATCTGTAGGTTTTAAACTTTAAATACTGATGCAGCGGCCGTTATTCGAACGGATCACGAATTGGAGAACGATGTAATCCCCTAATTCTCCCCGGTTTTGGCGCGTTATTTTTTTGAACTGACCGCGGCGCATTAGCTTCCCAAAGCAGGGACCCCTGCTGTGTGAATGCTACCGGCATCTGCCTTTGTGTAATAGACACGCAGAAAGAGGGTCTGAATCAGTCCCTCTAACTGCGCATCTCTCACAGGCGATCGCGGGGGTTTTATTACAATTCTAAAATTACAGTAATGTAGCAGGAGGTTTGATGACATCATTTAAAGGCAATGAAAGCACAGCCAATCAGAATGGCTGTGCTTCAATTGCCTTTAAGATGACGTCATGAAATGAAAGATGGCCGGCCTCACATGGCACGGTAGCCAATCAGAGCGTGGGAAATACATCCCAACTCTGATTGGCTCTAGTAGACCATGTGACAGAGGCTTGGGGGAGAATGGATGTGACATCATTGAAAGCCTGTCACATGGTACTAGAGCCAATCAGAGTTGGGATGTATTTCCCACGCTCTGATTGGCTACCGTACCATGTGAGGCCTGCCATCTTTCTTTTAATGACGTCATCTTAAAGGCAATTGAAGCACAGCCATTCTGATTGGCTGTGCTTTCATTGCCTTTAAATGACGTCATCAATTTTTTTTTATCTGCCAAAGCACATGGTTTTCACGGCCCAATCAGGGCCGTGTGAACCATATGACGAAAATGTGACGTCATAGGCCTTTAAAAGCCTATGTCGTCTCATATTAGAGCCAGACGGCGTGGAGGGAGGACCTCCCCTCAAAGAAGAAGGCCGGGGCGTGGCCGCGGAATAGAAGAAGAGCGGATAAAGAATACAGATGAAGACTCCACAGATGGAATGGATTACAAATAGAAGACACAGACCCCTGGATTGTTATGGTTGATTTTTTTATGGTTTATTATTTTAAGGTTTATTATTTTATGGGTTCCTGTGCGTGGATTGGTTCGAGAGTAAGCAGTATCAACGGGAATCGTGAGTGGGACAAGTAATGGTAAGTTTACAAAAGAAATGTATTTTATTTAGCTTTTACAGGTTTTGAATTTTTTTTTAATGTCCATTTATTGCCTCTGTATTTATGTATGTCCCTATGGATATACATAATACAGAGCAAATAAAAGCTTGTATTGCTCATGTTTGCTTGCTTTTTTTTGATGCATTTTTAACTGTATTTTGCAGCTTGGTGTGCAAATGAGTTTGCTATGGTTTATTTCAGGGGGGGGGCCTTGCTTTTTAATAGTGGCTTTTTGTTGGTTAGATTTAGTTGATTGATGGTAATTTATTTCTGATTCCTTGTTTTGTTTCTAGGATTTGAATAGTGAATTGTGTAATTGATTTGGATTGTATTGTTATCGATTTGTGAGTGGATTGATTTATGGTAATTTATTTATTTTATTTTATTTAGAGCATTGCTTGGTTGGCATATATTACTGTAGTGTTGTATGTGTCAGAATGTACTAGTACTGTTTTGCAGTGGTAGTAAGTACAGTAGAACTGTATTTATTTTATTACTGGTATGCTACTGTAGTTAATGTGTTTAATAATGGGCCAAATAATCTATTATCCATATCTGGATAATAGTTATTTGGCCCATTAATGTAATGTACTGTACACTATGTGTGTTTGGTGGTATGGGGGGGGGGTGATTTATTCAAATGTACTGTACTGTGTAGGCCATGTTTTAGGCTTTTGACACACAGGGTTGGCACCTGTGCCTTAACCCCTTCATTGCCTTAGCGGGCATTGCTAAGGTAATGAAGCTGCTTACATTTTTAATTTTTATTTATTGTGTGCGTGAGCAGGGGGTCTCCTGAGCTGAACAAAGTTTATTTCAGCATTGGAAACCCCCTACTTCCCGAGTTACAGGCCCAGTTATGGGGTGCCCGTATCCCTCTAGTCCTGCGGTCACGTGACCCACAATTTTAATATGGCGGGGATACTGGCACCCCATAACTGGGCCTGTAACTCGGGAAGTAGGAGGTCTCCAAGGCTGAAATAAACTTTGTTCAGCTCAGGAGACCCCCTGCTCACGCACACTATGAATAAAAATAAAATGTAAGCAGCTTCATTACCATAGCAGCTACCCGCTAAGGTAATGATTTTTTATTTGGAGGGGGGGTTTGATACTAGTGTGGGGGAGCAGGGGGTCTTCCGAGCTAAACAAAGTTTATTTCAGCCTTGGAGACCCCCTACTTCCCGAGTTACAGGCCCAGTTATGGGGTGCCGTATCCCTCTAGTCCCGCGGTCACGTGACCCCCAATTTTAACATGGCGAGGATACCGGCACCCCATAACTGGGCCTGTAACTCGGGAAGTAGGGGGTCTCCAAGGCAGAAATAAACTTTGTTCAGCTCAGGAGACCCCCTGCTACAAAACTGTAATTTTAGAATTTTAATCAAACCCCCGCGATCGCCTGTGAGAGACGCACAGTTAGAGGGACTGATTCAGACTCTCTTTCTGCGCGTCTATTACACACAGGCAGACGCCGGTAGCATTCACACAGCAGAGGTCCCTGCTTTGGGAAACTAATGCGCTGCGGTCAGTTCACTAAACACAGCGGGCTTTTTCCCCATTGTGATCACGGTTTCCCGCATTAATTGCCGCGTAAGTGTTCGAATAACGGCCGCTGCATCAGTAAATGTTTATCTTACCCCATTGGTAGATTATTTTATATAGATATAGATGTACGCAGCATAAGTGCTATTTAAAACCTTTTGGTTTTAAACTTTTAATGCTGTACATGTCTAGCTCACTCCATTGGTAGCTAATGGGTGAAATATGATTTCCAGGTAAAGACATTAAGAAACTTTACAGCTCCCATATATCAGAAATAACAGACAAAAAAAATCTAAACAATCTTTAGCTTCTTCAACACCAGAATTCAACTCAGAAAAAAAAATCCCCAAATTTTTAGCCAACTATATTGGCTAATCCACATACAGTACAGTACAATGAAGTAGCAGACACATGGTCTTAATCACAAGGAGGTTTAATATGCCATAGAGTCCAACGTTTCAGCAGTGTAGTACTGTCTTTCTCAAGGTGAAGGCTACCAAACACTAGGAAACAGTCAAAATATATACCACACCACTGATACTCACCCCTCCCTGCGCAGCCACATAACCACGATGCTGACGCCCACGTGATGACGTCAGGGCGCCCGCGTGGTGCCCCGTGGTGACGTCAGACGTCTATGTCTGAATCCCTGGCAGTATAGCATAGAGCTGCCTTGAAAGACCACAGACCATAGGAGGATTACCTGTCCCTGGTTGTTACACTCTTAATCAATGTGAGATGTCTGTCTTAGCTAGGGGGCCATCATATTTAAATTCGATGTCTAAAGCACTTATTCCCATCATCTGTTATTTATATTATCTGTTATTTATTTGATAACCACATGTATTACTACTGTGAAGCGCTATGTACATTAATGGCGCTATATAAATAAAGACATACAATACAACATGTATTAAACCTTAAATCGTTTTTCTCTAACAGGTCTACAGAATCGGTGCATTCCAATAACCAACCAAGGACAGGTAATCCTCCTATGGATACAACAAGGGACAGTTAATTCGGCCACTGACCAGCAAGGGACAGATAATTCGACTTCTTATCAAGGTACCAAAATGTGCAGGCTCAAATCCACTTTTGTCCCGCCATTTAAAAATCAATAAGTCAGCACTTATATACGACTGATTAAGGCGGACATTGCAAGGTACAAAAAAAACAAACATAGGGTTACATACAATATGTCTGTTCAGGAAAAGGAAGCATTAAAAACTTTGAATAATAATAGAGATATTATTATTAAGCGTGCAGACAAGGGGGGTGCCCTAGTAGTGCAGAATTACTTAGATTATAAGGCTGAAGCCATCAGACAACTGAGTGACATCAACTGCTACATCAAATTAGATAGGGACCCTACCTTCAATTATGCGAGAGAAATTAAGGAAATTATCCAAATGGGGGTTAGTAACCGGTGGATAACAGAGCCCGAATCTGAGTTTCTTACTATGTTACATCCTAAATGCCCTATTTTCTATACCTTGCCCAAAATACACAAGAATTTGAACAATCCTCCTGGGCGGCCTATCCTAGCTGCTATTAATTCATTAAACTAACCCCTTGCGAAATTTGTAGACACATTTTTACAACCTATAGCATAGAAAGCCAAGTCATATATTAAAGATACGTTTAATTTCCTTGACAAATTAAAAAACATACCTGGTGATGGGACTAATTACATACTGGTTAGTTTAGATGTGTCTAGCCTTTACACAATAATCCCCCATGTTGAAGGTCATGAGATAATTAAGGCCGCCTTCATTTGCCTTTATTCCAACTGAATACATTATGCTCATCTTACATTTCATTCTCTATAAAAATTATTTCAGATTTGAGAATGAATTCTTCCTGCAGATTAAGGGGACAGCAATGGGCAGTAATAAGGCCTCTGCTTACGCCAACATTTACATGACACATTTTGAAGAGCAATACATCTACAAATCAGATTTTTTTGTACACATTAAAAGCTATTACAGATATATAGATGATCTGTTTTTCATATGGACCGGTACGGAGGATCAGTTGTTATCTTTTTTTGAATATCTTAATGGTCTCCATTCACCGGTACGCCTCACCAACCCATGGAGTACACAGCAACTCTCTTTTTTAGATGTCCTCATTACACAGACCAATGGGGAGTTACATACAGATCTCTTTAGAAAGGATACAGACATAAATGCCATTTTGAGGGCAGATAGCCATCACCCTCCTGCACTTATTGATGCATTACCTTTTTCACAGAAGGTCCGAGTCTGCAAAATCACGAGCAGAAAGGATAATATCGAACCAGCTATTGGAGAACTACATAGTAGATTCCTAGCTAGGGGATATCCTCCTGCAGTGTTAGACCGGGCACTGGACAAAGAGGTAAGTGCTACCAAAAATAAGAAGGAGGACCGGCTTGTATTTACCACCACATATAGTCAAGCCGGTAGTTTTATTAAATCTACCATTCTTAAGCACTGGCATATTCTGCAAAATGACGACACACTATCTGAGAGTTGCTGTGTACCACCAATGGTGGCATTCAAAAGAGGGAAGAATCTGGTGGATTGCCTGATTCATGCAGATAATGAGGGTAACTATAGAACTCCACATTTTCTGGGAGGTGGCAGGCCAGGCAACTTTAGATGTATGAGCTGCTCAGTCTCTAATAGCCTGACTACCGGTAGTCAATTCAGTCACCCCCACAGTGGGAGGATCATAAAAATCAAAAATAGAATTACGTGCAGATCTGAATATGTAGTGTAGATAATAAAGTGTCCATGCGGTCTTCTTTATGTGGGTAAGACCATAAGAATGTTAAAAACAAGGTTCATTGAACATAAAAGTGTAATCAGAAAAGGTACGGATCCCTCTATTCTTGTGCAACACTGTGTGGAACACAACCATAATGTAGCATCTTTACGTGTCATGGGTTTTGAGTCAGTAGCACCTACACTGGCGACACACTTTATCGCAGTGCGGCCAGATCCGCAAGCCGGGAGATTTCCCGGCTTGCTAGTGGCCGCCCCTCGGCGTGCCGCGCGTCATAGACGCGCGGTCACGCGTCTTCGGGAGCCTGCGCCCCCTGCACGCGCGTCCAGGGCTCCCCGAGGGAGCCCTGGTGTCCCGCGATCTGCGGGACGGCGGCAGGGGGTTCCGGGGGACCCGGCGGACCCGGCAGCGGGAGGGAGAGCGCCCCGATCGGAGGGCGCTCTTCCGCTGCTTCGGCGCGCGCCCGTCACACTCGGGCGCGCGCCAGGCTACTGCTGCGGCACAGAACGGGCAAATGCTCGAATAAACTGTGCCGCAGCAGTAAACAAGGCACTCCAGATAGGGAGACTTTCTTACTGAGACGTGAAGCATTCTGGATACATGCTCTAAATACCAGCAACGGCATGGGACTTAATGAGCAACAGAACTTAAAATGTTTCTTTAATAGAAGGTAATTTTTGTCTCTCTACAGGCATATTCGATCTTGCATCATCCATGGACTCTGCACTTACCTGTTGGGAAGATTATTTTTTTCTTTGTGTGGTTTTTTTCCCCTCATCTCTCTCCCCCTTCCCCCCCCTTCCAACGTTTGTTTGTACCCATTTTCTGACCAAGGTATTCACACCAGTATATTCAAAATACTGATGTACTGCTTACTTATATGTGGTGTTTTACTGTAACTTTGCAGGATTATATTTATGTCATCTGCAGTATATAGTCCCATGTTTTTAATGTACACAGGCATATTGGTGTATTAGTTTCTGCACATATGCTTTATTAATGATTGGTTGTGGTTTGTTTACACTTTCAGGGTGATTTGGTGAGTGTCTCACTCCTCCCTGCCCAGGCAATGATCCCATGGTGACGGATTAACATCTAAGTCCAGCCCCATGAGTAACGTCTTGCTTGACACACGCCCACCCCCCCCCCTGATGGCTGACATCATTGCGCTGTACCCGCTGACGTCATCGTGGGGGTGTGGTCATCTTGGGAGAGAGGTGGGGCTGTGGCTGTGGTCTTTCAAGGCAGCTCTATGCTGTACTGCCAGCGATTCAGACCTAGACCTCTGACATCACCACGGGGCGCCACGCGGGCGCCCTGATGTCATCACGTGGGCGTCAGCATCGTGGTTATGCGGCTGCACAGAGAGGGGTGAGTATCAGGGGGGTGGTATATATTTTGACTGTTTCCCAGTGTTTGGTAGCCTTCACCTTGAGAAAGGCAGTATTACACTGCTAAAACGTTGGACTCTATGGCATATAAAACCTCCTTGTGATTAAGACCGTGTGCCTGCGCACCGGCAGCTAAGTACCCCACCTCTATTACTATTGTTTCAGTGTGCGTGTCTCATCCTCTATCTAATCCACATACAGTACACAATTGAATAATTAAATCATAAAAAATTGACCTTTCAATGCCTTAAACCAAATATGAAAAAAAAGGAAAACAGTTTAAAGTACCATGATATATTTTTGTATTATGTTTATTAAGACCTTTTGGTTGGGTATGACAGATATTCAATAAACATATTTGGGGTAAATCCAAAAAGCTTCATTAAATCAGTGCAACAAGCAAGACATTACCTAGAAAGTTAGTGGACGTTAGCTTCCTTAAATTTAATGGTGATCCACAAAACGAAATGTATACTAAAGCAATGTCTGTTATGGCCCTCATTAAGGTATGGCTGACATGGCATTAGCCAGCTAACGTAAGGATAAAACACCTCAGCGCTACTATAGATGCAAGTAACACTGGCTCACATTAGGCCTCGGCCATGCTCCCTGCTGGCGTGCTGAGGTGCGCTGAGGCGCAGGGAAAGCAGGTGCTTTCCCTGGCCTTGCGGTTGCTTACCACATGTGCTGTCAGCGGGCCGTCAGGGGACGGGCCAGGGGCGGGCCAGTGACGTCACGGAGCTGGTTCACCCTCATTGGGCGAACCGCTCACGTGACCGGCCTGTCGCGCTGGCAAGCGGGGGAATTTTAAATTCCCCTAAGACCTGCGCTTCCGCACGCTTGCGGAAGCGCAGGTGAGCCCCTACTAAAGCCGCTCTAATTGCGGCTGTAGGGGCTCAGTGCTGAGCGGGAGCACACGTCAGCACGCTTCTGCCAGCAAGCGCTAAACATGCCCGAGGACTTAGTCATATTCAAAGGCCAAGGCTCTCACAGAGAACCAAGGGTGGCCACATTCGGTAACTGAACTAAGATAAAAGAAGAAAGGAATAGATGAAGAAAGAAGAAAAGAAGAAAATATTTTACAAGATAAACTTACAAATTAAGACTCTTAAAGAAATGGAGGATCAAGGGTGTTGATCAAGCTGAAGAGTCTCATCATCAAGCCAGGCTAAAGCAATTGAGGAATTCAAAGGGCCCAAGTACAAAACCCTGGACAAGGTAAAAAAAATATGCTAGCCATGGCCTAAAGTGTTAACGGCCTGCTGTGGATATGTGTTGAGTTGGTCCACAGCTCTTTTTCATATCATTAACAGTAACGGCCATAAAGTTAAGGTCAAGCCATCCTAGCTGTTAGACAATAATTAATGCATCATTAAGGAGCTTTGAAGACCCCGTTAGCACTTAATTCAATGTTAACTTTGCTAATATCTGATTAAGTCACAGAGCTTTGTGGATCTACCTCTTTGTATTGTTTACTCAAATTAAATAACATATTATTTGTATGTACTTCACTGTTTATGTAAATTAATTTATCAATGATTAATTGATAAACAAATGATAAGGAAATTAATGAGAAAATAAAATTTCAGTGCATGATTCACAAGCCATAAAGTCATAATCAATGCTTGTGCTGATGAAATAATGTTAAACCTTAAACATAGGGCCTCATGCAGAGAGCAGCGCTATTTAGAATTGGAGAGGGGGAAAATTTTTAGCTTTTTTGGAGAGTTTTTTTCTCCATATGCAGAAAGGGCAGAAAACTGCATTTACAATCCTTTCTGCATATGGAGAGTTTCAACCAGCGCTATAAGCGCTGTTAAAACTAGTGGGGAAAAAATCGCGTTTTTTTTTTTTTCCCTCCACCGGCCACGGAGTGCCAGCTGCTTGGTGGAGAGGAAAAATGTTGAAAATCGCGCCATTTTTTTGGCGCGAACAGCCACTAGATGGCGATCGCAGCTCTCTGCATACGGCAGAAAAAAAAACTAGAGAGATTAGAAACTCTCCAGCCGCGCGGCGAATTTCAAGCAAAAAAAAAAAAAAATGGCGCTTTTTTTTAAACTTGCCTTTTCCGGCGGTTTAAAGCTCCATTTTCGCCGGCAAATGGCAAGATTCCTTTTTGCGCTGCTCTCTGCATGAGGCCCATAGTCTCTTATTTTTTAACTTACAAAACTTACTAAAACAATTTTCTGAAACTTGTTTATCAGAAGGAGGCAGAAATTAACTGAATAAAGCTTTTTCGATTTTACATGCACATGTAAACAAGGTTTAATAAAAAAAAAAATATTATTGTTTAAGACAAATATATTCTTTTTAAAAATATTATATTGGTTAACATTACATATATTTATTTTTAAATGAGACACCTACTAAAAGGTAACTAAAACTGCCTTTATTAGAGAGATGTGATGAGTGTTATTATTCTTTCAGTGTGAATAGATAATAAACAGTATTTAAGGTAGTGAAAAATGCACAATGATCATATTTTCCTTTAACAGCTGTGTACAATAAATAATAAATTAAATACTTTTACACAAATGTAGTATGAAATACAGATAAACCATCTGAGTATAAGAATTAAATGTGAAACAGATGCTTTCATATTTAGAAGTAATGCCAGGATGACACCAATATAGAACAAGGACACCATAGGGAGAGATGTTAGCCATACCAGGTGCCACTTGCAAAATATGATGTACTGTTCTGAATTCAAGTTATATTTGTTAAAAATTCCTTTGGTAATAAGTCACTGCAGGGTATTTAGAATAACTTTACTTTTAGCTACAGTTCCAGTAGCTGGTGTGCCTTAGAATTTAAATATCATTGTAGAAGTGTAACACATTAGCATAAGGGAATTAATGGTTACTATTTCAATGTAGTTCATAATGGGGATTATCTGAATTTGATATTATCTAATATTTTTCTGCAACATTTTTACAAAAGGAACAGAAATCTCAAATACATTGTTTGTATGTACAGTAGACACCAGTCAGACTGAAGCCTTACATACTGTACTTCACTACAGAAAGTTTAGATTTAATTTGTTCCCATGCATAGAAACATAATGTTCTGGGAATTAAAGGTTCTAGCATTTGACAGTTGGAGGAGAGATATGAAAAGAGAAAGTCTTGGATGAAAATCATTTGACAACTCAGACCACGAAACTCACAAGATTCAATTTAATCCTACCACAGCTAACTTGGAGCAAATCCCACCCCCTCCAATGATATACAAGAGGGTGAAAGGCTGCATTCAGGTGTCATTATAGAAATAAAAATAGAGAACTGGTACCAGGTAGGAAGAGGGATCCAGGTGTGAGAAGGGGTCCATATGCAAAGAGGGATTCAGATGCGATTAAGAGTCCAAGAGCAAGGAAGAATCCAGGTATGAGCAGTGGTCCAGGTGTAGAAGAGAATAGTCGAGGAGGAAGGATTCCAGAAAAGCAGCAGCCAAAAGAGAAGTGAGATGGGCACGGGTTGGCAACGGGGGACCCAGAAAGTGACAGGGGATAAAAAAAGGAGTAAAGTCCAGCAGGAGGGAAAGGGGCCAGGCGGCAAGCGGAGCCCAAGGAAAATGTAATCTGATGCAGCTTCAAGGATGTAAAGCACTTCTTGGTTTAATTAGGGCTGATACCAGGAAGTAATAGCGACAGTCAGCGATAAACCCCAAAAAAACAGAGTGACCAAAAGATAATAATCCTGGAAAATTAGGTGAAATCTTTTGCTTAGTAATGGTTGGGACATGACAATATCCCAACCTCTGGAAGGGCCATCTGCTCATGGAGCGAGACAGGGCCCAGGCTTGTCAGGTTGCCAGGTTTGGAATCATCGGACCAGAGGTTGATTCCCAAGAATGGTTCTTAGGATCCATAGCCTGTCCAGTAGACTATGTATTATAATTGCTTTTGTCAAATACACTAATACAAAATGTTTTTAACTTTTTAATCTCTAGTACCATCTTTTGTCCCCACAGGTGGAGATTTTCTGGGAGAAGGAGCCGAGTGGATCTCTTAAGCATTGATACATGGAATACGGGATGTACTCTTCAGCAAAGTGGAAATCTCAACTTAACCGCAATGGGATTGATGATCCAGCCATTAGAAAAAGGGCTCACACATCTTGTGTCATGGGCGATCAGGCAGTTTACACCTTTTTACCAGGATCATTCATTGAGCAAAACAAGATAATGAAATAAATTGTAATATATTCGCATGAATAGGCATACACACAGTGAAACACAAAATACAGATCACACGTACTGGGGGTCTGAGGGTCGAAAACTAGACTGTTCTAGGTACAGTGAACTCTAAATAAGAGTTTTACCCTGACGGAGACATAGCCCGAAATCCTTTGGTTCCCAAAGAGTCATGAAGTTCCACACGCCACCCGTATTGTTTTATTGTGGGTAGCGGGGGTGGGTGAAGGGGATATTTGTCCCTTTGTGGGTGTTTAGACCTTGCGGGTGGGTAGCGGGAGGGGTTAACCCCTTCTCTACCTTAGCGGTATTAACTGCTAAGGTAATGAAGGTGTTAACTCCCCCTGCAGTCCCCTTGCAAGGCCTAAACACCCACCAAGGGATAAATACCCCCTTCACCCACCCCCGCTACCCACAATAAGTCTGGCACGTGTGGTTAACCCCTTCATTGCCTTAGCAGTTAGCCGCTAAGGTAATGAAGTGGCTGTAAAATGCATTTTACCTGCATCGGATTCATGCCGGGGGGCTCCGGTGCTGATATTAATGGTTATCAGCTCTGGAGACCCCCGACATCAATCCGATGCAGGAAAAGGGCCTGATTTTTTCTAAGTTCCCTCTCGCCGCTCCTCACCGCTCATCCCCAGCTTCTTGACAACTTTTTGTGCCGGGACGATTTGGAGAGGAATTGTCAATTCTAGAATTGCGAAAAGCTGATCGGGGCAACTAGAATTCAGCGAGTTTAAAAAAGTGCTGAAAAGTGGCTTTTCGCCGCACGTCTGCCGGAAAAAAAATTTCAGCAAAAAAAAAGCCTACTTTTTCTCTTCTCGCCAGCTTCTCGCTGCTTACTGAATCTAGCAGGCATTTTTGGTAAGAAGCTGCCGAAAAGTGCTTTTTTGCCTCTTACTGCATGACCCCCATATGATAGCCCTTCATGATAGAGGCAGACAGTCACCTGTGTGTGGTGTCTTAAAGAGACAAATCTAGTACATATGACTATAATATGTCATAATAAGCAAGGATCTACAACAGGTATTTGTCACTAAAATGAAATATTATCACTAGTGTATCCATTACCAAGTTGGTTGTAAACCCTACACGCCTCATGCGGTGCTTAACAAGTGTGTACGTAAATGTTGCCACTACTAGCAATTGTTAAGACACCACACACAGGCGACTGTCTGCCTATCTCTTGAAGGGCTACTATTCCCACTATATCTCCTACAGGATTGTAACATAGCATTAATTAGACTATGTGAGGATATTGTTATCTCCACCGTTGCATTTTCTCCTTTATTTTATTTTGTATATGTTTGTACATTGTATATATGTTAAATACATTATTTTAGTTTAGAATACTTGTGAGTGGCTATATAAGGGTTTTTACCCTAGGATTGAATCTTTCCAGCTCCCAATTGTTTCTTAGCGAGTGCACATAGGTTCTTTTGGTTATATCTTCAACACCCCCCTTATCTGAAAATTTAAAAAAAGCAATTAAATTAAATACTATACAAGTTATTCTTTCACCTCTTGTAGGGATTTTTCCCATAGGTCAGACAAGTGATTAATCCAATTTGTCCTGTAGGGAATTAACTTTAACTATAAGCATAGCATTCTCCAGACAAATTTTACAACCTCAGCCTTTAACTCTGACAGGGGTCAATTTGTCCATCAGCTAAGGTTTGCAAAATGGCTTCTGCAAACTGTGACAACTCACACCATGAGATACACAAAAGTAAATGGAATCCTACCACAACTAATTCGAAGCCACCTCCCACCCCCACATATGATATACAAGGGGGAGACAGCGGCATCCAGGTGTCACAATGGAAACAAGAGAAATTGTACCAATTAGTAGGAGGGATCTAGGTCTAAGGAGGGGTTTAGGGTCGAGGAGGGGTCCAGATGCGAGGCGGAGTCCAAGAGCAACGAAGTTTATAGATGCTAGGAGGGGTCAAGGTGTAGAGGAGAATAGTCTGAGAGGCAGGGTTCCAGGGAAGAGGCAAAAGAGAAGTGACAAGGACACTTGTCAGCAACTGCGAATCCAGCAAGTGAGGGGGTGAAAAACAAATGGGTAACATCCAGTAGCAGGGTAAAGGGGCAAGGCAATAACAACAACAATAATAATAATAATAATAATAATAATAATAAAAACTTTATTTAATGTATTTAGCGTTTATCTCCCAATGGACTCAAAGTGCTTCACAGTTACAAAAAGGGGAAAAACAAAAAACATTTAAGCTTATAAAAGGGACAAAAACACGAGGAATGATACAATACAGTATGGGATGTTACTGTAGCTATTACATGCTGGACAGGTTGTAGTTAATTAATTAAATACCTGTGTAAACAGCAATTATTTGAGCCTGGTTTTTTTTTAGATTTCCAGAGAGAGGGTCTGTCAAACTGTATGAGGAAGACTGTTCCAGAGACTCAGAGCACCATGGATAAATGTTTGTTCCCCAATGGAGGTCATGGAGATTCTGGGAACTGTTAGAAGTCCTTCATCTGCAGATCTAGTGAACAAATGGTAGTGTAGGGAATTAGAAGCTCTTTCAGATAGCTTGTACCCTGGTCAAATAGTGCTTTCAATGTCAACAAGCCAAGCTTGAAATAATTTAACCATTTTACATGCAGCAAGTGCAGAGAATTAAGACCATCATGTGGAAAGAATGGGTCTAGTTAGTTAATAACTGGGCCACCACCAACTGAACCAGCTGCACGCAGCACAGCAATTTTACTGGAAGACCCAAGTAGAGTGCATTTCATTAGTCCAGGCCTCAGGACACAAAGTATAGTAAAATCCTCTTGGTGGATGAAGTGCTTAATCCTGGCTATGTTCTTTAGGTATGATAATGAAGATTTGATCATGGCTGATGCCTGATGTTAAAGGATCAAGTCAAAGTGAAGGGCAACACCAAGATTCCGCACGCAGACAGTGTCCATGAACAAAATAACCTGTTGCAGTAGCAAGGATATAAAGCACTTTCTGGTTTAAATAGTGCATAAACTACGAAGAAACTGAGCAGGACAGTCAGTGATAGATACTATTCCTGGGAAATTAGGTGAGGTCCTATGTATAGTAACCATCAGGACATAACATTTCATAGTTAAAAGGATAGCTGAAAGAGAGGGATAAGAGAAAGAGATTTAAACAAAGAATGAATGAGTCAATTGATTAAGAGAAGAATTGAAAGGTAGCAACAAGACAAAGATACATATTAAAATGTACAGGAACAAAAAAAATAGAGTCCCAGATCCACAGAGGTTCTTTAGCAACTTAATGAGGCATTAACCTAAATCCACACCTCACGAAGGGCTTGCAGAATTAACTGCTATTTTCAGCTTGAAAGGGCATTGCATATGCAAAAGAGAATGCCTATCAACCGAAGATCTGTTAAAAATTGGATTAAATGAGACATTACTTACATGTGCAACTGCCTGTTTTGAACTGCTTGCCTTGAGAATTCTGTGCTTAAACCCATACCATGCCGCGACATTCCAGCGGACAGACTAGGCCATTTTCTAAGCCCATCTTGGTTGCTGGAATCTACCGCCCCCTAAAGCCCCTCTACAGTCCCTGACTGATATCACCCATTTTCTTGGCTCTATTTCCTCTCTGAATGAGAAGCATGAGCTGCTCTTTCTTGGATATTTCAACTTCAATTGAAATCGACCCTAAAACCCACATAATCCAGATACAAATCAAGTCGCTTAACCAATCACAACTCATTTCCAAACCCACATGGACAAATCTGAAATCGCACAACCATTCCTTGCTAGACTGGATTCTCTCCTCAAGCCCCAGAAGAATCCAATCCTCAGGCATCCTTCCTGACATTTTCAGTGACCATGCAATAGTGTACTGTGTAAGGATATTTAAACCAACCCAATCAAGCCCTAAAGTTCCTCACTAGAACATTTAGAAACTTTAACCCAGTTTCTGGCTGACCTTACCAACTGCCCTTGGTACAGAATCGATTTAATTCCTGACCCCGATTCTGATCTCGACTATTTCCAATCCAAGTTCTTAAAACCCTGTGATACCCATGCTCCACTATGCAGAATAAGGGTACAGGGGGGCCACCTGACAACTGACTTTAAAGCACTCTACCAGTTCAGGGATGCCTTGTGGAAAACTACAAAGTAACTGGCACTACCAAGGATTTCAATCACTACAGATGACTGCGGAACATGTGCACAAGGCAAACAAGGCATGCAAAAACACAATATTACTCTCTCTGACAATCTCCTCCAGAATACATCAAACCCAGATAACTTCTGGAAGGTTATCAACAACATATGCCAGCCTTCTAACCATCAACAACCAAGTAATATCACTAAGGGGATACTAGTCTGACAAACCCCACTGACATTGCAAATGCATTCAATGACTACTTTGTGGGGTGTGCTACTAACTAATTAGCAAAACACAACTCAAACCACAAACATGAATCTCATCCAGGGAGTACCTATATAGCCCCACCCCCTCTCAACATTGCCAACAATTTTCAATTTTGGGCCAGTAACCGAAGAGCAGATTAAACCAGCACTCTTCAAATTAAAACTAAGCAGCCAATGTGGACCTGACTTACTACAATCTAAGTTCCTAAGACTTGGTGCCCCAGCCATTGCCAAACCAATTGCTTCCATAGTAAACTCTATCCTGTCTGCAAGCCATATCCCTAAGACCTGGAAAACTGCCAGAGTTGTCCCAATCTTCAAAAGTGGGGACAAAAACACTGTCTCAAACTACAGGCCAATCTCTCTTCTCCCAATACTATCCAAAGTCATGGAAAAATGTGTTCACTCCCAATTAAGCGATTACTATACCAAGACAAATTTCCCTAGCCAATTCCAATCTTGCTTTCGCCCCAAAGACTCCACCGTAACTACCCTGCTAAAAGTTTGCAATGAAATCCAGTGTGGAGTGGAACGGGGACAACTCATTGTTGCAATAGTCCTAGATTTTGCAAAGGCTTTTGATACAGTTGATCCTGCTATCCTGCTTAACAAACTTCAGTGCTCTGGAATAGGTAAGCATGCTTAAAACTGGTTTCAGTCCTACCTATCAGGTAGATCCCAACATGTGTCCATCTCAGGCTCTAACTCCAATCCCTTGGATATCACCTGTGGTGTCCCGCAAGGCTCTGTTCTGGGGCCCCTATTCTTCTCATTGTCATCAATGATCTTCCCACAGCATGCAAGGAAGCTTCAATACACATGTATGCAGATGACACAATCATATGTGCACACAGCCATAGCCTCTCTGACCTTGAACACATACTTCAGTCTGACTTTTTGAGATTCGAAAACTGGAATTCTCAAAAGAAACTGTTTTTAAAAAACACTGACAAGACTTTAACAATGGTATTTGGGACCAAGACTACATTTTTAAAGCTTCCAGTGACTGAGCATCCTGTTCTAAAACCACCTTATCTCCTGTTACTAGTTTTTAAATACCTGGGCATATGGTTTGACTCCCACTTAACATTCGGGATGCACATTTATACCCTGAAATCCAAAACCTATGCCAAACTAGGTGTACATTACAGGAACAAATCCTAGCTTAGCTTAGCCTGCTAGTGAGAAAGCGTATTGTACAGCAGATGCTAATGCCAATTATCGACTATGGAGACATAGTATATGGCTCGGCACCCCAAACCAACCTTAGCAAACTTGACACCCTCTACAATTCAATATACCACTTTGTTCTCCAATGTAACTACAACACACATCACTGCGAAATGCTCAAAGAACTAGATATTGGTCATCACTTGAGTCTAGGCACAAAGTTCACCTTTCCTGCCTTGCCTTCAAATACTTTCTGGGTAAGCTACCCATCTATCTGAACAAGCTCCTCACTGTGTTTGTGAATGAGTACCCAGGCCAATAATAAAGGTATTATGCCCGGCTGGGTGCCCCTGAGCCATATTGGGGAATTGTAGATTGCTAGCGCGTCAACCCATTAATGGCAGTAACACTGTGATTTTAATAAAAAATTCTGTGTGTCTCCCACCATGTATAAGGTGGCGAGAATAATGTCATTTCTAAATGTAATGTATAACCGTAGCAGTGTTTCCCTGTAAACTGCACAAAGGAAAATTGGTTTTAAAACCCAGTAGCTCGCAGCACAGCAAGCGGCGTGTTGCTAACTTCTGCTAGGAAGCTCATAGCACACTGAGATTTGCTGTGAGCGCTGGTTGCGTAAAATTATGGAAATGTTTATAGAGCAAATTTTATAAAGTTATATAAAAACATTATGAATTAAAGCCCGACTATTTTAATTGTTCCAACAGTTTAGGCATAAGGGGATTTTCATTTAGACGGCCGGAACAGAGGATACACTGAATTGGTAATCACTGTACTTTAGAAATGCATAGCAGGAAATTTCTGCAAGTTAAGCGACGCATATTTAACCCGGACTTCTAAGACATCCCGCTGGCTCAGACCCAAGATATCTGGAAAAGTCCGGAGTTAAAAAGCTTCGGCCAACTAAGGTGTTAAGTGGGGAGGGGTAATGCAAGTATCCCCATCTTAGTAAATGTCCAGGCAAGTGGGCCAGATGTCCGGCCAGCTCAGACATAATGTTGCCAAGTAAATGGGATGGGTCTGGTGTGCTAAGCGGCAAAGGTGTGAGTTTCGCGCATGCCCTTAGCAAACTAAGAAGCCCTCTGCCAAGTTTTGCTAAGTATGGGCAACTCTGGGATAGGTGGGAGTATTTGATCCCACAGAGAAATTTGCTGCAGAGGTTAAAGATAGGTGTTTTTATTGCATAAGAATCCCTGCAGCCGATCGGGAGTCAGTTTCATCTAAGCTTGACTTTAAACTTTTTACCATCATAACCCAAGTCAAGAGTTCATAAGAACTATGAATTCCACAACCAATTCTACGATGGTAGAATGATGAAAGCAGTTTCGGCAGAGAAACAGCGGTTGCGAGAGGCACCACTGTCAAAAGACGGTTCTGTTTGCGCACAACTCCTGCTCTTGGGAAATTGTGCCTAGAGACTGTATTTCTAAAGATTTCGGTGTGGGAATAGAAGATTTCATTATACCCCGTCCCAGTAAGTGTATTTCAAGTGTTTTTTGTAAACGAAAGTGTGTATGTTCATTTCTGTAAATAAATCACAATTTATTTTACCTCTTTGCTTTGCTCAATCAAAGGATCTGGGTATTAAAGTGTTAAAAGGGCTGGTTTCCCATGATACTCACCCCTACCACATGCAGCACTTATCATCTGAGATCTGACTCCAAAAGACTGTTCATGGTCACAAGGCTCAACAAAGTATCTGGCCGCTTCTCCTCTTACTGTGCACCCCAAAAATGGAACAACCTACCGGAGACTCTCACATCCAACACCAGTTTAAGTTCTTTCAAACCCAAAGCTGTCTAACATTTTAATCTGGTCTGTAAATGTTACATACGCCAATAATATATATTTTCTTTATCTGTGCATGGAATGTCTTGTGTATAATGTATACCCTGTTCACTTATGTAACTTTATTTGTAACCATGTATTTGTCATTTTAACTCTATGCCCAGGACATACATGAAAACAAGAGGTAACTTTCAATGTATTACTTCCTGGTAAAACATTTTATAAATAAATGAATGGCCCATCGGATTACTGTAACACAGCGTGGGTTCCTCCATTTCAATCGGACTCGAACTGTGTGAATCCTACCTGACTTCACCTGTCTGTAAGAGACTGATAGACAAAATCAGTCACTCTACCTACATGCATCTAATAGGTGATCGTGGGGCTTTTATTTTATTTTAATAATACAGTTTTTGAGCAGGGCATCTCCGGAGCTGAACCGCTTTGATTTCAGGTCCCGGGACACCCTCCTTCCCCAGTTACAGACCCCAATATTGGGTGCCAGTATCCCAGTGGCCATGATTAAATTCTCCTGCGTCACGGCCCACGTGATCGGGAGATTTAACAAAAGTAAGCGGATACCGGCACCCTATAACAAGCCCTGTAACTAGGGAAGCAGGGGCCCCGGACCTGAAATCAATGCCGTTCCGCTCCAGAGACCCCCTGCTACAATAATATGCTATCAAAATAAAATTAAAGCAGCTAACAACTAAGGCAATGAAGGGGTTAATCCAGATCTACCTAGTTTATTGGGGAGAGAGTGGTTAGTGAATGGGGTAGTTGCCCCAGGGTGGGTGATTAGACCTACCGGGAAGGTTGCGGGAGGGGTTGACCCATTCATTACCTTAGAGGTATTAACTTAATTAAAGCCCTGCCTGTTAGTGGCGCGCAGGTAGAGTGACTGGGTCAGTCTATCTCTTACTGCTCATCTGTTACAGACAGGTGGAACCCGGTAGGATTCACACAGTACAATTCCAATTAAAACTGAAGGAGCCCTGTTTTGTTAATCCGATGGGACATTACAGCTGCTGTGAACCATGTAACGGAGTGTTTGCAAGATGGCCACGCTATTGTCCCGTGATACGGTTTACAAAAGGCAGTTGCAGTAGTACTCCCTAATGTGAAATTAGGTGAGAAATTGCAGTTGTTAGTGCATCTTTAATAACCATTTGGTTGGTGTGGTGATAAAGGTGTTGTCTGTATCACCTGTAATTTCTCAGACAAACTAATAACATGAACGTAATGATATAGTGTTGTTATTAGTAGAAATGGTGTACCCACACCTGTTGGATACATATACGGTGAACCTTATAGTGTACTATGTTAAAAAAATCTGCAATTGCAAGGAACTGTGAGGTAGGATTGGGGTTTAAAGAACACTGGGATTCTTTTTCTGAGAGGTTATGGTAGAGATAGATTGCACCTCAATTAAGAGGGATCATCTGTTCTAGTGGAGAGGATGATAAAAAGATTGGAGGAGATTTTAAACTATGATGGAGGGACAAGAAACCAATAATGAACAAGCTAAAAATGGAAAATACTGTAGCTAGGAGTCACAGAGTTAGAATGAGGGAATGTGGGAGTTTGAAAAACAGGAGACAATTATATTTAAGTTTATCAAATGGCCAAGAACGGTCACAGAAAAGAAACCCACTACTTTGCACTCAGCCTAATATACAAAAGATATTCAGGGAGCTAATTAGTCCCAGCATACACTTAATGCAGCAACCAGGGGGGATATAAACTCGAAAACAATAACATTTTATTAAATATTTATAACTCTTCTAAGTGCAAAAATATAATAATAAAATCATCTAAAACCACTGAAGTATGCCTTATTTGTGGACCATCCATATAATATGTACACGTATGTATCCTTGTTCCAGTGAACGCATAGTGATGTACAACAATACCTTATAATGTGTGATAATATGGTATCACTGATATCGATTTATTACTCGACACCTACAGGTATGTATGAGTAAGGCAAGTGTATGCTTGTTCACAAAACACCCGAGCAAGAGCAATCAATCACAGAATCTGTTGTTGGTGACAGCTAAAGGTGAAATGTGGTCATGTTATCTGTTATCTACACATGAATAATCCCAATCAGTTAAACAGGGTATATACACATAAAGAAAGAAATCATGTATGTAAGCAGTGACTTTCTCAAAATAACGCTTACCATAGTGTATCAGTAAGAGCTCTGTCTGTGTTTTATGTTCTGTCTCTGGTTTTAAATATATATTGCCATGCTCAGTAGTACTCCTCTGTGACACTTATATGCTTATATATATATATGTTGTGGTTATTTTGGGGATTCAATATGAGCTTGTAGGTGTCCTGTATGTTTTACTAATGAAGCTACACAGTAAAATCCCTTTGAATGACGGAGTTTATACAACCGTTTGTCCGGCATCTGTTTTGTATCTTGCCGGCATACTACTCCAAACAGGCTGACGTCATCAGTCAGTGCATCGCCAACAACCCGACGATTGTTTCGCGCCGTCAACCGGCGCTTCTTCAAGGGGGAGGAGTGTGCATGTACTCCCGTTGACAGGGTTTATATACCCCTCCTGGGGGGGGGATTTAGGGCGTGTTTAGTGCCACTTAGGAGTCCCTATTGATTAAATCAATCCCACTACGTTCCTAAACCTAATTAGGAGATAGAAACACAACCTTAAATTCATTGTTGTGTTTAAGTATAATGAATAGTGCATACCTGAAGACATTGACAGGCATCTCTCTACACAATCATGGGAGTCCCAGTGATATACCAATCAGTACTCATATAGCAACAATTTAAAGTAGCATAGAGTACCAGAACAGTTGTAGTTATATATCAGAAAGTACCAGCAGAATTGGGATAAAATAAGTACATAACAAATGCACATAGGTGGCATTATGAGCCAAAATAACATATGAACCCAGCTTGCTAGATATAGTAGTGCCCTGGGGTGGTGATTATATCCTGTTATATAGTAGTGTAGGAATGTGAACTCACTACATGGACCGCCCCTAAGGCCAATACAGTCCTTCTAGATGTTATCATATGTTAACTAACTAGATGTTTAAGTTGCCATAGAGCATAGCTATCGAAAAGACACTCTTTGATAAAGTTCCTAACGGAACGAAACACGTCAGAGGATGTGAATCTTTGTGATGTCCAGCACCACGTTTGAATAAAAGTTGATTTTATCTTCATCTATGGCCGAGTTCCTATTTGCGCAGTGACCGCCAACATTCCATTTATTTTGCTACTTTACTTCTACGGCCGGGGCACGCCAAGGATCCCCTGCACTACGGGACGTACGTCATGATACCTGCCTCCCCTTGCAGTCGCGGGGCTTGATGGGATACGTGACGCATCGTGGGAAACCCTCCCGGAGCAACCAGGTCGGCGATGGCGATGACATCATTCTGAAGTGCTGCACATGTGAAGCAAACACCGGGAGTTCACAGAGGGAGCAGTGAAGACACCAGGCGGGCAAGGGCAGCAGACACCGGTTGGTTTATCCGTGAGTACTGGAGGGGAGTTCCTAAAGGGCTTCTCATCCAGTCTCCATACCAGCCCCTGCTCAACGCCCCCCCCCCCTAGGTATTTCAAGTCTGCATTATGGTTGCCTCATTTATACGCTTGAACGCTTCATATGTTTATTGCAGTGGGATCGCTTTTTCCATTTCTATTCATCACAGCATCCAAGTGTACTAATTGACCCATATCCAGCACACACTTCTAAGAGCACCGAACACTATGGGGTTTACTCCCTTCACTTTATAGCTATCGATATAGTATTAGGACTAAGTGAATGGTGAGTATATAAATCCCTCATTTAGTCCTGATGGGCTCAGTGTCTTCAAATTGAAGATCCATTTGCATTCTTTTTACAGGAGTTGTTTATTCCAATCTCCTTTGCGTGGCTCCAAGGGTACTTGTTCTATCCCTGAAAAGTGTAATGTCTTACAATCTCCATGATGCATACAATTAACGTGTCTGGCCACCGGTGTATCGTGGCCATTCCATATGGATCCTAGGTGTTCTAAAATGCGAACCTTTAGTTGTCGGTATTTCTTGCCTATGTACATTTTGCCACATGCACATGTAATGAGGTAGATGATCTCCCTGCTGTTACAATTGATACAATCACTGATCTTGAATATATTTTGTTTGTTTGTATCTGTAAAGGTTTTGGTTGGGGACATAAAGGCACATGCTTTACATCTACCACAGGGAAAGGATCCCTGTGGTTTATGATTCAGCCAAGTCCTTGTAGGAACAGATTATAATGGCTATGAACCACTCGGTCTTTGATGTTTCTTGATCTCCTACTGGTAAGTGTAGGAGATGGATTCAGTACCTCAACCAAGTCCACATCCTCTGTCAGGAGATGCCAATGTTTTGTGAAGATATGTCTGAGATCATTCCACTGTGTATTATAGGTGCTAATAAAGCGCATCACTTCCTTATTCTCACCTCTTCTTTTGTTTTGAGTTAGGAGTGTATCTCTCTGTGTGTGGAGTGCTCACCGGTCAGCTTTCTTTACCACTCTATATTTCCCTTATCTAGACAATTATATTTAATACAGATAATACTTGAAAACTTCTAAAGAGCAAATAAAATTGGAGTAGAAAGATAAGAGCAGATAGGATAACAATAGAACAGAATGGAAAAAACTTAAATACATGCTTGCTAAAGCTAGAAGCCTGAAAGATAAAATAAGGGAGCTTGAATTAATAGCTGTAAGGGAACAATATGATATCATATCTGTAGACATTACTGAAACATGATGGGGTGAAATTCATGATCGGCCAGTTCCTTTACAGGGTTATTCCCTTTTTCATAGGAATAAACCAATTAGAAGAGGAGCTGGAGTATGTTCATATGTTGAAATTAATCTAAAACTTATTATAAGGGAAGATGTTTATGAAGGGAATAATGAACATGTAGAATCCTTGTGTATACAAATTAGCAGTGGAGGTAAAAGTACAAAGAAAATGTTTATAGGGATATGCTACAAACCACCAAATATCTTGTGAGATTGAGGAAGCCAATCTACTTTGGCAAATGGACAAGGTCATGTTTGCATAATGGATGATTTTAATTTTTCGGTGTATCTGCAAGGAGTCAAGTTCGATATATGAGGTGCTGCTATGATTTTGTTTTAGTAAATTAGTAATTGCTGGACCACTATACTCACCTACTGTAGATTTCACTTAATTTAAAAAAATGTACTGTTATTTTTAAGTGGAATTACTAAAATTAAATAAAGCTATTAAAGCTATTAAAATTATGTTGTTTTTTATCCCAATAAAATTCAATTGAGCCTTGAAGCTATTGTAAACTTGTGTTTTATGAAAATCACTACTGTTTCTCAAAGGACTATGAGAATTTATTAAAAAATTATGAATTTCCATTGAACATCTGCTTCAGAAAAGTATGTTATTGCTTATAATGTTCAGTATTAGTCTACAAGGGATTTTTTATTTAAGAAATGAAAAATATGTTTGTGCATGGTGATTGTGCTTTTCTTATAAAGTTAGCCTCAAGAGGAATTTAACAATGCTGTTTTAAATGTACCATAATTTTTTTCTTAGTTACTTATTTTGATCAATGTAAAGAATTTAAATCAGTCATCTATTGCTGTATTATAGACACAGTGTTAACATTTTTGCATAGAAATATTACTTATTTTCTAGGGAATATATATTAAATAGAGAATAGAAATGTTTGAAAAAAATTAAATCCACAGAGGATTTGCAAGTTCCTTTCAATTTTAAAAAGGAAGATTTTTTTCGATCACTGAAAATCTGCACAGATATGGATTTTCAAAAACGCATACTGCATCTACAAAAGGAATCCAACTCTGCAAATGTATTTATTACAGTTGCATGGTTACATACATTAGTAGATCAGGGTGAAAAAAAGGCTTAAGTCCATCAAGCTCAACCTATGTTAATTGTAGACAACAGAAACTTATCTTACAGTATGTTTACATTAACACACATTTCCAGCTAGCTCAAACTCCTACACCCACCACATCATGAATATATATTTATGTCAAAAAAGAGTGCTACTGGGCGTGGCAAATGCATACAACAAAAGACAGGGGTGCCCAATGCTACACCCATTTGACAAAACATATATGATAATAAGTATAAAGTTTAAATACTTCAATAATAATTATATTAATTACTTGGTTATTTAGTTTAACCCTTTGGCCAAAGCGTCGTAAGCCTGCATACCAAATGTCAAGGTATAACCAAAAATGCAGGTCTACACTACACTGTGAACCCTTCCTTTTACCTCTGTATGAGGAGAACAGTACATTTACAGTATTTTGATCCAGAGGAAGGCAAAAAAAAATTCCACAGTGAAATATTATCCAATGATGTCTCAAAAGGGGAAAATTAAATTTGCTTAAACACCATGATACACCAAATACAGACTAAAAGACATACACAATTTAAAGCACAGATTATTTTTCACTTTATTTCTTTCACTCACTGCTCACTATCTGCTGCACGATTGTTGTATCCAATTAGGATTATTATTATTAGTTTTAATTTAGTATACATATTTCTGCACATGATACTTTCAACTATTTAACTATTGGCTATCATGGTTTGGTCACTTAACAAATGCAGAAAAAAATGTGCCCAATTATTTGAGACTCTGTTTTCTGAACAATCTGATTTTGTAGATATATCTGATGATGTGGAAGTCCAATCTTGAGAGATCCTCCCGACCTGATCCCAGTGTATGTGTTTGGTGCAACCATGGTAGAAGTAAAAACACATGTATCTAGGAAAATACATTACAACCAAAGGGGAATACATATTGTACTGAGGCAGGGGAATATAAATACATTTAACCATTATTATAGTTATCCCCTCGCCTCCCACACGATGGTAGGGATGGCCAGCTGGGGGGTAACCCTTTTATTACCGGGCTAACCACCCCTCCCATGACACCCTGGTCCGACCTGATATGGTCCATCCGGAGGATTTACTCCCAGGCACCGGGATGCAAGTGACATGCCAGATGGAGGAACGCAGTCGCTCCAGGTTGCCCGGGTCTTTTTGGATTAGGGTGCCGGACGTGGCATGAGTGAAGTGGGGATATTGCCTGGGTTGGATGCTGAAGTTTTGCTCTGCAACGACCTGGGGCATGTAATCTGTGTGTTCATAGCAGAGCTGGCTCCTGTTGCAGCAAATACTAGGAGCCAGTCAGCAAAGATCGCAGCAGATTTGTCCCCTGTCTCCCTGCATTTGGGACCAAAAGTTCCAGTGGTCTCTGTGGAGACCAGACTGAGTGGTAAGCCTCTCTGACCAGACCAGACTCTGTGGTAAGCCAGACTGAGTCGCGACAAGAGACTGACTTACTGCTCCTTTTACCTGTTTCTGTGTGCCCTGATTTAGAGACTAAGGGGGTCATGCACTAAGCTCCGTTAAGTCACTTTTAGAGCACAAAGTGCTCTTAGAACATGATTTTGCGCTGAACACGATGCACTAAGCAATGCAAACATGCACTTTGCGCTCTAAAACTGACTATTTTCAGGAATTTTTACTAAGTCCAAATTTGCTCGTTCGTTACCCTGTTTGCGTTAAATTCTGCCCTTAAGCGGGATGCACTAAGCAACGCAACCTTAGCGTACGTGAAAGTTGCGTTGATCAGAACACGTCAGGTCACGGTAGACGCAAAAAAAGCTGGACTTAGAAAAAATAATTGCTTGACATTTTTGCATGCGCAAAACACTTACAACAGGCCGGCGGGTGTCCCCGGCTTACCCCGTGGGGGTCCCCGCCTGACCCCGAGGGGGTCCCGAGTGTGTTTGGGGGTCCGTGGGTATTCAGGGTTCTCCATTGTCATGCAGGACCAATCGTGTGCCACCCCCAAATACAAGTATCCATACAAATTAATACAAACATATAACACATACAGTAAAGTATTGTAGTGTAATAAAATAATATTCTCCACATATGTATAATTCTGCATTTCACCTTTTAAAAAACATTCAGATTGAGAAAGAAAGTACATTTACTCAGAGGGGTACAGGGGTGGTCCTCGAGGCTGTCTGGGGGTCCACGGATGTTGGCGTGAATTTATCTGTATCCCCCGGAGATGATAGTCAATAATTGAAATTAAAGGTGAACACATGTTTGATTTAAATTTTCTATCAATTTAATTACATGTATCTTCTAAACTTTATAGTGTTCCATCAAACATTAGAAGGGGGTTCATTTAAAGGGCAATGCTCCTGTCATCACCAAACAACCATATTGTCAATTATCCACCCTTCTGACACAGCTTTATACAAACAAACCATTATTTCTTGAGATGTAACACGTTCATGACTCAACATGTTACATACAAATGTAATGATTGAGTTACAATTTTATGGCAAAACTCATATTCTGTCGCAGCATCGCTTTCATTGAGGATTTTCGAATGCTGTGTTATTGATGATGACATCACATTTAATTATGCGTGTAACACATCTAAATGAAAGTACAATGAATTTTTGAATGACAACAATTCATATGTTCACAATACTATCCAACACACGTGTCATCATTTATAATCATGTGACTAATTAGTCTGCCTATTTAAATGATAGAAGGAGGCACTTACCTTCCACGGTGAAATGGATGCGGCACCAGATTGCGCTTTTGTGTTGTTTTGTGCGAGGAGGAGGAGGGAGATTATGTTGGAGAGGAGAGAGAGGAGAGAGAGGAGAGAGAGGAGAGAGAGGAGAGAGAGGAGAGAGAGGAGAGAGAGGAGAGAGAGGAGAGAGGAGAGAGAGGAGAGAGAGGGAGATCCGTGTTGTGAGACACATAGCACGCCGCAATTTTAGGCAAAGAACCTCCCTAGAGGGCTTGACTGAGGACGAGGTTATCAGACGCTACAGATTGAGCTCAGCAGCTATCTTTGAACTCTATGAAGTTTTAAGAGAAGATTTAGAGCCAACAACAGACAGGAGTCATGCAGTGCCTGGCCTTGTTAAAATGCTGAGCTCCTTACATTTTCTTGCTTCGGGCTCATTTCAGCCAACTGTAGGCATAGTAGGCGGGGTCTCGCAGTCGGCATTCTCGCAGACCTTTAGCCAGTTTCTACATGCACTGACTCGACATGCTAGTGATTATATACATTTTCCTAGCGAGCAGATAGAGTTGCAGGCACTGAAGACTGCATTTTATAATGTAGCTGGGCTACCCAATGTGATGGGTGCTATAGATTGCACACATGTTGCGCTGACCCCGCTACGTGAAGAGGAGAGGGATTTTAGGAACAGGAAACATTACCACTCGCTCAATGTGCAGGTCGTATGTGACGCATACATGAAAATTCTGAGTGTGGTAGCCCACTTCCCAGGTGCCTGCCACGATTCACATATTCTCAAGAACTCATTAGTGTTCCGTAAATTTGAATCGGGGGGAATTCGAGGACGGTTGGCTATTGGGTCAGTCAATGTTACAGAAACTGCACTTATAACTACATTTAATGTAAAGTTTTATGTTTCATTGTGTGCTGCTAATATTGTAAGTAATCACGAATACTTCACTTTTGTGAACTTCTATACTGCACCGACACACTTTATTCGAGCAAATACCCAGTATGTACCTGGCAGATACCTGGAATGCTCCGCTCCTCACCTCTGACAAGCCCCGTTGCGTTTGCCTTCCCAGCCTGGGTTCATGCCTGGCTGACGGGCGGCTGATCTGTTAAATGATAATGATTAGGATTTAATAGGCTGCAATGCTTCGCGTGTCTACCAGATGGCATAAATTCATGAATTGTAATGCAGTATATATATATATACTGTGCAGTATTGCAGCCAGCGGGAATAAAATGCTTCAATCCCTGCCTGGAAAATACCTCAATGCACTCGGGCAGAAAACAGTCACAAACCTCAATACACCCGGGTATACCCGAATTCGTGGGACTAGCCGAGCTCGAATAAAGTGTGTCGCCAGTGTATGTAATCCATGTCATGCAGCGTCATTTTAGATAAGGAGGATTACATTGTTAGGGCATGTGTTCTATATTATTCACTGTCATGTATTATGAAATGGCAATACACAATGTTTTGAATCTTGTTACATATTTTTTTTTTTTTTCAACTTCAAATTTTTCTTTATTGGGGTCACATCAACATACATTGTATCACATCCCATTGTGTTACTTCCCCCCAATAATATTTTTTAATCATTTATCAGGCAACGATAACTGCCACAGTACAGGACAAGGACATCACATACAGGACAGACAAGACAAACCAGACGACGGGCAGGGGAGGGGGGGGGAGGAAGGGGGGGGGGTAGGGTCAACCCAGGGTGTTCCTGCTGACTTGATGTGTTTTACGGGCTTCCTGTCGTGCGTTGTTACATATTTTAACATTTATGTCATTTGACTGTCTTATAAGCGACTCAGGATATGGAAGCCGACCTTGGCTTCTGACCCCACTGGGTAATACTCAAACCCCTGCAGAGGAACGATATAATGCCGCACACATATCCACATGCTCGGTGATTGAGAGGACATTTGGAGTGTTGAAAAGTCATTTTAGGTGTCTTGATAGATCTGGTGGTGCGCTCCAGTATTCACCAGGAAAGGTTGGTGACATAGTGATTTGTTGTTGCATTATGCACAACATTGCCCTACGTCACAATCTTCAAGGCAACATTCAGGATGATATAGAGGAGGATCCTCTCGTGCCTCCTGCAGGGGTTAGGGACCATACAGCCAGTGGGGTGGAGACTCGCAGGACGTTAATAGCTAATTTTTTCACATGTAAGTTTTTTTAAATACATATAATCTAATCTGTAATCATCTCGTTATGTGTGTTACATTGCAATGTGTGTATGTAATCTTAGGATGCTTCTCTCTCCAAACAACTGCACATATTGTAGTGAATGATCAGAACTTCATCTGGCTATGGTATGTGAATTTTTCCCACCTTTATTCTTGTATTAATCATGTTTCAAACCAACTATACAATGTGTGCATTGTTAAATGCTGAATGTTGTGTATTAAGTTAAGAGATAATGCTGTATTGAGTACTCTGCATAGTGTTATCTTACAACTGAACTACTGTAAATGATTATATATCTTTTTGAGTCATACTTTTAACATCATGATAAACTTAGAAATAATTAATGGTGTTCTTAAATATTTAGACAATTGTTATGCTTCACATTCCTTACTTAATATTATTATTTTCACGTATGTAACTATTACTACATACAAATGTAGCGGTCATGTAAAATGGCTACAGTCATCTCTCCTGCTGACAGTAAGGCCTGGTAAGTTGTGGGCATGCCAGCAGTAATTATGGAGATTTTCCCTCACATCCTGGTGGGGTGCCCTGTGTATGGATGGGAGTGGTCACATGCTCTGATTCCATGGTTAGTGATGTCAGAGGTGTGTCAGCTTCCAGAGTGTACATAAGGCACAGCACTGTGTCTAAAAGTTAGTTCTGAGTTCTGAGTCCTGAGTTCTGCTAAGTGGAGGAGGAGTTCTGGGGAGTTCTGCCAGAGTCCTGAGAAGAGTAAAGTTATGTTATAATAGCTGAGTAGGAAGACTGTGTCCAGGGACCTGGCACAGGGTAAAGACATCCCGGCTGGGATAGGGAATCCCTATTAAAGGAGAATTACACCTTTCAAAAGGAAGCACTGAGGGACAATGAGTGGCTAGAGAAACTACTGCGAGGGGCAGCTAGCCCACATCAACCAATAAAGATGCTCTTAATCACAAACCCTCTCGTGTACATGTGTGGAGTGAATGTACAGAGAGGAGCACCACAGAGGAGTTCCTCGTCAGGATCATCCCCAAGTGACCGAAGGGACCCTGATGAGGTGGAGGCGCTGCACTGGAACTAGGTAGGACTCAGCACACTACCTCAGCTGCCTGTCTGGACGGGTCCTCCCCACACACCATCATGCGGGAGACTCAGGAGTCCTGTTGCCAACAGGTGCACCACCAGACACTACCACACTGCAATGGGGACTGGTTAGACCACAGGGGCAAATATGAGATTGGGGGGGTCAGACCGGTTCACAAAAACCGTTACACATAATTGGAGTGTCTGCATGAATATAAGCAGATGAGATGTTGATATCTTCTATCATTAACCTGGCATGTATCCCTATCATAAGTAATATTTGTAATTTAAATCCACACATTTCTATATTAAACTTTCATGTTAATGTTTCGTACAATTAGTCATGTATAACTTTTAACAATACATTCTTTTCACTAGAAGTACATGTGTGTTTCTTCAGGCGACATATTAAAAAATGTATTGTATTATTTGAGTGATGTCAGTGTAATCAGCGTCACATTGTTAAAAATGGAGCACTAAGACAAGATGTAATGTCAAAATTTATTGTAATGTTTACACACATTTCGACTTAGTCTCAAATACCCTAACATCTATATTCATTCTTTGAAGAAAATTATATAATCTCTGATTAGCTACGATATACAAAAGTGTGCATGTTCAGTTTGAGGTATCATAGCATGAGTGGCCATGTGATGTGTTTGGAATGTTGCATTGATGGAAAAGCTCTCAGTTGGTCAGTCTTTGGATACATGCATTCACATAATCTTCAGTCTTGAACAGAGCTGTGAACATCTGTTAAAAAAGTAGATATATAATATTAATGTAATAAAGTTATCAGTTACATACAGTATAAACTTAATGATGCATCTAAACATACGGTTTTTATACTGTACCTATGTGTACTACACGTGAAGCATTTCATTAACAACATTTAGGCTACATATAACAAAAAAATGATTACTGCATCAAAACAATATATTTATGTAAATAAACATTATTAACCATATTGACACATTATATATATATATCTTCATAATCAACCACGTTACATTATACTTATGCTTGTACAGGCAGTCCTCGTATATACACACACACATACACACACACACACATACTGTATATAATGTGTGTGTGTTGCATATCTTATTGTCCGAGTACAATATTCGGAGTATATTAAAAAAAAAGTTAAAGAACGGAACCTTTAATTTTAACAGTGTTCCTATGAGAAAGCGTGTTTCGCTTTAAGACGTTTCGCTATACAACGCCATTTGGAGTTACGCATTGTGTCGGATAACCGAGGACTGGATATATTACCTAAGCTTTCGTTTGTTCACATGCTATCACCACAAACATGTTAGATACAGAATGATAAACAATATTAACTAGTCTGCATAATGTGACATAATGTCATGTAAACTGCTGCTTTGCCTGCCATTTCTATAACTGAGTAGCAAGATTCAACAGGCACATAACATTATTATGTAGCATATGCAAAGTACACAAATTAGGATGATATGTACTGCATTTCTGCATATATAACTATTTCTTTATGATTAAAATTCTTGTAGTTTCACAAAGGGGCGTACACGTAGTCGAGTGACATTTAAGGGCTGCGCACGAATATCTCTGATTTCACCCGTCATTGCACAGCACGGTTCAAAATAATGGCACGTATATCGTTACAAAACAGAAAGTGAATCCCTGCGCTTCTCCCATAGGGATAGCAATCAATGGGGAATATATATATATATGTATGTAATATATATATATATATGTATGTAATATATATATATATATATATATATATATATATATATATATATATATATATATATATATATATATTCCCCATTGATTGCTATCCCTATGGGAGAAGCGCAGGGATTCACTTTCTGTTTTGCACATTTGTATGGCCATTTCCTTCACTAGCTGCATGCTCTTTACATGGAGAAGCGCAGTGATTATATTTGTTTTACATTATTTGTTGGGCCGATTTTAATCCTTTGCAGCACGCTCCTAGAGGGCAACACTACTATGGTGTAATTGAATATATTTAGCCAATCACCTGCAACTGCTTATTGAGCAGTTTGTGGCAGGCCAGCCCCTCCTCTTCTAGGTATATAATCTCCTAGCAAGGTCCCCTTATTCCACTTCACTTACATGTGAGTATCTGTACTGGTATATACCAGTTTTTAATTGCACTAGGTTATACAAGCATATGCTTTGATATTTTAACCCCTTCTGGGCTTATTTCACATAACACTAGTATGCATTTAGCGTAGGGACCTGCTAAAGAGACTTACCTTGACGTGGTTAGCAGGCTTGGCATTATTTGATCAAAGGATGTATACCAAAAGTCTCCTTTTTTCTTATAGATATTTACACCATACATATATATATATATTCCCCATTGATTGCTATCCCTATGGGAGAAGCGCAGGGATTCACTTTCTGTTTTGCACATTTGTATGGCCATTTCCTTCACTAGCTGCATGCTCTTTACATGGGGAAGCGCAGTGATTATATTTGTTTTACATTATTTGTTGGGCCGATTTTAATCCTTTGCAGCACGCTCCTAGAGGGCAACACTACTATGGTGTAATTGAATATATTTAGCCAATCACCTGCAACTGCTTATTGAGCAGTTTGTGGCAGGCCAGCCCCTCCTCTTCTAGGTATATAATCTCCTAGCAAGGTCCCCTTATTCCACTTCACTTACATGTGAGTATCTGTACTGGTATATACCAGTTTTTAATTGCACTAGGTTATACAAGCATATGCTTTGATATTTTAACCCCTTCTGGGCTTATTTCACATAACACTAGTATGCATTTAGCGTAGGGACCTGCTAAAGAGACTTACCTTGACGTGGTTAGCAGGCTTGGCATTATTTGATCAAAGGATGTATACCAAAAGTCTCCTTTTTTCTTATAGATATTTACACCATACATATATATATATATTCCCCATTGATTGCTATCCCTATGGGAGAAGCGCAGGGATTCACTTTCTGTTTTGCACATTTGTATGGCCATTTCCTTCACTAGCATTATGCTCTTTACATGGAGAAGCGCAGTGATTATATTTGTTTTACATTATTTGTTGGGCCGATTTTAATCCTTTGCAGCACGCTCCTAGAGGGCAACACTACTATGGTGTAATTGAATATATTTAGCCAATCACCTGCAACTGCTTATTGAGCAGTTTGTGGCAGGCCAGCCCCTCCTCTTCTAGGTATGTAATCTCCTAGCAAGGTCCCCTTATTCCACTTCACTTACATGTGAGTATCTGTACTGGTATATACCAGTTTTTAATTGCACTAGGTTATACAAGCATATGCTTTGATATTTTAACCCCTTCTGGGCTTATTTCACATAACACTAGTATGCATTTAGCGTAGGGACCTGCTAAAGAGACTTACCTTGACGTGGTTAGCAGGCTTGGCATTATTTGATCAAAGGATGGTGTATACCAAAAGTCTCCTTTTTTCTTATAGATATTTACACCATACATATATATATATATTCCCCATTGATTGCTATCCCTATGGGAGAAGCGCAGGGATTCACTTTCTGTTTTGCACATTTGTATGGCCATTTCCTTCACTAGCTGCATGCTCTTTACATGGAGAAGCGCAGTGATTATATTTGTTTTACGTATATCGTTAACTAGATCTTACCTCCTTACAGAACTGTGTTCCTGCATATTGTGATCATCACAGCGCGATCTCTGTAATATTATCAGAAGCAGCCAAAAAGGTAAAAGAGACACGTTAATTTACACAAAGAAAAACTTTTTTCCCGTATGGTACGCGCATGTGTCATGAATCCAACGCATATGCCTGTCATTCGGTAACAAAAGATTCACACAGTGTATAAACAATTTACACTATAGTTACCTGCATTATATTGCATTCATATTCGGTGCAGGCATGGAAGGGGTGTTTACGAAGTAGCCGCTATAGTCAATCAATTCGTTGTTCTGTGGGTTCAGCTGTGTAGGGTTGTAGCTTACTCCATAACTATTTGAATCTTGTACAATGTACGGAGGTGGATACAGAGAGTAACTTTGTGTCATTTCATCTGTTTGAACAAACTCGGTATTCTGCATGTTATCGTAATAACTTGCTCCGTTATGGTTCTGGTATTGGTAGGCCAACTCCGGTTGAAAATAGACATTCTGCTGAACATTTAAGGCACCGCTGCGGGCACCTATATCATGGTAGTTGTGTCCGACAATTGTCTGACTTTTGACATTTCCATTTGCATACATACGCATACCGGATTCATGAACTGACCAACAGCCACCCCTGTTTCCGCCAGATGGTGGGTTTCGAATAAAAGAAGCATTGGTTGATAAAGTGCGGCGGATCTAATTTTTCCAGACCTTAGGTTGCGGATGATTTTGATAATTATGGTAGTTATCCGTAAGATATTGATAGATCTGTGAGACCATAGCTTTTTTGTTCCTTTCATTTTCAATGGCGCTATATATTAGCTTGGCGTAAGAAAACGGAGGCTTTTCCGTAGAACACATCTCATACGGCATGTATTTTCAGGGAATGGAGTACAGTAACCAAAACTATTCCTTAATTCAAGGTTATTACAAAGTATCAAAATTTTCATTATGTGCACAACACTGTACAAGGTCATTATACAAAGAAAGAAGTGTCCATGTATTCTTCTCCCACATACAGGTGTTCTGTATTTTATGAAATTTGTGCTTGCGTATTATACATGATTCAGTAGCAAATCTCAGAAACACACTTTGGATAGAATATTTTTGGGAAATAACATGTTCAATTTAACAACTATTATAATGATGATTTTGCTATGTTAAGACGTTATTATATATATTTACACATGAAAAATTATATGCTGTTTCGTTCACATGTTACATACACACTTGATTATTGCACATTGTTAAGTATGTTTGTTGAACCTTAATGAATGCTAATAATTGAATAAGAAGACTTATGGGAAGAATTATAAGACATTTTTGGGGGGGGAGGGTAATCTTTGGGATGAACGTGTGGGAGGCGTTGGTGTGGGATCACGTCCACGGTTACTTGCTCATTGCCTTCTTGACGTTGGATGCTGGGCCAGTGCCGGGGGTTGTGCCAGTGGTTCATCCAATGCTGGGGGTTGTGCCAGTGGTTCAGCCAGTGCCGGGGGTTGTGCCAGTTGTTCAGCCAGTGCTGGGGGTTGTGCCAGTGGTTCAGCCAGTGCCGGGGGTTGTGCCAGTGGTTCAGCCAGTGCCGGGGGTTGGGACAGTGGTTGAGCCACTGCCAATGGTTGGGCCAGTGCCAGTGCCAGTGCTAGGATTTGGGCCAGGGGAAGTGCCTGGGACATAGGATCCTGTGCAATAGGATCCTACTGTAGCATTCGCAGTGTCTCTGGCTCTCTTTGCGTCTCTGGCTCTCTTTGCGTCTCTGGCTCTCTTTGCCTCTGTGGCTCGCTTTGGCTCTCTGGCTTGCTTTGGCTCTCTGGCTCGCTTTGGCTCTCTGGCTCGCTTTGGCTCTCTGGCTCTCTGGCTCGCTTTGGCTCTCTGGCTCTCTTTGCCTCCCTGGCTCGCTTTGGATCTGTGGCTCGTTTTGGCTCTCTGGCTCGCTTTGGCTCTCTGGCTCACTTTGGCTCTCTGGCTTGCTTTGGCTCTCTGGCTCGCTTTGCCAATCTGGCTCTTTGCCTCTATGACTCTCTTTGCTTCTCTGGCTCTGATATTATATCAAGAGCTGATAGTAGCTCTAGATCGGACAGTATGTGTTTATCCGATTGTGTGTGTGGCTTGCTTTGTGGCTGTAATTGTGCCTGTGGTGGGGGCTGGGCCTGGATATGTGCCACAAGCTGACCCATACATTTGGCAATGAGAGAGAGGCTATTTGCCATGTTGTCCAGTATCTCCTGTTGTTTTGTCATAATGTGGCTCATATTTTTCATTTCATCATAAATTTTCTCATTGGTTTTAGCCTGTCTGTCTGCACGATCTTCCTGGTTTTTGATAAACCTGGCCTCTAGGCTGGTTAAATTTGACAATGCTTAAGCACAAACCTGGTCTCCCTGGCCAACTTGGATCTCCCCATTGTCATCACTTTCGTGATTTTGTTATGTATCCTGTAATCCAAGAAAATCAGGTCCTGAATCATCCGCATCTGGGACAGTAATATGTGTGGGATCGACTCTCATCTCATCCTCACTTCTGACACGTTGATGTTGTGATGCAGACACATCAGAATCCATGTCCTCAGCAATCACTATATAATAAATAAGAACATTTTAAAATCAACATAATGACTAAGTAATTTTGTGCTCCTCTTTATTTGCCTGAACATACTATGTTAATGCACACACATATATATATATATATTTTTTTTTTATATGTGCATCAGTTCAAGCTGCGGTTCAATGTCCTGTTTATGTTTTTTGGATCGAAAATTTTTCAATGCAATAGTTTGTGTGCAATCTCTAATTTTATTAACAACTGCATAGCTGGTGAACAATTAGTTGTCCTTGTATTGATGGGCGAAGTTTGGCGACATCTTTAAATATGGGTAATGTAAATGGTTGATACAGGAACAAGAGGAACAAGCATGCTTGTTCAAATACAATACAATTGTTATTTCAAAGTTTTTTTGTTTAAAACTGAACATGCTACAAGTATTTATGGTAAGTACACTAATGATTTATAACAAAATACACACATGCAGGATATTTATTGAACTGCATCCAGGCCCTCGGGTGGTTTCCACGGGTGTCTGGGGGCCCTCAGGTGGTCCCTGCAGGTCCCCCACAGCTGTGGGCCCCCCGATCTTCCACCACAGGTGTCCACCGTGGGTCCTCAGGTGGTACCTGTGGGCATCCGTTGGTCCTCGGGTAGTACCCATGGGCGTCAGGGGATCCTAATGTGGTCCTTGTGGGTCCAGCTTGCCTGCAGTACCATTCCTGTATTTAAAAAATAAACATGGCCTACATTTCAATAAATACACCCCCCACTACCACCCCCAAACACATACAGTACAGTAATGGGAAAAATAACTATTATCCAGATATGGATAATAGATTATTTGCCCATTATTAAACACAACATTAGCCATGCATCATAAATAAAGTTAATAAAACCATTCTACTTACCCCTGGCAATATGAGTGTGTCCTTGTCAGCTTACAGAAGGTCCCTGTCCTCTGTTGCCAGAAAGCACACATAGCAAAATACATTCTAATGGCCCCTATCCTCTTAATCACCTTAGCGGTTAAGAACCGCTATAGTAATTAAGGAGTTAAACCACCCTCCCCCCTACCCACCCAGGAGGCCTAACTACTGTAACGAAATTGTTGGTAATCAGCACATTAATAAAGGCAGTATGCTCGGCTGGTTACCCCTATTTCGTATTGGGGATGTAGGGGTTAATTTTATGTGCACTGTACATGTGTTATTTTTCCCTTTGTCCCTTATTGTTCCCATTTTGCAGGAGTGTATGTGCCTGCAATAGTGTATAACCTGATACACTGACGTTACTGGCTTTGGACACAAGAATCCAAGGGCTGCAGTTTCAAGGTCAAGTTGTACTCATATACAATGTTTCTCCATCCAGGTTAATGGCGCGTCTTTAAAGGCAACTCACAATTGGCGTGGGAACTCGGTCAATTGATGTGAGAACCCCGTAACCGCAAGTCAATTGATGTGAGAATCCCATAGCCCAGAATTGCCAGTTGAAGAAGAAGCCATAACTCGGGAAGGAAAACGGCCAGCAACCTGATATTTGGTATGCAGCCCCAGTGTAACACCCTAAGCACCCACATATTAAATATATATTTGTAGGATAAGGGGAACAGGTATTTTTAAAAAGTGTATTTTTGCTGCAGTTTTAAAAGGGCTGGCTGGATGAGGCTTTATTCTACTGTCATTGAAATGCACACAGGGACCAAATGTTTTGACACCTATGAGCTGGGACACTTTCCTATGCAAGCTTCATAGACCACATGCTGGGGCAATGCCTGTGAGTCTAGGAAAGTGTTGCATATGAAAGCCCCAGAGTCAGGATATGTGAATTAGCCAGGATAGTTTCTAAAAAGGAAATCTTGTTAGCCATCTGGGCTGGTTCACACCCTGAATTTCCCTCCCAGACTGGGAGACGCCAGGTAGAAAGGGGAGTACACATATGCTAAGCAGGCCAGGTAGCAATGTCGCACAGGCGCTGTTTTAGCAGGAAATCCCTAGAGTGCACACTCTCCAAACTGTAAGCATGTTGGGGATTGGGGAACGAGAAAATTCCCACGAGGGTAATTGGGTGGGTATGTTGGAGATAGGCACTCAAACACTATATACATGCTGCCCAAGCTATCCCCGTTGTCTTTCGTTTTTCATTCTACAATGTGAGCGGACTTCCATCACGCTTCTAACAGCGGATAAGAGCAGCAACGATCCTGGGACGCAAAGAGTATTATCACATCAGAACCAAGGACATAACTCTGCGCCAGGACTCCGTTATTGCTGGGGTTATCCATCAGACCCCAACGGACCAGAAAGAACTTTGCACCGTTCACAGAAGAATTAGGCTGGCAATTTGCACCCTTGCAAAAGGACTGCATTTTGAAGGACAATATTCTGGTGATTTGCACATTTCTGGTCATTCTATCCTGTTTCTCCCTTCAGTAAGTGTTTTGTTAAGTATATTCTGAGGTTGTCGTGTGTCTGTCTAGTAAGGAAATAAACGACAATTTATTTTGCTCAACTTGTGGGCTCAATCTAGTTCCCCAAAAATATAAAATTGACTACAGGTCAGTCCCCATGACAACCACCCTCCCCAGACCCACTATAAACACCCTGTACCCATTTATTGTTATAGTAGTACATGATACCCATATAATATGGGTGACATAGTTGTGAAAATAGTGCATTTGGGGGGGGGGGGGGGGGGGGGTCTGACGTAAACAGCACTAAAATATAAGCAGCCATTTTTGTTCTGCATACATCTTAGGTGCCTGATCTAGTCATCCATTTTGTCTATTGTCTGCATGAATGTTGGAATGAAAAGTGAGGTTCAAAAGATACATTTTCTTTTTCTTCCTTTTGCTCCGAAGTATTTGTTTTGTGATAATAAGCCTTCAGCTAACCAAAAACATTGGAGAGAAGATAACAGCCACTTCTCATATTCAGGGGGAGGGTCTTATGGTCAAATACACCCTTGCAAAAAAACAGGGGAAAGGTTACGAGCTTGCATAATACTTTTGTAGCTGACAATTCATTTTTGCTATGTTTTACATTTATGTTATTAAATCAATGTTCTCATATTCATATTTGCTTATCTTATATGCATATTTAATGATGCACAAGCCACCTCATAAAGGGGGCGTGGGATTTAGTATTATGGTATAAATATGTTTTGTAGGCTATATTTCTGCAGGAGAGCTTTTGTTTTGAATCTTTTCTCCTGTGTGTGTGTGCACCCATATGCAATAAACTCATTTGTAATTTTGCAATGTAACCCTCAGATTTTATTTTTTAGTCACTCTTTTCATAAATGGCGCTTCGAACATGGACCCAAATATACCGGAAGCTGAGCACCTGAAAAAATCACTCCTCGGTCATTCAAACCTGAGCGCTCATAAGAATCAAGGTAAAGGGCACCTTTTGAAAAAAACCTAAGTCTAAAAAATTGTTTGAGTGATGTGTAGAGAGCTCGGTCTGGAAGGGTGTCTCAAATCTGTTTGACGGGTAAACCCTAGCAGTTTCAAATGAGTTTATTAATCTCGGCTCCTGTATCAATTTTAAAGTATTAGAGTTCTAATGTTTTGTTAAGGACTAAGGTGAGAGTCCCTTTAAAAGTTTTGGTGTTTTGGTGATGAAGGGGAGTGTTTGTATGCTTAAGAGATTGTCTTTAGACCATCCTGGGTTGTGATATATCTTTTGTTGTCTGAACAGGACGGGTCCCTGATTGTATATTTGCTCAGTCCTGTCATTAACATACCAAGTGAGTTCATTCATGGATATCTGTTTTAAAAGGTTTTATTTGTATCTCTCTGTATCCATGTTATAAAAGTATAAGGTTTATCAGGACTGGGTTGGACGCGCTGAAGTAATTTAAGTTTTTGAAGTTAAACTTCTGTAGTGGCACCTACTTCTGATGGGGCAAAACTGGAGAGATGGAGACGAAATGTGAAACGGAAGTGACGTCACGGCTCCCCCCCTCTCCCCCCACACGTCTGCTGTCACATGTGGTGGCGGCGGCGATAGCCGCCGGCGCCGCTCCTAACGAGCTCTGCTCCCCCTGCATGGCCGATGCTCCTAACGGCCGCCATTCCAGCCATTCCCTCCACACGTCCGCCGCCGTTCCCCGCCTGCGCCCGTGCCCGCTGACATGCCGTGCATGCGCGGTAGTCATGGCGATGGTCACGGACGCCACAGCTGGGAGACCTCCCTGTGCTGCCGGGTGAATGAGGAGGACGGCTTTCCCCCTCCTCCTCCCCCCTCCCGAGCCCGCTCCCCCGAGTCCGCTCTCCCTCTCCACCACCCGCCGCGAGCCGAGCCCACTCTCCCCCTCCTCCCCCCCAGCCTGCTCTCAAGACTGCACGGGCACTTCCGGTGCCCGCTGTTTGCGAGCGCGCGCAGTCCTGCCGCCGTGATCTGAGGTGAGGGGAGGTGTAGGGGAGGTGTAGGGGCTGATGTGAAGTGAGGGGAGGAGGTGCAGGGGGGTGATGTGAGGCGGTGCAGGGGGTGATGTAAGGTGCAGGGGGATATGTGAGGTGCAGGGGGATATGTGCTGGAGGGGTGATGTGAAGGAGGAGTGATGTGCAGGGGGGGTGATGTGCAAGGGGGGTGATGTGCAGGGGGGGTGATGTGCAGGCGGGGTGATGTGCAGGGGGTTGATGTGCAGGGGGGTGATGTGCAGGGGGGGTGATGTGCAGGGGGGGCAATGTGCAGTGGGGTGCGCATACGTCACACACACACACACTGTCACACAGGCATGCACACAGAGTCACACGCAGTCACAAGCACGCACACACACACACACGAGGAATTCACGCTTAGTGCAAATAGCAAATACAGGGGATGTGTGCCGAGCACGCACGTTCTAAGTCAAATTTATTTGCGTTTTGTCAATTAAATTGTATTTTGATTTTTAATTAAAACATCACAAACACAAATACAATTTATGTGACAAAAGCCAAAGAAGTTTCACTTACCATGCGCGTGCGCAGCACACAAAGCTTTTTTTCTTTTGGTATAGTTATGGTGACAAAATTTGATTGGGGAACAGTCTTGTGTAGGTCCATAATTGCATATTTACTCTATTCATATCAATAACATGCCAAAAGAGTCTACACTGTGAAGCTGCTTCGGATGTTTTCCCTGCATGCGCATGCGCAGTTGAACTGTTTACATTTGTTCCGATTTCCAAGATGGCCACCGCATGTCAGCGCTGCTGAAAGATGATGTGGACTTCTCTGTTTGGTTAATTAGTTGATCCCTAATTGTGAGCACAGGGTGGTTTATGGGTATAAATGTCTTCTTGGTGCCAGTGTCGTCTAGTACTTCCCTGAGAAAGGTCCTTACTGGACCGAAACGTCGGTTTGAATATGTGCTGATGTATGTTTTTCAATACAGTCTATGCTTTATATATATATCTGAGTGCTGCTTCTTTGTTTCTTACCCGGGAAAGCATTGGTTGTATACAGCCGCGGCCCTTTTATTCTCCAACTACTCCGAATTTTTCCGGGATTTTTTTCTGAATGCAACGCACTTCACCGCACTTCACCACGTTCATGCCGCATTCTGACCGCATTTATACCGCATTCATGTTGCATTCACACCTGCGGTTGATGCGCGGTTGATGTGTTTATTGATAATGGTTCAGATTTAATTGGTTGCAATTCTTCGCGTATCCGCCAGATGGCAGATATTCATGAATTGTAATGCGCTTCAGTAATGTGTTGACTTGCAGGTGTTTAAAAAAAATACCACAGTGGTCCATTGTAAATTGGCCTTGGGACTGAAGGAAGAAGTTACAATAATGTATCAATTTAGGCTTTTCATATTAAAAAAAGACAAGCACAGTTTCTGGTCTGGTTATTGTCCTGAGAGTCCCGCCATGAGTGCACAACTGCAGTCAGTGTTCCAAAAACCCGACAGAATGTACGCTTATTTAATATGGGCTGCGATTAATGCAACAGATGATAAGATGACAACAGTTGTTCAAATCTATCATTATTTTCTCAAACAATGACTTTTACAATATTTCGCCAGATGCTCATGTGTGGAAGCGTGCAATAAGGAAAAAGTTATGTAGCGATCCATGTTTTTTTCGTATTGATCCCGATTTTATTGGAGGGTATTGATGTGTATCACCGGGTTTTTCCCGTATCTATGATCATGGAGACGGCAAAAGGCAAAAGGTTGTGTTAAAACCAACTAAGAAACGTCAGTCGCTGGCAAGCAATGCGACAGCGACAGCTTTCAATAATGGTCCGACCGTCAGTGAAAACCTGGTGACCTGCAAACCTTGCTGTCTGTCCCCGCCCGGATACCTGCAGCCAGATTTCGCGTACAGTTTTGAGCAAGCTTGCATGTACCTAAGCGATTTCCAGCCTCATCAGCTGACTACAGGTGTAGTAGTCCCGCTGTCACCTGTCAACGACGTGTATGATCAAGAATACAGGACTGGCAGTGGCTCGGCGCAAGCTGATTGGGAAAGTCTATGGTGAGTAATGTTGCCGTATTTTTTACTGTTTTTTTTTATTTTGAAAATATCAATATCAGTGCGATTCAAAAGTCAAGCGATTCTCCTGTAAGCAATATCATTGGCTGAGCGGCTTCTACAGTAGATACTGCACAATTGGTGAAAAGCTAGGCGCATGCGCATTGGAACCTTCTTGAAACGCATACTGTATGCGTGTCATCACATCGACGGTAGGCGCATGTGAATGTGAACAGGAGACGCCCCCCGAGAAAATTATTGGTGGGACTGACTGTGGGAACTTCTTTAGGGGACTGACTGACTGACAATTACAGTAAAACTTTTACTTTTTTTTGTTCCTCAGAAAAGAAAACTTTCTCATCTCATGCGGAAAACGGCAAATGGAGGGATTTTGATGGATAATATTGGTTTGTGTTATAATGCCTGCACATTGCTGAATCTGAGTAAAAAAAAAAAAATACCGGAGTCTACAGTTTAGTGGCCGTTGTTATTGAGTAGGATAGAATACCTGAAACAGTATGCTGATGTTTTCAGACCGTATACAATACTTTTTTTTTATATATACTGTATAATAAACCCGAAAAATGAAAAAGTATGCATTATTCTACATGTATTATATTAGTATGGTTTACAGTCAGCACAACATTATGGTGTTATTAAAAGTAGTTCTTTATTCAGAAAATTTAAAAAACTCAACATCTCCTTTTTTAAAGTACAGAAAGTCAAAACATTTACAAATAATAAACAACAGTTGAACAGTCACGCAAATGCGATACCCACCAGATTGTCCTTCCAGGGCCGATGCCTTGTATGGCACAAAATGCCTTTAATGGAGTCTCGAACGATTTTCATTAAAGGATCTGTTATTGAAAAATAGCGCCGCAATTCATCCACAATAGTCCTTCTTAAATTTTCAGGAAGCGCCCTTTTTTCGCGATTTCCTTCGCCGTTCACTTTGTAGACCCACCCGCAGTACACCAAGTAGGACACGTGGTGCTTAAAAATTAACATGCCATACTTTTGGGGTAAACCAGCACTCATCACCCTATACTTCTCCCTGAGTGCCGGTGTCAGCTCGCGCAGTATGATGTCGGGCACTGTATTGATGCAAGCGTATGTAGGTTGGGTTCTGGGAGCGGGTGTTCTTCTGTGAGCGGGTGTACTTGTGGTGGCGGGCGAGGGTATGTTGTCTGGGAGGAAGCTTTCCTCCTGTCTTGGTCGCCGTGTTGTCTCCTGGCGTGGTCTTGACGGGGTTGTCATGTTATCCTCCTCCTCAATGGCATACATGTACACAAATTCTTCTGGTGGAGGGGGTGCAATTGGTGTTGGAAGGCAGTCGAAGGTCCCATTCATCACATCCACACCAACCTCCTGCTCCGGCATCAGGGATACAGGGGCATGAACACCGAGCAAATTATGTATCCCCGCTATGTCAGTCTCTATCTTCTCCATCCGTCGATCCATCTTCTGCATCCGTTGATCCATATTTAGCATGGTCTCCAGAAGCAGATCTATCTTTACCAGCATAGTAGAGTTCCCGGGGATATCCACACTTAACCCATTCAGCATGTGGTCTAATGAGCTGGTTCTTGTGCATGGGGTGCTGTGGACATCTGGGTAGATGGGTGCAACGGAGGATGAGATGGGGCTCCATGGAGAGAAGCGGCAGCGTCGTCGAAGAAGGATGGATGAGGTGACCTGTGGATTTATGGGTGAGGAGAAGCGGCAGCGTCGTCGAAGAGGGATGGAGAAAGTGACCTGTGGATTTCCAGGCGAGTAGCGGCAGAGTCGTCTAAGCGTAATGGAGAAAGTGACCCATGGATTTCAGGGGCACCAGCGGCAGCGTTGTCGAAGAGCAGTGGCGAAGATGGCCTGTGGGTTTCCGGGAGAGCGGCGGCAGCATCGTGGACGAGTAGTGGAGAAGATGGGCTGTAGATTTCCGGGAGAGCAGCGGCAGAGTCGTTGAAGCATAAACGAGGAAGTGGCCTGCGGGTTCGATGGGTTGGCTGCCATTTGTTTTGCACTGTGTGTACATCACCGAATTTCTTCTTGACATAATAAGGCTTACATGTTTTAAAACCCTTAGCCTTTGGGGTCAGCAGAAGGTTTTCTTTATTAGCCTTAGCCTGTCGCTTTGGCCTTGGCTTGGAAACGGCTGCCGCCACCTTTCGCTTTTTCTGCATGACAGGCACGGCAGAGGCGAGTGGGTTCCTGCGTCCGTAGAATTGGGGTTGATCCATGGAAGCAGATGGCACAATGCAGTATCTGGACAAGGGCAAGTTCAGATAAAGATCATCGAGTGGTGGGCTATGCAAAGTGTGTAACCTTTTATGAATAGCAACGAGGTACAGGTGTTGAAAGTGGGCGTACTCTAATGTGAGTCATTAACGTATAAATACACCATCCATTTTGTGGATTCACTGCACATTGAATACACATCGACTAAACATCGAATATACATTCTTGTGTTTGTATTTCTTTCTACTCGCAGCAATGCCTGTTAAAAAGATTTCAAAGGATCTCAGCATGAGAATTAAGGAGATGCACACGAGCGGACAACGAATTGCAGATATCCAATGCTGGTTAGCTGCTTCTGGCCTCGTTGTGCCATCAACCACCGTGTGCTATCATGCACACGGAAAAACAAGACAACGCACGAGGACACCAACGGTAACTAACGCGTAAGTATATTTATAACTCTATAATACAGTATATCTATTATTGTTTATATTGCTGCATATTAATAGAACTATATATTGTGTAGATCTATCTAATTTTATAGTTATTTCGGTATATTTATATAACTACAGTATATCTATTGTGTATTTTGCTGCATATTAATAGCACTATATATTGTGTAGATCTATCTCATTGTATACTATTTTTACTGCAAATGATGTGATGTGCTTGTGGCCTACTGCACTGTAACTTACTGGATTGTTGTTTTTATGTACATTGTAGGGAGACAACTCTTCTGGTCGACAGAATAAGTGAAGAGAATGATGAGAAGAGTGCATTAAGGGTCAAATACACTCTGCAGCAAAATCACAATCTCACTCTATCCAAGACCAGCATAAAGAAGATGAGACGCAGAATTGGATGGAAATATGGACATGTGAGGTTAGTACTGGACAGTACAGGAGGTAAAAGTGTTGTTTAAGAAACTGTATTGTACCTCTACAATTATTTATTCCTTGTCATTACAGAGCGTACCCTATGATTAGGGACTTTAACAAAATCAAGAGAGTGGTCCAGGCCCAGGCATGGATCGACAGTGGAGAAACTTTCCAGGATTGCATCTTCACTGATGAGTCTACTGTTTCGCTGGAGAGATTTGCCACCTTTGCATTCCACAAAAAAAGGTCGCATATCTATATAGCCGCGTCCAAAACACCCAGTGAAGATGCATGTTTGTGGTGCCATCTCTAGGATGCATCGTCATCTTGGAGCTGCATTGCCATGATACAGTGAGCCATTTAAAGTAAGCTTTTAAGTGACAAGTTATAGTTAGACTATAGTTAATATACTTACTTTCTTCATGCAAGACCAATAACCTCAGCAGATATGACATGGATCTAATTGCATTCTCTTCACAGGTATGTTCCTGATGTGCAAGTCCTGTTTAAAAGATTTACTCTGGCCTTTAGCATTGATATAAGTATGTTCCTGATGTGCAAGTCCTGTTTAAAAGATTGACTCTGGCCTTTAGCATTGATATAAGTTAGTATGTTTGAATATCAAAAGGTGTTTTTGTTTTGTTTTTGTTTTTTTCCCCTCTTAACTCTGTGTTGTTAATTGACCAACTGGAACAAGCTGATTTATTGGGGCGGGGGGAGGATCATGTGACTGCTTTAGATGTATAAAACCAATACCCCTCCTGCATTTGCAGGAACTGCATTGCCATGATATAGTGAGCCATTTAAAGTGAGCTTTTAAGTGACAAGTTATAGTTAGACTATAGTTTGACTAGAGGGGACTGGTGACAGCATCTTTCTGCAAACTCTTTTACTCAAGACAACAAACGGTAAGCTATTCAGATCACACTATGATCCCATTCTTGCTAACCTGCATATTTTAACCCCCCACCCCTTTACAACTTATTTCACTGCAGCCTCTCCCAAAACTGACTGCACAATACACTGAAACCCTGAACTGACTCTAGCATTGCAATGAACCAAAACATTTGACAAGGAACAGGCACACCCCTGCTGTTTAGTCTGCACACACTCACTTTGCTCACAACAGCTCCATGCAGCACTGCCTACCTCTGGCATAATGAACCTGCTATGTAGCTTAAATTTTTTCTTTCTCCTGGCCTCATGGAGATGTTACTCCCTCTATCCACTACAAACTCCTACATCCTGGCCCAAACCCAACATCATCATACACCCTGAACTACTCAAAAGCCTTGCACTATCTACTAAATGATGGTGGAGAACTCTAAAAAGCAGCACACCAACCACTTCTCACTCTAATGGCAAACACCAAAAATGTACTACTTCCAAACAACTACCCAAATTCCTATTCGTACTGTTACTCTCGTTGGCAGGTGATATTGAACCTAACCAGGTCCTCCCATTCCAGCTCTGTCCCATGCCCCTGAGAATTCCACCTTTAAATTCCAAAAAGGGCTATCTGTCGCCCATATAAACATCCGGAGTCTGCTGCCCAAACTGGACGATTTAAGGTCATGGTGCCTTATGCATAAACCCAAAGCCATCGTTCTCACAGAAACATGGCTAACCCATAAAACCCCTGATGCAAATATCGCCATTCAGGGATAATCCATTTTTAGGAGAGATGGATCAAAGAGAGGAGGAGGGGTGTTATTTTATATTGCAGAAACCTTACAATTTACACTGTTAAATTGCCCCCCAAGCCCACCCTCTTTTGAAATTCTAGTTGGCAAAATCTGCCTCCCCTTTTCTAAGCCCATCTTGCTTGCTGGCATCTACGGCCCCCCTAAAGCCCCTCTACACTCCCTGACTGATATCACCCATTTTCTTGGCTCCATTTCCTCTCTGAATGAGAAGAGTGAGCTGCTAGTTCTTTGGGATTTCAACTTCAATTGGCTTGACCCTAAAAACCACAAAATTCAGATACAACTCAAGTCACTTAACCTATCACAACTCATTTCCCAAACCACACGGATAAACCTGAAATCGCATAACTATTCCTTGCTAGACTGGATTCTCTCCTCAAACCCCAGCAGAATCCAATCCTCTGGCATCCTTCCTGACATTTTCAGTGACCATGCAATAGTGTACTGTGTAAGGAAAATTAAACTGCCCTAACATTCAAGCCCTAAAGTTCTCCTCACTAGAACATTTAAAATCTTTAACCCACAACAGTTTCTGGATGACCTTACCAACTGCCCATGGCACAGAATCGATTTAATTCCCGACCCTGATTCTGCGCTCGACTATTTCCAATCAAAGTTCTTAAAACTCTGCGATACCCATGCTCCACTATGCAAAATAAGGGTACGGGGGGCCCACCTTCCATGGGTTACAACTTACCTTATAGCACTCTACCAGCTCAGGGATACCTTGTGGAAAATCTACAAAGTAACTGGCAGTATCAAGGAACTCAATCACTACAGATGCCTGCGGAACATGTGCACAAGGCAAACAAGGCATGCAAAAGCACAATATTACTCTGACAATCTCCACCAAAATACATCAAACCCAGTTAACTTCTGGAAGGTTATCAACAATATATTCCAGCCTCCTAACCATCAACAACCAAGTAATATCACTAAGGGGGATATTACTCTGACAAACCCCACTGACATTGCAAATGCATTCAATGATTACTTTGTGGGGTATGCCACTAACTTATTAGCGAAACGCAGCCCAAACCACAAACCTGAATCTCATCCTGGGAGTACCCCTATAGTCCCACTCCCTCCCAACACTGCCCACAATTTTCAATTTGGCCCAGTATCTGAAGAGGAGATTATACTGCACCGACACACTTTATTCGAGCAAATACCCAGTATGTACCTGGCAGATACCTAGAATGCGCCGCTCCTCACCTCTGACAAGCCCCGTTGTGTTTGCCTTCCCAGCCTGGGTTCATGCCTGGCTGACGGTCGGCTGATCTGTTAAATGATAATGATTAGGATTTAATAGGCTGCAATGCTTCGCGTGTCTACCAGATGGCATAAATTCATGCATTGTAATGCAGTATATATATATATATACTGTGCAGTATTGCAGCCAGCGGGAATAAAATGCTTCAATCCCTGCCTGGAAATAACCCAATGCACTCGGGCAGAAAACAGTCACAAACCTCAATACACCCGGGTATACCCGAATTCGTGGGACTAGCCGAGCTCGAATAAAGTGTGTCGCCAGTGTACAAGCGCTCCTCAAACTAAAACTAAGCAGCCAATGTGGACCTGACTTACTACAATCTAGGTTCCTACGACTTGGTGTCCCAGCCATTGCCAAACCAATTGCGTCCATTGTCAACTCTATCCTGTCTGCAGGCCATATCCCTAAGACCTGGACAACTGCCAGAGTTGTCCCAATCTTCAAAAGTGGGGATAAAAACACTGTCTCAAACTACAGACCAATCTCACTTCTCCCAATTCTATCCAAAGTCATGGAAAAATGTGTCCACTCCCAATAAAGCGAATTCTATATAAAGACAAATTTCCCTAGCCAATTCCAATCTGGGTTTAGTCCCAAACACTCAACCGTAACTACACTGCTAAAAGTTTGCAATGAAATCCAGTGTGGAATGGAACGGGGGCAACTCACTGGTGCAATATTCCTAGATTTTGCAAAGGCTTTTGACACAGTTGATCATGCTATCCTGCTTAACAAACTCCAGAACTCCGGAATAGGGAAGCATGCTTTAAACTGGTTTCAGTCCTACCTATCAGGAATATCCCAACATGTGTCCATCTCAGGCTTTAACTCCAACCCCATCGATATCACCTGTGGTGTCCCGCAAGGCTCTGTTCTGGGGCCCCTACTCTTCTCAGTGTTCATTAATGATCTTCCCACAGCTTGTAAGGAAGCCTCAATACACATGTATGCAGATGACACAATCCTATATGCACACAGCCATAGCCTCTCTGACCTTCAACACATAATTCAGTCTGACTTTTTGAGACTCGAAAACTGGATTTCCCAAAACAAACTGTTTTTAAACTCTGACAAGACTGTAACAATGGTATTTGGGACCAAGACTAAATTTTAAAGCTTCCAGTGACTGAGCTCCAGATTAGAACCAACGCTAACACCACCCTATCCCCTGTCACTAGTTTTAAATACCTGGGCTTATGCTTTGACTCCCACTTAACATTCAGGATGCACATTGATACCCTGACAACCAAGACCTATGCCAAACTAGGGGTACTTTACAGGAACAAATCCTCCCTAAGTCTCCTGGTCAGAAAGCGTATCGCACAGCAGATGCTAATGCCAATTATAGACTATGGAGACATAGTATATGGCTCAGCATCTCAAACCCACCTTAGCAAACTTGACACCCTCTACAATTCAATTTGTCGTTTTGTTCTCCAATGCAACTACAACACACATCACTGCGAAATGCTCAAAGAACTAGATTGGTCATCAATAGAGTCTAGGCGAAAAGTTCACCTTTCCTGTCTTGCCTTTAAATTCTTCATGGGCAAGCTACCCAGCTATCTGAACAAGCTCCTCACCCCTACCACTTGCAGCACTTATCACCTCAGATCAGACTCCAAAAGACTGTTCATGGTCCCAAGGCTCAACAAAGTATCCGGACGTTCCTCCTTCTTCTACCATGCACCCCAAAACTGGAACAACCTACCAGAGACTCTCACTACTACCACCAGTTAAAGTTCTTTCAAATCTAAGGCTGTCTCACATTTTAATCTGGTCTGTAACTGTTTCATACGCCCATAATATATATTTTCTTTAACTGTGCACGCAATGTCTTGTATATAATGTATACCCTATTCATTTATGTAACTGTATTTGTAACCATGTATTTTTTTTTTTACTCTGTGCCCAGGACATACTTGAAAACGAGATGTAACTCTTAATGTATTACTTCCTGGTAAAATATTTTATAAATAAATAAATAAATAAATCTTTGAAGGTACAGTAAAATGTATGTCACACATTTTTGCCTTACGCACTGTACTGTACTAGTTTGCAGTTTTTTGAGCACTTTTCTTTTCTTGTTATAGGAATCATGAATAAAGCTTTCTTCCAAGAGAAAATTGTGCCTGAGATTGTGGAATACATCACACGTGAGTTCCCGGATGGTCACCGTTTCTACCAGGACAACGATCCGAAGCACACCGCGTCAACAGCGCATATCCTTGAGCGTGGTATCAATTGGTTGAAGATGCCAGCGGAGTAAGTACGGTAACCATGTATCATTTTTCCCCACTGTTTTTACTGTGTACTGTATGTCTTAAACTAATTGCTCTTTTTTCCCCCTTCAATGACAGATAGCCAGACTTCAATCCTATCGAAATGGTCTGGCATGAGCTGAAGGACCATAACCGAAAAGTCATGAAACCCTCCAAAAGGATGAGTTGGCGCAAGGCATACTGAGTTTTTGGAACGATGTACTCACCGTGGAACGATGCAATAAATATATTGACCATATTGCGACTGTGTTGCCCATTGTGATCACGCGTAATGGGCAAGCATCAGGAAGGTAGTATGGTTTAGTACTGTACTGTAGTATTGTAATTACAGTATGATACAAGTAAGTATGGCACAGATATTTTTTTTCCTAGTAGTCAGAGAATACAGTAGTTCCAGTATAGACTAGTTTGACAGTACTAACTGCATACTGTAGTTCAATATGGAGTAGCTATACAGTACACAATGCCATAATACAGTATTCACCTAACTGCTCAATTTTTTTCTTTCCAGAGAGAGCAGCACCAGCCATCTGGTTACAAAGTATTTAACAGTAGTCACATTATACAGTGGTTCCAGTATAGACTAGTCTGACAGTACTATACATCACACAATGCCATAATACAGTATGCACATAACTGCACCAATTTTTTTTTTCTTGTCTTTTCAGAAAAAAAAGGATGGCCTGGGGGAGAGGGGGGGGGGGGTATCGTGTAAAGTCTGTGAACTGTTTGTACAGTTAAGTGTATAGTATCTAAACTGCAGTCATGATGTACACAAAACCTCTCCTCTCTCAATGAACTACTGTACTGAATACAGAATAAGGAAGAAGATAAATACGGAAAAAATCATATTACTATATATATATATATATATATATTATTATATATTATATATTATTAATTAATATTATTATTAATGTGCATTATTCATGATTATCCACCGGCCCTCAATTTCCATCTGACAGAAGAACTTAATAAAGACTGCATTTTGTATTATTAATGATTATTTTTATATTTGTTTTTTTTGTTCCTGATAAAATAAAGTAAATATTTATTTACATTCATGATAATCATAATCATTGACAACCACCCCCCCCCACACACACACCTACACCAAAGAAAAAGAAAGAATGACATAAAGTGGTAATTTACTGCATCAACAACATGAATCAGATAATGGTTTTTTTATCTCTTAATTTCACAATGCTGTGCAAATCAGATTTACATATCAAATTAGAGAAGGGATTTTCAAAAGCGTTACCGTAAACAAAGCCTCAAAGGGTTGGGGGGTGGATGGGTGAGTAATGCGCAGTAATCATCAGCTAGCTCCCTTCCCAAAGAGGATTACAGAGAGGTGACTCTAAGACAACAATAGGAAAATTAGGCACGTAGGCGCAGAGAGGTGATGCTCGGCTAGGGACGGATTAAAAACACAATAAAAAGCTTCAGAAACTGAATGACTCTGTAGAGGTGTCTGTCGATAAGAGTTTCTAATCCTTGAGCGAGCCTTGTGTGTGTGCGTGGGGGAGGGGGGTACAGGGTACAGCTGTATGAAGGATTAGCTGTACTGCAGTTCAAAGAAATGGCATATTTTCAAAAGGCAGGTCATCATAATAATTTGATACCTACATCCCCAAATACAGTACATAGAAAGCACACAAATCAACCAAGTGCAGTCAAATGCACAGTGTCGCAGTCAAAAGCTACAGCACAGATTGAATATCGTAATATTAAGATGGTTTAGGCAGGCTTGTGGTGAAAATAAAAATAAAAAATGAGGAAAGAAAATATTTTTTTTTTTGGTCACTCACTCTTGAACTTCGCAAGCAAGCAGTGGTGAATTTACAGACGCATGCTTGTGGAGAAAATAAAAATAAAAAATCACTCTTGAACTTCGCAAGCAAGCAGGAATGTGATTGAAACCAGAAAGACACACTTTCAAAGGAATGGTGTGGGAGAGGTGTACTGCACTGTAGAGAAGATAAGAAGTTGAAATACCCTGCAGTGCAGTAAATTATCCTGTGTGTGTGCGGGGGCGAGCGAGGGGAGAGCGCTGTATATGCCAAAATGTGACACTGTTACAGTACTGTACACGCCTATGCGTTTCAACAATTTTCAAATGAGACATACAGCACTGCAAATGCATGTATAAATATGCAAATTTACAATTACTGCGCGCGCACACGCAGACTGTGTACTGACGTAGGTTTAACTGCTAAAGTATTAGACTTCGAAGACAACAGTTCGCGAACACCCTCCTGAGTTTTTAGACGGTATTGCAGTATTGCAGACAGCGATAATAAAATGCTAATATTACGAGCGCTAAAATACCAAAATACACTCCGGACAAAAAAAAAAACAAAATGCATCTGTCCACGGTTATCAGAGCTACGCCGCTACGGCCGCACGAAGCTAAAGGTGGCCGCCACTGTATATCAAGTTTATGGATCATCCACCTTGAAATGTGACTCATATACTGTACTGCTGCGGCACAGTTTATTCGAGCATTTGCCCGTTCTGTGCCGCAGCAGTAGCCTGGCGCGCGCCCGAGTGTGACGGGCGCACGCCGAAGCAGCGGAAGAGCGCCCTCCGATCGGGGCGCTCTCCCTACCGCTGCCGGGTCCGCCGGGTCCCCCGGAACCCCCTGCCGCTGTCCCGCGATCGCGGGACACCAGGGCTCCCTCGGGGAGCCCCTGGACACGCGTGCAGCGGGCGCACGCTCCCGATGACGCGTGACCGCGCGTCTATGACGCGCGGCACACCGAGGGGCGGCCACTAGCAAGCCGGGAGATTTCCCGGCTTGCAGTACCGACCACACTTCAATAAAGTGTGTCGGTAGTGTATATAACATTAAAAAAAATTAATAAACCCTTCGCTATGTATATATATATATATATATATATATATATATACAGTGGTTGACAAATCACCAAAAAATCTACTCGCCAGACAAAAAAATCTACTCACCACCTAGTACCAAACGTGTGCTACTTGGGCCAATATTTACTCGCCCGGGGGTTAAATCCACTCGCCCGGGGCGAGCAAATGTATAGGTTTGTCGAACACTGTATATATATATATATATATATGTGTGTGTGTGTGTGTGTGTGTGTCAAAAGGAGTGCTACTGGAATGGCTAAATGTATACAACAAAAAACAAAAAACAAAGAAGCCCAGTGCTACATCCAATATGAGAAAAATATACAGTGAATTACCTATATATCTTTTGGAAAGGGGTCTTTTAGTTAAACCCTTTGGCCAAAGCATTTTTGCCTATATACAGTAGGTATCTGTATGTACTGTACGAGATGGAGGCAAGATGTTTATATGCCAAGTATGATTATGGGTTATACACACAGCCTTTATACAGATGCAGCCACCAGTATCTGACGACTTACCTTGGAAAATCTGGGGCAATCTCACAGTAAACGCTGCAACATGTCTGTGAGATTCTGCAGCCAGACTATTGGCCCATCAGATTAACACAGCGGGGCTACATGCAGTCCCTAGATTTTCCACAGGCAAGTCATCGGATACTAGTGGCTGCATCTGTTGCTTGGATATAGAGGATATATTCTTTAACAGTCCTGTTACTGTTTATAGAAAAAAGCAATGCAATGTCTATACAAACAGGACTAGACTGTGAAAGACAAAATAGGTGATTGATCTGTCTTGTAACAGGTGGGTAATTTGTAGAGAACACCACTGATTGCAACCTCTAAGTAGGGGGGTTGGTGTATAAAAACCCCTCTTACATGCAGAGTCAAAAGAAGGGCAGATATATACTGTAATATGCAGAATTCCCAGTGGGAATTGAAAAAAAAACCCTCAGACAGACAAAGTAAAGTATTCTTAGTAACTCATGCTTAATAACAGACACATAGGGTCTATGCACTAAGCTCCGTGCTTTTGCGTCTATCTGAGAAAAAAAAGCACGTCCGATAAAAAGTCAAGCCGGAGACGCGATTGACTAAGGCCTTGAGCCCATTTTCTATCGTACGTGCTCAAAACAGCCACAGCATACGTGGTGTTTTTTCCCCCCTGCTAGCGTTCTTAAACTTCACGTATGATAGCTGATAGAAAAAAAAGCTGCATGTAACATTTGCATGGAGGTTTGGCATCTCCATGCAAGGCTGTTACAGGCGATCGTACACAAAATAAAATCATTTTGATAATAGTGTACATGAGCAGGGGGTCTCCAGAGCTGAACCGCATTGGTTTCAGGTCCGGGGACCCCCTACTTCTGGAGATACAGGCCCCGTTATGGGGTGCCAGTATCCCCTGTACTTTTAAAGCTTCTGCATCACGTGACCGGGACATTTACATTCTGCAGGGGTTACCGGCAACCCATTACGGTGCCTGTATCTTCTGAAGTAGGGGTCCCTGAGGCTGAAACCTATGTGGTTCAGGTCCGAAGACCCCATGCTCATTGACAGTATTATAAAAGCAAACGTTGCCATTTTTTTACTAATTTGGTCATCTCCCCGCTAAGGCAATTATGATCCCCTGAGGTTCGTGTATGTCCCCTTAGTTTCCTGGGGGTATCTGTGGGAGAGTCCATGGAAGGAGTGAATCCATTCAATATAATATTGTTGTAAATTACTGTGTGTGTATGTCATATATATCTTTTTTGGGACATGGTAGTGTAGGGGTTAAATGCTGAAATGCTGAAGTGATTAATTTAGCCAAGCACATGATAACAATTATAATCACACTTTCGCGCCACTATTTTTGAGGGGCACCCTATATAAAGCATCCATTTTGTTCAGCCAGTGTGGGTGTTGTTGTGAGGAAAGATAGAGTGGACTTGGTGGTAGTAGGAGGAGAGAGTTGGTGATTTGTTGGTGATTATTGAGTGAGTTGTCTTGTGTTATTATATTTTGTTTCTCTACATTTTTTTATTGTTATTGTGAAAGAATTTTTTTAGTGTGTCATTTTGGTTTATATTTGTTTTTTGTGAGTAACTGAGTGAAATAGAAAGGATGAGTGGACATGGGAGTGGACATGGGAGTGGACGTGGGAGTGGACGTGTGAGTGGTGCGGTGACTGGTGGAGTGGTGGAGCGTGGGAGTGGAGGAGGTGCGGTGGCTGGTGGAGTGGTGGAGCATGGGAGTGGGGGAGGTGCGGTGGCTGGTGGGAGTGGGGGAGTGGGGGAGCATGGGAGAGGAGTGAGATGTACAGATACGGTCCATCCTGCCAGGGCAAGTACGTCCCATGCCGGGATGTCCCGTGATGATACTCCAGGAGGGGGAGTGCAGGTGGGTGAGGGTAGCGGGAGTACTGGACAGGGAGAGAGGGACACTGTCCACCATACAAACAGTGATGTGGAGGAGGATGGAAGTGATGAGGGGCCATCAACAAGCCAGGAGCGGATGGAGGGCCTAAGAAACCCCCGATTTACCCATCGGGAAAATGACATCCTTGTTGAAGGTGTCATGTCTTCCTTTGAACAACTCTATGGATCATTATCATGTAAGATTTTTTTAACAATTATTCTATTATAATATAGAAAGTATGTTGTATGGGCTGCACTATCTAATGTATTAACTATATTTGACATAGGTAAGTTGTGGGTGCTGGGGAACAATGAAGAGACCTCTAATCTCTCCTAAGTATATATAGAACATAAAAAGTGTTCCCCGCACTCATAATGAATACTAAACAATCAATGATACTTGAAATGCTGATATATATGTATGAGCAAAAGTGAAGAACATTAATTGACAATGTGCCAAAAAACTCTAATCACATACAATTAACAGGAGGAGGAGGGATGGTGAGGGAAGGGGGAAATGTGACATCACTAAAAAGTGAGGGATATGATGAAGAAATCCCTAACAGGGAGGGAAGTGGGTGCGGTGAGACGCAGTGGAAACCTTACGTTTTGTGGTCGCTTACCCCTTCTACAGTGGCGGCCGAGCTGACTCTAATGCGGCCGACACCGCAGTGCGCGTGCAATGCGCGGGGTGATGCGGCTTGTCTGCGCGTCACTGTGGCGCCGGTGTCACGTGGCGCGCCTGCTTCCCCGGCTTCCCCGACATCCTTGAAGTTTGAAGCAGGTAAGCGGGGTTACGGGGAAGATGCAGGGGCAGAAGGGGCAGATCAGGAGCAGCCAGGGGGTCGGGAGGGGAGAGGAAGATGCGCGCGAGGGGAGGGGAGTGCAGGGAAGAGATACATCTGGCGCGCGGCCAAGTTCGGCGCCAGCTAAACTAAGCCCCGGGAAATTACGGGCAAATGTTAGAATGAAAGTGGCCGCAGCAGTACAGGCCCATTCTCATAGTCACCACAAAGTGGGACTATGGTACTTACCGACTCCCTCTCAGTAAATTCCTCCCAGTGTTAAAAGAAATGCTAAAAAGATGCCATAAATGTTTATGCAAGACATGCGTAACGTAACATTGAGCTGGTAAACATGTATGCTATAACGGAGGTGTGCAGCTGATTGGGCACATTTAATTTGTCACGAATGCGCGCATGACATAGCCTAATAGGTGTTTGGAATTATATGTACATGTTGTAAAACTGTTTAATATATTACCATACATTATTAAATCACGACTTAAATGTATATTAACACATTTTTACATATGCACAGCTACTGTACAACCAAGACCAGTCAGAAGACAAAATAGTGGGCAGAGATATGCCAATCTGTCTCAGCATCAGGCGTCTTTAAACGGAGCCCAGAGACGTGTAAGAAACGATTTGGGGACTGTAGGCGGATGCTCACAGAGGTATGCAAGGGAGACTGATTAGGGTGAAATTAAATAAGCCTTTTATTGCGCCTTTTCCTTAACATCAGGAAACCATCCAAACAAGGGGTAAACAAAGCTTCTATTCACTTGGGAGTATTTCTAGTGAAATACTATGCGGTTCACAACTCCCTTAGATAAGCATGTCACCCAGCCCCAAACATATAGCATGAAATGAACAGATATAAAAAGTCTTGTAAATAAAAGTCTTATCTGTTCCTTATGGTTTGGAGGGAAAATCTTCTCTGTCCCTTGTTCAGCTCCCTTTTCCTCAGGGTGTGTCAGCATTCAGGTTTAGAAGTTTCCCCTGTGTCTTGAAAGCAGCTCTGCTATTTCTTCTGGCAGGGCTCAAGACTAGTGTCCCTTCCTTGGTTCAGCCCAGTTGTGGACTAAGGAATCTCTGCTCTGTCTCCAAAGTTCAGCTCTGGTGTGAGCAAAGGAGTCTCACTTCCTGTCTCAAAAGACAGGCTTTTCTAAGCCATCTAAATCAGGCAGGTGGTGTTAGTTAATTGCCTACCAGCAGTTAACCACCACACTGCTGGATTAGAGGCACATTTGTGAACAGGGACATTAAACCTAGACTGAAGAGGAAGATGGCACAGGCTGGACGCATTGCATGTGGGACAGGAGGCGGACCTCCAGCATCATTGCATTTACACTCGTACGACGAAAAGATGTATTCAATCATGACTCCCCGCCTTATTTCTGGAATTGGAGGGAACAGAAATATTGGGCCATCTCTCTCGACACCAGGTGAGTCGTATGCTATTACATCAATATTTATTTCTGAAATAGAGAGAAATGCAAGCATTTATACATACACAACAACAACGTGTCATAAGTGATGATGAGATGTTAGTCGATCCCCACATATTCCTGTCCCAGATGCAGAAGATTCCGGACCTGATTTTATGGCATTACAGGATACACAAAATCCAGAAAGTGATGACAATGGTGAGATCCAAGCGGGGCCATGGAGACCAGGTTTGTGCGGAAGCATTGTCGAATTTAACCAGCCTAGAGGCCAGGTTTTTCACCAAGCAACAAGATCTTGCTGACAGACAGGCTAAAACAAATAAAAAAATATATAAGGAAATGAAAAACATGACACTCCTTATGACTAAACAACAGGAGACACTGGACAACATGGCAAATAGCCTCTCTATCATAGCCAAATGTATGGCACAGGTTGTGGCACATGTCCAGGCACAGCTCCCACCACAGCCACAGCCACAATCCCAGCCAGAAAGTGAGCCACAGGCACAATCCGATCGACAGCTACTATCCGATCTAGAGCTACTATCCGATCTAGAGCTACTATCTGATCCAGAGACACAAAGAGAGCCAGAGACACAAAGAGAGCCAGAGACACAAAGAGACCCAGAGACACAAAGAGACACAAAGAGAGCCAGAGACACAAAGAGAGCCAGAGACAAAGGCAATGGTACTGCAGGATCCAATGGCATAGGCTATTCCCCTGGCCCAAATCCTGGCACTGGCACAGCCGCAGCAACATCAGCTGGCACTGGCACTGGCACTGGCTCAACCATTGGCTCAACCCCCAGCACTGGCTCAACCATTGGCCCAACCCCCGGCACTGGCTCAACCATTGGCCCAACACCCGGCACTGGCTCAACCATTGGCCCAACACCTGGAACTGGCTCAACCATTGGCACAAAACCCGGCACTAGCTCAACCATTAGCACAATCCCCGGCACTGGCTCAACCATTGGCACAACCCCCGGCACTGGCTCAACCATTGGCACAACCCCCGACACTGGCTCAACAATTGGCACAGCCCCCGCACTGGCTCAACCATTGGCCCAACACCCGGCACTGGCTCAACCATTGGCACAACCCCCGGCACTGGCTCAACCATTGGCACTGGCCCTGCATCCAACGTCAAGAACAAGGCAACGATCAAGTAACCGCGCACCTGATCCCACAGCAAGGCCTACCACACGTTCACCCCAAAGATTATCCAAAAAAAAGTAGTCAATTTCTTATAATTCTTCTTCTTCTTATTATTATTCAATTAGTTCCGTTCATAAATGTTCACCAAACATACTGAACAATGTGCAATAATCAAGTGTTTTCAGTATTTCAGGTGCATATATATGAACTAAACAACATAGGATTTCTCATGTGTGAATAATCTATCTGATGCTTACATGCCAAATATATATATATATATATATATATATATATATATATATATATATATATATTTAATTAGCATTAACTGTGCAAAATAATCATTATAATAGATGAACCTTTTCACATGTTCTTTACAAACAATATTCTATCCAATTTGTGTGTTTCTGAGTTTTGCTACTGAATCATGTTGAATACGCAAGCACAAATTTTCGAATATACAGACCACCTGTATGGACACTTCTTACTTTGTATAATGACCTTGTACAATGTTGTGCACATAATGAAAGTTTGGATACTTTGTAAGAAGATGAATTTAAGGGATCGTTTTAGTTACTGTACTCCATTCCCTGAAAAAACATGCCGTTTGAGATGTGTTCTAAGGAAAAGCCTCAGTTTTTTTACGCCAATCTAATATATAGCGCCATTGAAAATCGAATCCAGAAAAAAGCTACTGTCTCACAGATCTATCAATATATTACAGATAACTACCCTTATTATCAAAATCATCCAGAACCTAAGGTATGGAAAAATTGTATCTGCCACACTTTATCAACCAATGCTTCTTTTGTTCGAAACCCACCGTCTCTCGGAAACAGAGGTGGCTGTTGGTCAGTTTATGAATCCAGTATGCTTATGTCTGCGAATGGAAATGTCAGAAGACAGACAATTGTCGGACACAACTACCATGATATAGGTGCCCGCAGCGGTGCTTTAAATGTTCAGCAGAATTTCTTTGAATTTCAACTGGAGTTGGCCAACCAATACCAGAACCATAACGGAGCAAGTGATTATGATAACGTACCGACTTTGCTCAACCAGATGAAATGGCACAAAGTTACTATCTGGATCCACCTCAGTACATTTCACAAGATTCAAACTGTTATGGAGTAAGCTAAAACCCTAACCAGCTGAACACACCGAACAACAAATTGATTGACTACAGCGGCTACCTCGCAAACACCCCTTCCATGCCTGCACCGAATATGAATGCAATATAATGCAGGTAACTATAGCGGAAAAAGTTTATACACTGTGTGAATCGCTTATTCCCGACTGACAGGCATATGCGTTCGATTCATAACGTATGCACGTACCATACGGGAAAAAAGTTTTTCTTTGTCTAAATTAACGTGTCTCTTTTGCCTTTTCATCTTCTTCTGATAATATAAGCGAGATCGCGCTGTGAAGATCACAATATGCCGGAACACAGTTCTGAAAGAAGGTAAGATCCAGTTAACGATATACTGTACGTGCCAATATTTTGAAACGTGCTGTGCAATGGCGGGTGAAATCAGAGATATTTGTGCGCAGGCCTTAAATGTCAGTCCACTACGTTTACGCCCCTTGGCTAAAAGAAAATAATCAATTTTCAACATTAAATAAATATGTTATATGTGCAGAAATGCAGTACATATATTCCTAATTTGTGTACTTTGCATATGGCTGCATAATAATGTTATGTGTCTGGTGATTCTGGGTTAGTCACTTATAGAAATGGCAGGAAATGCAGCAGTTTAAATGAAATTCGGTCACATTATGCTGACTAGAACTTTACAAAGCTTCTTAAAGCGTTGGATAAGCCATTCGTTGTAAAACGAGGACTGCCTGTACAAGCATTTGTATAATTTTCCATGGTTGATAATGAATATATATATATATAGTTAATTACAGTATACAATGGTGGCCGCCTTAATCCTAATGCAGCCGGATCCGCGGCGCTCAGATAATCGCGTGCAAATTCGTTTTGTTTTTTTTGGTCCGGAGTGAATTGCGTTATTTTAGCGCTCATGATATTAGCATTTTATTATCGCTGTCTGCAATACTGCAATACCGTCTAAAAACTCAGGGGGATGTTCGTGAGCTGTTGTCTTAGCAGTTCAACCTACGTAAGTACACAGTCTGCGTGTGCGCGCGCAGTCTGTGTAAATTTGCATATTTACTGTATACATGCATTTGCAGTGCTGTACTGTATGTCTCATTTGAAAATTGTTGAAACGCATAGGCGTGTGCAGTACTGTAACAGTGTCACATTTCGGCATATACAGCGCTCTCCCCTCGCTCGCCCCTGCACACACACAGGATAATTTACTGCACTGCAAGGGAATTTCAACTTCTTATCTTCGCTACAGTGCAGTACATCTCTCCCACACCATTCTTTTGAATGTGTGTCTTTCTGGTTTCAATCACATTGCTGCTTGACAGCAGATGATTACTGCGCATGCACCTGTAACTTCACCCACAACTGTTTGCTTAAGTGAGTGACCAAAAAAAATATATATTTTTTTCTCCTCATTTTTTATTTTTATTTTCTTCACAAGCCTGCAAAAACCATCTTGATATTACGATATTCAATCTGTGCTGTACTGTAGCTTTTGACTGCGACCCTGTGCGTTTGACTGCACATGGTTGATTTGTGTGCTTTTTATGTACTGTATTTGGGGGTGTAGAGATCAAATTATTATGATGACCTGCCTTTTGAAATTATGTCATTTCTATGAACTGCAGTACAACTAATCCTTCCTGCAGCTATACCATGTGCCCCCCTCCCCCACGCACACACAGAAGGCTCGCTGAAGGATTTGAAACTCTTATCGACAGACACCTCTACAGAGTCATTCATTTTCTGAAGCATTTTATTGTGTTTTTAATCCGTCCCAAGCCGAGCATCACCTCACTGCGCCTGCGTGTAATCCTCTTTGAGATGGGAGCTAGCTGATTACTGCGCATGACTCAACCAACCCTTTGAGGCTTTGTTTACGGTAACGCTTTGGAAAATCCCTTCTCGAATTTGATATGTAAATCTGATTTGCACAGCACTGTGAGAATTGAGAGTTTTGACTTGCTGTTCTGTAATAAAGGAGATGTTGTGTGTTTTAACTTGTATTACACTGGCGACACACTTTATTCGAGCTCGGCTAGTCCCACGAATTCGGGTATACTCGGGTGTATTGAGGTTTGTGACTGTTTTCTGCCCGAGTGCATTGCGTTATTTTCCAGGCAGGGATTGAAGCATTTTATTCCCGCTGGCTGCAATACTGCACAGTATATATATATATATATATATATATATATATATATATATATATATATATATATACTGCATTACAATTCATGAATTTATGCCATCTGGTAGACACGCGAAGCATTGCAGACTATTAAATCCTAATCATTATCATTTAACAGATCAGCCGCCCGTCAGCCAGGCATGAACCATGGCTGGGAAGGCAAACGCAACGGGGCTTGTTTGAGGTGAGGAGCGGCGCATTCAAGGTATCTGCCAGGTACATACTGGGTATTTGCTTGAACAAAGTGTGTCGCAGCAGTAATAAAGAAATGTTTTAACTTACTGTACACACAGGACCAGCACAATTCCAGTACTCAAGGGCCGCAAACAGGCCCGGTTTTTAAGGTTATCCTGAAAACCGGGCCTGTTTGCGGCCCTCGAGGACTGGAGTTGTGCATCTGACTGACTGTTCTGCACACCATCCTACTGTAAATGTTTTGACTTGCTTTTCTTTAATAATGGAGATTTTGCGTTTTGTATATTTTACTGACTGACTGTAAAAAAATTTACTTTCTGTACATAAATGTTTTCACTAGCAGTACACCAAACACTTGTTGATGTTTTGAATTGCTGTGCACTTAAAATGTTTTCACATTGTACAGTATTTGTAAATAAATGTTTTTGTACTTACTCCACCAATAAAAGAAAATGTTGATTTGTTTTAAATTGTTCCATTGTCTCCTTTTATACTGTAACAAAATACAGTGTTTCTAGAATGTACAGTACTGTCCAGGCATACTGTACTGTATACTGTAGGCATGCTCAGTACTGTACATCACAAGAGTATTAAAACAATACATGCTGTACGGGTATAGAATACACATATGTACAGGAATGCATGTAGAATAAATGCATAGTTTTTATTTTTTCGGGTTTATTATACAGTATATATAAAAAAAAGAATTGTATACGGTCTGAAAACATCAGCATACTGTTTCAGGTATTCTATCCTAATCAATAACAACGGCCACTAAACTGTAGACTCCAGTACGTGTTTTTTTTAAATCCGATTCTGCAATGTGCAGGCATTGTTACACAAAGCGATATTATCCATCGAAATCCCTCCATTTGCCGTTTTCCACATGAGATGACAAAGTTTTCTTTTCTGAGGAAAAAATAAATAAAAGTTTTACTGTAATGGTCAGTCCCCTAAAGAAGTTCCCAGTCAGTCCCACCAATAATTTTCTCGGGGGGCGTCTCCTGTTCCATTCACATGCGCCTACCGTCGATGTGATGACACGCATGCAGTATGCGTTTCAAGAAGGTTCCAATGCGCATGCGCCTAGCTTTTTACCAATTGTACAATATCTACTGTAGAAGCCGCTCAGCCAATGATATTGCTTACAGGAGAATTGCTTGACTTTTGAATCGCACTGATATTGATATTTTCAAAATAAAAAAAACGGAATAAAATACGGCAACATTACTCACCATAGAATTTCCCAATCAGCTGGCGCCGGACCACTGCCAGCCCCGTAATCTTGATCATACACGTCGTTGACAGGTGACAGCGGGACTACTACACCTGTAGTCAGCTGATGAGGCTGGAAATCGCTTAGGTACATGCAAGCTTGCTCGAAACTATACGCGAAATCCGGCTCATGCTGCAGGTATCCGTGCGTGGACAGACAGCAAGGGTTGTCACTGACGGTCGGACCGTTATTGGAAGCCAGTGCATTGCTTGCCAGCGACTGTTGTTTCTTCGTTGGTTTTAACACGACATTTCGCCTTTTGCCGTCTGCATGATCATAGATACAGGAAAAACCCGGTGATACAAACCAATACCCTCCAATAAAATTGGGATCAATACGAAAAAAACATGGATCACTACATAACTTTTTCCTTATTGCACGCTTCCACACATGAGGAGCTGGGGAAAATTTGTAAAAGTCATAGTTTTCGATAAAATACTGATAAATTTGAACAACTGTTGCCATCTTATCATCTTTTGCATTAATCGCGGCCCATATTAAATAAGCGAACGTTCTGTCGGGTTTTTGGAACACGGGCTGCACTTGTGCACTCATGGCGGGAATCTCTGGACAATAAGAAACTGGTGCTTGTCTTTCTTTAATATGAAAAGCCTAAATTGATACATTATTGTAACCTCTTCCTTCAGTCCCAAGGCCAATTTACAATAGACCACTGAGGTATCTTTTTTAAACGAAACACCTGCAAGTCGACACATTACTGAAGCGCATGCGCATTACAATTCATGACTATCTGCCATCTGGTGGACACGCGAAGAATTGCAACCAATTAAATCCGAACCACTCTCAATAAACACATCAACCGCGCATCAACCGCGGCTGTGAATGCAACATGAATGCGGCATGAACGCGGTGAAGTGCGTAGCATTCGGAAAAAAATCCCGTAAAAATGCGGTGATGTTGGAGAATAATAGGGGCTGTAGCAGTAGTTAATTATATATAATATATATATATATATATATATAAATATATATATATATATATATATATATATTATATATATGTATATATATATATATATATGTATATATATGTATATATATATATATATGTATATATATATATATATATATATGTACATATATATATATATATATATATATATATATATATAGTTATATATATATATATATATATATATATATATAGTTAATTTATTTTTTTACATAAATACATTGCTTTGATGCAGTAAGCAGTTATTTAGAAGATGTAATGTAATATTTTAGAACGGCATGCTTCACGTGTAGTACACAGTTACAGTAGATAAACCATGTGTTTAGATGCATCATTAAGTTAGTATTTAACCGATAACTTTCTGTAATTATTATTATATATCTACCTCTTTAACAGATGTTGACATCTCCGTTCCAGACAGAAGATAATGTGAATGCATGTATCCAAACACCGACCAACTGAGAACTTTTCCATCCTGGTAACATGCCAAATATATCACATGGGCACTCATGCTATGATACACATGAAAGTGAATATGCAAACTTTTATATATCCTAGCTAATCTTAGGTGATATAATTTGCTTAGCAGAATGAATATACTGCACCGACACACTTTATTCGAGCAAATACCCAGTATGTACCTGGAAGATACCTGGAATGCGCCGCTCCTTACCTCTGACAAGCCCCGTTGCGTTTGCCTTCCCAGCCTGGGTTCATGCCTGGCTGATGGGCGGCTGATCTGTTAAATGATAATGATTAGGATTTAATAAGCTGCAATGCTTCGCGTGTCTACCAGATGGCATAAATTCATGAATTGTAATGCAGTATATATATATATACTGTGCAGTATTGCAGCCAGCGGGAATAAAATGCTTCAATCCCTGCTTGGAAAATACCTCAATGCACTCGGGCAGAAAACAGTCACAAACCTCAATACACCCGGGTATACCCGAATTCGTGGGACTAGCCGAGCTCGAATAAAGTGTTTCGCCAGTGTAGATTTTTGTGTATTTTCGACTACGTTGAAATGTGTGTAAACATTACAATAAACGTTGAAATTACATCTTGTCAATGTCATGCTGATGACACTTTCACATCACTCAAAGAATAAAATTAATATTTTCCTATGTTGTCTGAAGAAAGAAACATTTAGTTATAGTGAAACTGTAATGTATTGGTCAAAGTTCTACATGAGTAATTGTACGAAGCATTTACATGAAAGATTCATATAGAAATGTGTGGTTTAAACTTACAAATATTACTTATGGTAAGGATACATGCCAGGTTACTGATAGAAGATATCAACATGTCATCTGCGCATACTCCTGCAGACAGTCCAATTATGTATGTAGTAATAGTTACATAAGTGACAATAATAATATTAAAAAAGGAATGTGAACCATAACAATTGTCTAAGTATTTAAGAACACAATTAATTGTTTAGAAGTTTATAATGATGTTGAAAGTATTAACAAAAATGATATATAATAATTTAGAGTAGTTAAGTTGTAAGATAACACTATGCATAGTCATCAATACAGAACTATCTCTACACTTAATGCCCAACATTCTACATTTAAGGATGCACACATTGTACAGCTGGGGGGAAACATGATTTATACAAGAACAAATCTGTTAAACATTGACATACCGTTGGCAGACGAACTTCTGATCATTCACTACAAAATATGTAGTTCTTTGGAGAGAGCAGGATCCTATGATTAGATACACACAATGCAATGTAACACACATCACGAGATGATTATAGATTCGATTATATGTCAAAGAAAATCTCACATGTGAAAAAATTCTCTATTAACGTCCGGCGAGTCTCCACCCCACTGGCTGTATGGTCCCTAACCCTGCAGGAGGCACGAGAGGTTCCCTCTCTAATTCCTCCCGAATGTTGCCTTGAAGATTGTGACGTAGAGCAATGTTGTGCAGAATGCAACAACAAATCACTATGTCGCCAACCTTCGCTGGCGAAAACTGGAGCGCACCACCAGATCTATCAAGACACCTAAAACGACTTTTCAACACTCCAAATGTCCTCTCAATCACCGAGCATGTGGATATGTGTGTGGCATTATATCGTTCCTCTGCAGGGGTTTGAGTATTACCCAGTGGGGTTAGAAGCCAAGGCTGGCTTCAATATCCTGAGTCGCCTATAAGACAGTCAAATCACATGAATGTTAATATATGTAACAATATACAAAACATTGGCTATTGCCATTTCCAAGTACATGAGAGTGAATAATATAAAACACATGCCCTAACAATGAAATACTCCCTATCTAAGATGACGCTGCATGACATGGATTAGATATACAACTTCAGAAATGTAAAGTATTTGCGGTTACTTACAATATTAGCAACACATCATGAAACATTAAACTCTACATTAAATGTACTTGTAAGTGCTGTTTCTGTTACATTGACTGACCCAATAGCCAACAGTCCTCGAATTCCCCCGCTTCAAATTTACGGAACACTAATGAGTTCTTCAGAACATGGGAATCAGGGCAGGCACCTGGGAATTGGGCTACCACACTCAGAATTTTCATGTATGCGTCACATACGACCTGCACATTGAGAGAGTGGTAATGTTTCCTGTTCCGGAAATCCCTCTCCTCTTCACGTAGCGGGGTCAGCTCAACATGTGTGCAATCTATAGCAGATAGAGGATGAGACACGCACACTGAAACAATAGTAATAGAGGTGGGGTACTTAGCTGTCGGTGCGCTGGTCCTGGGGAGCTCCTGAAGTCCCAAAGTGTTCCAGTACAATGAAGAAGCAGGCACACGGTCTTAATCACAAGGAGGTTTAATATGCCATAGAGACCAACATTTCGGCAGTCTAATACTGCCTTTCTCAAGGTGATGGCTACCAAACACTAAAAAAACAGTCAAATTATATTTCACCCCCTGATACTAACCCCTCCCTCTGCAGACGCATGACCACGACATTGACGCCCACGTAATGACATCAGGGCGCCCGCGTGGCGCCCCGTGGTGACGTCAGACATCTAGGTCTGAATCCCTGGCAGTACAGCATTGATCTGCCTTGAAAGACAACATCCACAGCTCCACCTCTCTCCCAGGATGGCCACACCTCCACGATGACGTCAGCACGGCATAGCACGATGATGTCAGCCATCAGGGAGGGGGGGGCGTGTATCAAGCAAGACATTACTCACGGGGCTGGACTTAGATGTAATCCGTCGTCACGGGATCACAGCCTGGGCAGGGAGGAGTGAAACACTCACCAAATGTTTGTACCCTTTTTTGACCCAGGTATACACACTAGTATATTCAAAATACTGATGTACTGCTTATTTATATGTGGAGTATTACTGTAACTTTGCAGGATTATACTTATGTCATCTGCAGTATACAGTCCCAATGTTTTTAATGTACACAGGCATATTGGTGTATTAGTTTCTGCACATATGCTTTATTAATGATTGGTTGTGATTTGTTTAAACTTTCAGGGTAATTTGGTGAGTGTCTCACTCCTCCCTGCCCAGGCTGTGATCCTGTGGCGACGGATTACATCTAAGTCTAGCCCCATGGGTAATGTCTTGCTTGACACACCCCCCCCCTCTCTGATGGCTGACATCATTGCGCTATGCCGTGCTGATGTCATCGTGGGGGTGTGGCCATCCTGGGAGGGAGGTGGAGCTGTGGCTGTGGTCTTTCAAGGCAGCTCAATGCTGTACTGCCAGGGATTCAGACCTAGACGTCTGACGTCACCACGGAGCGCCACGCGGGCACCCTGACGTCATCACGTGGGTGTCAACGTCTTGGTCATGCATCTTCACAGGGAGGGGTTAGTATCAGGGGGGTGATATATAATTTGACTGTTTTTTAGTGTTTGGTAGCCTTCACCTTGAGAAAGGCAGTATTAGACTGCCGAAATGTTGGTCTCTATGGCATATTAAACCTCCTTGTGATTAAGACCGTGTGCCTGCTTCTTCATTGTACTGCAATCTATAGCACCCATCCCATTGGGTAGCCCAGCTACATTATAAAATGCAGTCTTCAGTGCCTGCCACTCTATCTGCTCGCTAGGAAAATGTATATAATTATTAGCGCGTTGAGTCAGTGCACATAGAAACTGTCTAAAGGCCCGTGAGAATGCCGACTGCGAGACCCCGCCTACTATGCCCAAAGTTCAGACAAAAAAGAAAAAAACACAGCGCACATTGCTCATAGTGCATTAAAAATTATATTATAAAATTAAATCAAAGGGTAATTATTGCGCGTACATCAATGTATAGTAAAATAGGCATGTGAGGAGTAAGTTACCCATACACCAACTCAGTTGACCGGATCAGATGTCATCAGCAGGATGTTCAGCTGTTTCGTGACACCAGGTTCCAAACTGGTCGGATGGGAGGGACTCCTTGGATCAGCAGTATATACAGTGCTTTGAATATTGTCCAGCGTCCGCAGCTCACAAAGGAGAAGACCGGATCTGTCTCACTGTTACACACGATGCTTTCTCTGTACTCCGTCGCGGCACTTCCGGGTTATGACGTCATCACTCTGATGCAGCGCTGCTCGCGTGATAGTCTCTCTCCGGTAGCACAGAACAACCGCATAAACGGGGTATATCAAGTCTTAGAATGCTCGTCCTTCCAACGCGTTTCGAAACCGTGAAGGTTTCTTCATCAGGGAATCTTCACGGTTTCGAAACGCGTTGGAAGGACGAGCGTTCTAAGACTTGATATACCTCGTTTATGCGGTTGTTCTGTGCTACCGGAGAGAGACTATCACGCGAGCAGCGCTGCATCAGAGTGATGACGTCATAACCCGGAAGTGCCGCGACGGAGTACAGAGAAAGCATCGTGTGTAACAGTGAGACAGATCCGGTCTTCTCCTTTGTGAGCTGCGGACGCTGGACAATATTCAAAGCACTGTATATACTGCTGATAAAAGGAGTCCCTCCCATCCGACCAGTTTGGAACCTGGTGTCACGAAACAGCTCACCATCCTGCTGATGACATCTGATCCGGTCAACTGAGTTGGTGTATGGGTAACTTACCCCTCACATGCCTATTTTACACTATACATTGATGTACGCACAATAATTACCCCTTGATTTAATTTATAATATAATTTTTAATGCACTATGAGCGTTGTGCGCTGTGTTTTTTTCTTTTTTGTCTGATATTCTAGGGGGTGTTTTGAGCCATCCCCGGTACCACAGCTGCAGACGCTCCATCCAACCTATATTCTTAGGTCACGTAATATATATATTTTTTAATATCACTGTATTATCACTTCACGTGTGTGATATTGTTTAATTAGTGCACACTTTCTTTTCACTATGCCCACAGTTGTCTGAAATGACCCATAAGCAAGAAAATGTAATGAGCTCAGCATTTTAACAAGGCCAGGCACTGCATGACTCCTTTCTGTTGTTGGCTCTAAATCTTCTCTTAACATTTCATACAGTTCCAAGATAGCCGCTGAGCTCAATCGGTAGCGGCTGATAATCTCTGCCTCACTCAAGCCCTCTAGGGAGCTTCTTTGCCTAAAATTGCGGAGGCTATGTGTCTCACAACATGGATCTCCCTCTCTCTCTTCTCTCTTCTCTCACCTCTGCAACATAATCTTCCTCCTCCTCCTCGCAAAAAGCAACACAAAAGCGTAATCTGGTGCCGCATCCATTTCACCCTGGAAGGTAAGTGGCTCCTTATATCATTTAAATAGGCAGACTAATAAGTCACATGATTGTAAATGATGACACGTGTGTTGGATAGTATTGTGAACATATGAATTGTAGTCAGTCAAAAATTCTTTCAAGTTTAATTCAGATGTGTTACACACATAATTATATGTGATGTAATCATCAATTAGACACCATTCGTGAATCCACAGTGAAACCGATGCTGCGACCCAATATGAGTAATTGCGAGAAAATAAGAACTCAATCATGACATTTGTATGAAGGTGTTACATCACAAGAAGTAATGGTTTGTTTGTATAAAGGTGTGTCAGATGGTTGGATTATTGTCAAGATGGTTGTTTTCTGATCACGGGAGTATTGCCTTTTAAATTAACCCCCTGCTAACGTTTGCTGGTACACTATCAAGTTAGGAAGATACATGTAATTCAATTGATATTAATTTAAAATCAATCATGTGTTCTCCTTTTATTTCAATTATTGATTATCAGCTCCGGGGGACACAGATATATTCACGCCAACATCCATGGACCCCCAGACAGTTCCGAGGACCACCCCTAGACCCCTCTGAGTGCTAAATAAATGTACTTTCTTTCTATAGCTTAATGTATGTTATAAGGTGAAATGCAGTATTATCCATATGTGGAGAATATTAATTTTGCAAAATACTGTACTGTATGTGTTATGGGGTTGTATTAATTTGTAAGGATAGTTGTATTTGGGGGTGGCACACGATTGCTACCGCATGCCAGCGGGGAACCCCGAACACCCACGGGACCCCCAAACACCCACAGGACCCCCGAACACCCGCGGGACTCCGCGGGGTCAGCCAGGGACACTCAGAGGACCTCAGAACACCTGCAGGACCCCCGGCCTCCCTCGGGGACCCTCGTGGGGTCAGCCGGGGACACTCGCCGGCCTGTTGTATGGGTGTTGCACATGCAAAAATGTAAACAAAGAAATTTTTCAAAGTCCAGCTTTTTTATCACCTGCCTTTAGCTTTGTTGAACACAACTTTCACGTACGATAAGTTTGCGTAGCTTAGTGAATCCCGGAGAAGGGCAGGATTTGACGCAAACAGGTTATCGTATGAGCAAAGTTGGACTTTGAAAAAATTCCTGAAAAAAGCCAGTTTTAGAACGCAAAGTGCCTGTTTGCGTCGCTCTGTGAATCGCATTCGGCGGAACATCACGTTCTAAGAGCACTTTGCGTTCTTAAAACGACTTTTTCACTGCTTAGTGCATAGCCCCCATTGTATGCAGGAATCACAGTGTGAGATGCAATCCATCAGTGTATACTTGTCTGTTAGCTAAAAATGTAATACAAATTAGCCTCCAAATAGAAACACTGTCATGTATCCCATGAAAGTAGATAGATACACAGTATATGGTAACATTTCTGTCAATATGGTCTTATAACAAGTCAACACCATACAACTGTTTCTCATGGAATCTTGCATTCTGCTTCCTGGTGCTGGCTGCCTCCCACCAAGATGCCCCCATTGTGGCGTCGCGTTAAAACCCTACACACGTTTCATGTGCTACACGCACATTTCTTCAGGGGGGGAGTCAATGTACATAGCTGTGTCTCATGTAAAGTACTTTATTAAGTAAGTTACTATAAAGACTTGTGCACTGTCCTGAGAGGATGTGTCTGTGCATATGATTGAATTGTAAAATTTCTATGATGTGTACCACCCACCCCCCCTTCCTACTTTGTGTTTTTGGAAAAAAAATCCACACAACTTTCAATAAAGAAAGAGTTTAAAAAAAAGTGTATCTGTGCTTTGTTGCAAATGTAGCATTTTGCTGAATGTCAGTGCACTAAATGTTACATTCGACCAGACAGAATACATTTTAATTTTGCAATATCATTTTTATTGTTAAACTGAACTGTCTGCTTAACTTGAATTTACATCTACACTGTTATACACTTAGAAAAAAAAATCCTACCTCTGTATTATCAGTGAATATCTATATTCAAAAAAAGATTTAAGTTCACTATTAGACACACATTTTTTTTTACATTTCTATAATCATCAATGTTAATCTCAAGAGTAATGCAGTAAGGTATGATATTGAATCCACAGGCAAAAATGTGTTTGTGTGAATATGAATTAAGAATTTGAATAGCATATACATATTGAAGGGTAAGCAAGAATAAATAACTGCTTCGCTGTGTTCAATCAAGCAGAATTTAAGGTGCATAATGTCTGAGAAATACTAGAGCGTAACATATTGAGCCTGAAAATAGCTGATAATAAATATTGCTTTGTTGTAGAAATAATATATTTTAAGTGCAAAAATATAAGATACTGTACTTATACATAATGCATATCTGTTTTCTCTACTAGTCACAGTAATATACTGTACATCAGTACATTGTAATAATGGCATAGAATTGTATGTATTTATATTTTTGTTTATATACAATGCGTGAGGCACTTGACAAAAATGGCAATATATTACAGGGATTTGTATAACAATAAGTGCAACAATAATAAAATCAGAAAATAAGAAGGGGTTTATCTGCCCCGGAGAGTAAAGCGGTATGTTACGAGATTTACAGAGACACTAGGTGAAGGATTAAGTCCAGTACATGGCAATGACAAACAACAATGATTGGTACAGTAAGTACATCTGAGGGTTTAGGGCCGTAGCGATGAGTGCAGGTTCTTGAAATGCTGAAGTCAGAATGTGTATTTTTAGGTTTGACTTAAAGTTTTGGAGGGGCAAGAAAGCGCCCCATGTCCAGAGAATGAAGGAGACATGCAGAACCCATGCGCCACGTGTAAGTGCCACTGCCAGGAGAATGGGGGTCCGTTACCGTCCACACTGTGCCTGGTATAATCGTGACTCTGACTGCTGTTGCCTTTGACGTGTGAGAGCATTTCGGTGGCAGTTCCACAGGCATGTGGTTATAGTGAGTTCATCTGGAGGTTCCCCTCATTTGTTCCAACTGTTATGCGCTAAGGTCACCGAGTGTAAAGATACCTTTATGTGATTTTTAAACTCCTTCATATTGTAAGTGTGTATTGCTTACCTTACATCTATATAAAGGGGAAGGGCAGTGGGAACAGCGCTTTTGCAAAAAATACAAAAATTAGTGTCAATTTAAACAAATAATACATATATGTAAACTCCTAAAATATTAAGGCCAAGGCTGCCAGGAAAAATAGGTGACACAAACCAAAAAATACACAATTAATAAAAATAAACCGGCGCCAAAATGAAATGGAAATCTGACCAAATGTAGTCCAATTCAAAGGGTTGGGATGAGTTCCATGCAAGTATCCTCAAAGCAATCTCAAACAAACAAACATGTAAGACCACAACATAAAAGAGAAGAAAAAAAGAGAAAAAAGATCATAGTGCAACTAAATACAAACAACAAATCACTGATATAGTATACAAATAAAGACAGCAGTTTAATATATGATTAAAAAATACACATAAAAACAACAAACAAATGTTTGTTGGGCAGGGACACACTAATAAAGTGATGGCATCCAGTAGGGCTAAAACTGAAACCCTACTTACAGCAATGCTGAATTATAAGAGCCTGTATTGCAGTCACACAATCCTCCGTGGCCTGAGTAGAAGATGGATCCACTGCACCGTCAATGTGCTGCTGCACCGCAGGGAAGCACCACTCCTGTGGTACCACACCGCCAGCCGCCTCACTAGTCCTTGGACGCGCGTCTGCTCAAAGATGGAAGAGCACCAGAGCTCAAAGATGCCGAAGGCCTCACTGGGACCGTCACACGGACCTAAGGTCTCGCGATACCATGTGACGTCACTGCTGTTAGCCGGGACAAGGGAGGGAAGCTCGCGAGTGCCAAGCACTTAGACAGCCAGAGCTAGGGGGGGAGGGAAAGCAAATAAAGGAGATGGAAGCCAAATAGTCCTTGCCAAAAGTAATAGTCCACCCTACGCGTTTCGTGACGTCAGTCACTTCGTCAGGGGCATGATGGGACATGTAAAAGTGACAGTACATTTATACTAAAACACTAATTGACAAATTGCCTAAAAACACAATATTAAAACACATTCATATATAAGCAGACTAATATCATTGAACAAAACATACATATACTATAGAAAATTAAAACAAATAAATAAAAATAAGAAAAATTTTACAAACTAAAAAGAAGAGCAAATAAAAAACCAGCTCTTAAAGAAACAGTACACACATACACTCATAGGATTGCATATAGCAAGAGACAAACATGGAAGAATACCAATACCAATAAACAAAAAGCAGCAAAAGAGTGAACAACAACTATGTGTCACATACACATCATTTAACCAAAAACGCAGCTAAATTGAATTTGATGTTAAGACCATTGGGGGATAGCGTTTTAAGTTCATATATCCAATATGACTCACGCTTGCTTATACCGTTAATTTTATCTCCCCCTCTCCAATTACCAGGATAACTTTCAATGGCCTGACTTTTTAAACCAATGGGGTTCTGCTGATGATGGGTTAAAAAATGATGGGACACACTATGTGTAGTGAGACCTCTTTTGATGTTGTATATGTGTTCGTATATACGTCTCTGGTAAGACCTCCCCGTGCGGCCTACATATTGCAGCCCGCACGGGCACTGCAATAAGTAAATTACAATTACAGAATGACAATCAATGAAAGAACGTATATCATATATCCGACCAGTAAACGTTAGAGCTAAACGTACTTTGTTTGGAGCTGTACTTACAAGCAGTACAATTACTGCAAGGAAAAAAACCTTTAGGATTTCTCTCCAAAACAGACTTTTTAGATAGATTAGGACATGTAGGAGCCAATCTAGATTGCAAGTTCAGGGCCTTCCTAAAAATAACCGCTGGTTTTGGAGGTAAAATTTGGGCCAAAACTGGGTCTCTTAAAAGGATCGGCCAATGATTGCACAAAACTTTCTTAATGTAAGGAGCCGTAGAATTATATTGTGTTACAAAGGAGACCACATTATTAGAATTAGAATCTCCCTTGTCCTTCTTGTACTCTAGAAGGTTAGCCCTATCGATACAATGAACCTGTGACATGGCCTGAGAGAGCAATTCCTCTGAATACTGTCGATCAAGAAATTTATTCTTCAGCTCACTCGCCTGAGACGCAAAAACCTCATCGTCTGAGCAATTACGCCGCAGGCGAATGAACTGGCCCTTTGGGATGTTGCGCAACCACTGAGGGTTGTGCTGACTTGTAGCCATTACATAATTATTAGCTTGTACAGTTTTGAAGTACGTTTTAGTGCTTATATGATTATTGACTGTACCGATATTCAAATCCAAAAAATCAATGGTAGCATTGAATTATTACACTCTTTCATTTCTTATTTGAACAACAACCAGTTAAATCTTAAGTTCACCTGTCATTTTGATCCCAGCTCCATTGATTCCAGGACCGAAACGTCGGATTGGGTGACTTATCTTTTTTATTCAGATGCCCAATACAGTTTTTCATGATTACTGAACCGAGTGCAGTCTTTCTTTACCGGACGAGAGAATGGTAATGTTGTTTATCTATTATTTGAGACTAGCACCTGTCTATATGAACCAGTACATTGAGTGCAAGCTGTGATGTTTATATATATATATATATATATATATATATATATATATATATATATATATATATATATATATATGTATATGTTAAAAAATAGAAAAGAGAAAAAAAATATTTGAATATGTACAGTATATACAAAAACAATATCAGCGCTAAATAGACCTATTTGATAAATAGAAAATACGACAAAAGAAACAGCGCAAAAAACCTCATAGTGTAGTATATAAAATTATATTGTGGTAAAACAGGTGAGTATTGCACGTAGATCAAATTAAAAATTACTAGCAGGACATGTATATGGACATGTTACCAATCAGCAACAACTGGTGGGTTAGTAACGCTCACCGGGTGGAATCTCCTCTCACGTCTCCCGTAAGTAGTCCCAGCAATGCTCCACTCACTCAGGTAGAAGTCAACTGCTACACGATGTGGATACATCAACTGCTGCGGGAAGGTAAACTTTCTCTCTGGTTCCTTGGCGTCGGTTAGCGTGCACGGCATCCACTGTGTGCGCGCATTAATTACGTCATCAGGTGGCGCCGACAGATGTCTCACGCAGTCTCGGCCAGCCAGAAGAGTACCGGGGATATCGGAGATTGTCCCAGTATGAAACGAATGGCAGATAGGGTAAAGCCACAGCAGGAAGTGCTAGGAATGCGCCCCCTTTATCCAACGCGTTTCGTACATGTGGTGCACTTCGTCAGGGTTATCGGAGGTCTCTGATTGGGCGCTTAATATACCTATCCTCCTCCTGTGATTGGCTGTTGATTTTGAGTCCAGCCTCTCACCGAGGGAAGGAGAATTAAAGAGATAGGCTAATGCTTAGCCCTTTACAAAACATTTGCATATTAAAAAACTTTATTTAACACTGGATGAACTCCATATAGAGAATACTAAAAAATAAAGAGACATATACTGTATTAATAAAAAACATAATATTTCTTTGTAATAATGTTAAGCATGATATTGGGCTAACAGAAAAAGTAATGATAAAATAAGAAGGAACGGAATAGAAAGGACAGATCTAGACCTTTTCAGAGATCAAATAAAATAAAATAAAAGAACCAGGAACCATACCAAATCTTAGGTAATTATAAATCCAAAACATGATATATAATATAACAAAGAGTAATTTAATAACTCTAAAAAGATTCTTATTATTAATAAAAAATAGAAATTAATATTAATATAAAGACCAGACATCAATTTCCTCGTTTAATCCTAATGGAGACAGTGTTTGCATCTTATAGATCCATAGGCTCTCCTGTTTGGAGAGCATCTTATCTCTATCGCCATCACGTCGTCCTGCAGGAACAATCTGGATAGCAATATATCGGAGAAAACTGGCATCACTATTATGTTTTATCTTAAAGTTCCTGGAAACGCTATGATTCTCCAGACTCAATCTGATATTTCTAGCATGCTCTAGAATTCTAACTTGGAGATAACGTTTAGTTCGTCCGACATATTGGTATCCGCATGGACACTGGAGGAGGTATACTACATGCGTGGATTTACACGATATGCAATCCTTTACCACAAAGCTCTCTTTTGTAGTATTCGAGGTAAATTATTTACGTTCTAAACTGAGCATTTTACAAGCTTTGCATCTTCCACAACTGTAATTATCACTAGGTTTTTTTGGCAACCATGGGATCTCAAATGCAGAGATATTTGGAGGTCCAATATCGCTAGGTGCCAAATAATGTTTAAGGCTTTTAGCTTTGCGGTAAATGAAACTTGGCTGTGGAAAAAGAAAAGATCCAAGGATGGGGTCATTGCGTAAAATATTCCAATTATTCCTGACAATTTTCTGAAATTGTGTACTCACTGAATTACAGTATATTCTGTTATAAAAGGAACTTTGATTTTATCACCTTTTGTATTGTCATCTATTGATTGTTTGGAATCTTTTGGAGCAAGAGGGATTCCCTATCCATATTATGGACTTTCTCCAAGGATTTTAGTAGAAGAGCTCTATCATATCCTCGTTCAATAAATTTATCAAATAGAACAATGGATTGATTTTCAAAGTCAGTCTGTTGACTACAATTGCGTTTGATACGCATAAACTGACTCACAGGTATATTGTCTTTCCAGGACCTTTTATGGTTACTGGATGACAATAGAAAACTGTTCGTGTCCACTTTTTTAAAAAGGTTTTGGTATTTATGTTCAAACCGATTTTAGATTCCAAATTAAGATCCAAAAAGTTAATTTCACTTTTATGAGTCTCTGCAGTGAACCTCAAATTGAAATCATTTGAATTAAGATAAATTTTGAATAAATCTGAAGTAATCTCATCGCCCTCCCAGATACATAAAACGTCATCAATATATCTCTGCCAACTAATTACATGGTTAACAAATGGATTGTTGTTCCAAATGAAAAGATCTTCCCATACTCCCATGTAAATGTTGGCGTAGCTACGGGCAAAACGTGTCCCCATTGCAGTGCCACACAACTGGATGTAAAATTGGTTCATAAATAGAAAATAGTTGTGTGACAGTATATATTGTATGGCATCAACAATAAACTCACAATTAAGGGGATGTAAATCTTTATCACGCATTAATGTTTCCCTGGTGGCATCTTCACCCTTGTTATGGGGAATACAAGTATATAACGACTGAACATCGAATGTTGCCCATCTATAATTCTCTTGCCACTTTTTAGTTTTTAATGAATTCAAGACGGCGGTCGTATCTTTTATATACAGTAGGATGGCAAAACGTTTACATATTTCTGTACAAAATAGTCCACATATTGGGACAAATTTGCCGTCAGGGAGTTAATGCCAGAAATTATCGGTCTGCCAGGTGGATTAAATAGATTTTTATGTATTTTTGGCAGGTGATTATATACTGGAATTCAAAAGAAGAGACAGCTCTAATACTAGATCTGAATATCCCCAGAAAGAGACTCTATATAGAGATACTTATCAGAGAGAATATTATCAGGAACAACATAAACGGGCAAGTACACCCCCAAGAATCGATTCTGATCGACAATCCCCTCCACGTTCCCTTTTTCTGGAGGCACTCAAATCTCGTTATTTGGGGCCGACAGAGGGGGGGAAATCGGATAAAGAGAAATGGTGTCAAGGGACAGCATGATCTCAGATAATACATCATTCACCCGAAGAGGGACAAGGGGAGGGTGGAAATCCCAAACAAAGAAGGGAATCACAATAGATTCCAATAATGAAAAAGCAAAAGGCATATTTAACTTATCCTCTGTTGTTTTGTCCTCATATCAGGAACAAGTCTTAAACAAAGGCCTCAAATTTTCTAAATCGAGTGGGCCGAATGGGTTTCAATTGTTTAATGACTTACACAAATTCACTAGAAATTTGACGCTAAAACGACATTTTATGAGGAATAAATTGGGTATTGATCAACCTAATATTGAGGTTGATTCAGTATCTATTAATGAGGATGAAGTAAATATGCTTGCCAACATACTAAATTTAAACCACAATCAAGATTTTATCCTGCCCAGAGTAAAGGCAGTTTTATAGATTCTTTTTTTAATGTTGTTAATAATGAGTTTACCACATTGGTTAAAGATTTTAAAATTTCAGACATCAAACTTAGGGCATCATGCACTAAGCTTCGATAAGGCTAATTTCGCCATTTTCGCGCAACATTTGCGGTTGCGATTCAGTAAGCGCCGAAAAGTGCTAAAAATCGGCTATTTTTCTTGTTGTTAAATTTTTTTCGCCATGTGGCTGCCGATATTCCACTTTTCGCCACTTTTCGCCACTTTTTTTATTCGGCTGTATTCTAGTAGTCCCGATCAGCTTATCGTTGTTGATCGGCACTCAAAAATGGAGATTTCATCTGGAATTTGTCCCGCCAACTAAAGTTGGCAAGTTGGAGGGGAGAATGATCAACAAGGTTGCCAGGGCGGCACTTAGAAAAAAAATAACATCTCTACATCAATGGAGTCAATGGAGCAGGGACTTATAACTGTGTAGGAATGTTTACGTTATATTGGTCATAATTAAAATGTGCTTGGCATTACAGTGTCCATGTCATTCACTTCATCGTGTCCTCGCTTACGTTTAGTATTGGCACAACATTTTACTTGTGTTTGTGATCATGTGTTGCGTGCAACATTATTCTTCATGTTAGAATGTGTCAATGGAGAACCCAAGAGGAAACTCTTAAAGGAACAGTTCCCATCATATGCAACATTATTATTAAGTGAAGATCAAAATATTATATGTTATGACAGATTTCACACATCTAACACATTCAGCGTACAGTCATGTTGCTATACAACACACAATGCTTTGATTTTGTGCCGCATTAACACTTGGACATGTATCTGTTTATTTTCATGTTTACCTGTACTTTGTGACCTCCCTCTTTTGATGACGTCCGCAATTTTACACACAATAACATTGCATGTTTACATAGGACACGATGCATTACAATCACTTTTCCGAAAGGTATCCACACATCTACAGAAGTTACTCATCTTTAACACTATTTTCACATAATCAATAGGAAGTATCCTGATAGGATTACAATATGGATATTCCCAGTACTATTACTTCATGTGAGTAGGTGACAATAACATGGCCAATTAGACATGTTGCAACATAGTTTCTCATGGTTGTATCCTAATGAGATGACTGTGTCTAGCGTTCTGAAGTGCAACATGAATTACACATTCCAAAAATGATTGTTAACTAAACGGTTGACAATGCAAAACAATACAGACCGGCGCCTTAAAGTCCAAATGGGAGAGTTATGAGTTCAAATTGATGATTTGAAATGTCCAAATCATTAATTTGAACTCATAACTCTCCCATTTGGACTTTAAGGCGCCGGTCTGTATTTTTTTTCTTGTCTATCACTAACTGTGTTTGGGTTAGTTTTCCTGGCAGCCTTGCCATATTGTTGTATATTTATCACATGTTGTAATATTTGCACTGCATTGTATAATTTCATTTTTTAGCGCTAATCACACCATCCTTTTTCTAGTAAACGGTTGACAATGCGTAACATTACATCATTCTCTAATATCATTATTGGCTGCTGAACATAGACAAATAATCCTTTTCTTTCGTACTTGATATCAGTTTTCATTCAACTACTTGGATATGATAATGTAACACCTTGCACTTCATCAACTCACCTGACATCATCACATAAGTATATAAAGGAGGCCAATTACCTGCGCATTCACAGCTACAGACCACAAAATGATGCAATTGCTTATGAGACGGAGGCAGATTATATTGGACGAGAGCATAGCTGAGGATCAGGATGTCACAGGCCAAGGAAGGGACAGGGACGTGGAGAGGAGAGGGAGAGGGCAAGGGAGAGGGCAAGGGAGAGGGCAAGGGCTACGAGATGAGAGGAGAAGAGAGAGGAGACAAGTAGGGCCTCGTCCTCGTGTCTACAGGGAGAGAACCATCTTAAATGGGATGAGTGAGGAGGAGATAGTAAGTCGCTATCGTTTGAGTTCAGCAACAATATTATCTCTTTATGAAGAGATACGTGGAGATTTGGTTTTTATAACAGCCAGAGGTCGTGCAGTCTCTGGGCTTGTTAAAAAGTTGTGCTCATTACATTATCTTGCTTCCGCGTCATTCCAGACAACTGTGGGCATAGTGGGCGGGGTCTCGCAATCTACATTCTCGCGGGCCTTTACCCAGTTTCTATGTGCACTCAATAGACGCGCTAGGAATTATATTCATTTTCCTACTGAGGAGACAGAGTGGCTGGAAGTGAGGACTGGCTTTTATAACATAGCCAGGATCCCATGTGTGATGGGTGCAATCGATTGCACCCATGTTTGCCTTGATCGCGCCTAGTCAGAGTGAGCATGCTTACCGCAACCATAAGCACTACCATTCCCTGAATGTACAGGTGGTATGCGATGCCACGATGTAGATTATGCATGTTGTAGCCAAATTCCCTGGTTCCAGTCACGATTCCTCTATCCTGAGGAACGCATCAGTCTTCCATGCTTTCGGAGAAGGCTATTTTGGACCTGGTTGGCAGCTGGGTGAGTACATATTAGAATGTGTTAACAAACAACTTTTTATTTATGATCTCATATGTAATGTACGAATGTCATGTCAATTATTTTTTAATTGTTGCATGATGGATTATAGGTGACACAGGATACGGAATTAGGCCATGGCTGTTGACCCCGGTGGGAAACCCTCAATGTGATGCGGAGGAGAGGTATAATGTGGCACATATTTCGACATGATCCGTCATAGAGAGGACATTTGGCCTGCTCAAAACACGATTTAGGTGCTTAGATCGAACAGGTGGGGCACTTCTATATAAGCCTGCTAAAGTGTCAGATATTATCATTGCATGTTGCATTTTACACAATCTGGCACTCAGCAATAATGTCGAACCCGACATAAGTCAGGCCTTGGAGGAGGACCATCCCGTAACTTTACCAGCTGATACTGAGCAAACAGACAGTGGTGTTGAGACACAAAGGAATGTCATCAACACATATTTTTCATGTAAGCAACAAACTAGATCTTCATAGTACTACATAGATGGATTCGTTCCTTGTTATTACAAATAAATGTTTTCCAAATAACCTTCTCTTAGGAAACAGATGAATATGGCTATACCACCTTTATGTTCTCTGCTGTGTGGACAATTAAATGTGACACCGGTATGTCATTCAGCAACAGGTTGGATTATACTTATTTACAGTGTTGTGTGTCCGTGTATAAGAAAGGTGTCGTACATTTAAATTGTCTGTTCGTGTTGTTATAGTTCATGCATACACAATAATTATACTATGTCGAGATTTAATAGCTAATGCAATATTGAAACATAATTTTCTTAGTTCGTAGTGTGACATGTGTGTCACAATGATGTGCACACTATTGAGTTTAGACATTTATATTATTCATATGTTATATTTGCTTACATATCACATACCCAAATTTTAGTAATGTGTGTTGTTTACCTTAATGAACATGTCATGAAAATTATTTGAGAGGAGAGAGGAGAGATTTAGAAGCAGACGCTCACACAACCGCGACCGGAAGTGACGTATCGGGACGGAGCGGAAGTGACGCATCGGAGAGAGTGAGGCAGGACCATCCACCCGAGAGGGAGCTCTAAGTCAAGACCTTTGCAGTGCCTGCAAACACCTACAAATGGGAGCTGAACAACCCACATAAGAGGGAGCCCACGAAGCGAAAAGGCCTGGAAGACGGCGTTCACCGCCGGAGGTGCAGAGTCCCAGAGAGTGGTGGTCCACACAAAGTTACACCGGAGGAGGCGGGTGAGCCTGAAGCTAACAACTTTCTCTCCTTGATCACAATGATTGTGACATATGCCTAAACCACTTGTTTTTATTTTAAGTGTTCATTTTTAACCCTATAAAGTTGAGTTTTTTATTGTACTGGTCTGCACTATGGTTATCATTTCTTTTGCATACACATTGCTGCTGAGCTGAGAGTTGGAGACCCCACTACATGGTTGAGAAATCCTTCTAGCAGAGACCGTTGTGTGTCAAAACCGCTTGATTTTGACTTACATCTTGTAAGTAGGCAACACATATGAGCCAAGACAGAACACAGAATTTATACACCAATTTCAATACTGTCTGCACTTAGATTGTTTTTTGTCTTTTGTTCTATTTCCCTTCATGCTCCCCCTGGATTACAACTGGAGAGTGATGATTTGTGGGACTAGTGAAACCAGTCCCCACCAGCTGGGTTTGAGCAGGGGGTTTGAACTTTAAATTATTGTTTGCACGTTATTTTATCACGTCACTATTGTTTAATAATCAATTGATTTTACTTAAAATTCACTGTATAACACAAGTGTACACTAATAGAGTTAGCGCCGTTTTCTTCACCTTCACTTAGCATGAAAATGATTTGAAAACATTCTTTTTTCATTTGTGAAAGAATATCACTCAAACGACCGTTCATGTTATCTATTTAAATTTACATATTTCTGAAGATGTGCCAACATCGATACAGGTTTAGTGACAGGATGTTTCAACAGGACGACATTATCAATATGTTTGTTTCATAATATTTTTTTTATGTCTTGTTTACGTTAACATAATATTTTATGGAGTTTTAATGTAGCTTTTACAGTGTTTGACAAGTCACACGTGAGAATAATTTTTTATTGTACTTATTAGTTATCATAGTGATATTGTGCTTAGCATATATCACATTCCAATACTTATAATGTTAGTATGAAAGTATAATTAATGAATATAAGGTGTAGATTAAGTGCAAAAATAAATGATTATAATATACAAGTGCATACTAAATAATGTAACATTACAATAACATTCTATAGTGAATGTAAATCTGCGCATCAAACAGTGAAAGCTTTCTTATATATTTTTACAAATACTTGTTCGCTAGTAGTCTCAATTATCTAATACAACTATTTCCCTTCTGACATCATAAATTGTTCCGACACCAAACACAAGTATTTAAAAGTTTCCGCATTTATTTAAGTTGCAACATTACAACGCTTCACATATCTCTATATGATACAGCTTATTATCTCCTAAGTAACGTATATTATTAAACTGCAAGTATTGAACTACAGATACATATGTATCTTATTTCAAACGTAACGTTGCTGGCATATGTTGTTTTTTTGTTTGTTATCGGTGCCTGTATAAATAATAATGTGTGCGCACAACGTTTGCGGCGCGCGCACATCACGAATGTGTGGACAAAGTATTAACGCATGCGCAAAACGATGTGAACGCTGTGCGTTCAATAAATGTCCCTACATCGTTCTGCTAGAAGTACGCATATCATGGCTGACACTTATGGAAATTATGGGAACACATTTTAATAATAAACACGTACATATGTAACCTTTGTTAACAGACGTGTGTAAACTGCTACAACGAGCGATCAGCCAATGAGCGCACTAAATACGGGTGACGTCATGTTAAGGCACCGTGAACTGTACACAAACACACCTCACATTGAATTAACATTGGCTTACAGCGATGTGTACGCACCGCCACAGCGACGCGCGCACATGACACACTGCACAGAGCGTTACAATAAGCTACAACAACAGCCAAAACATAATCACGCGCGCACGTGTGTTGCGGGTGTGTCTTGCATCAGTAACCTTTTTAAGGACGCCTTAAAACATGAACACGTTCCCACAACATATGTGGGCGTCATGTTGTTTGTAGCTGTTGAATGCTAAACAATGAGGTATGTGTGTGTGTTACAGTTAGTGCAACAGGTTTAACTGATATTTTTTTTTTTAAATGATGTCGCATTTCTGTGTGCCTCAACAATGTGTACTAATGGTTCGTCATTTAGTATTGTGTCATATGAACTAATCAATTTGTTAACGCTACATATAAGGCTGTTAGATATGTGAATCTTTATACAATCATTATCATTTGAGCAATGTACACATATATTATTTGACTATACCACTAACGACATTTATAATTACCATTCTTGTAGAAGTTACAACTGATGTTGCTGCATCAGTTCGCTCCAGGAATACACAACAGACTCATCCATGCTTGATGCAACCGTTGAATCCTGAATCACACACATCTCCATTATGTCGTCATCGGGCTCATCATTGGGTTCTTCATACAAGAGGTCTTGAGGTACGTTCACTTGTTGGTTGTTTACACCGGCAAAACCGTCTTCACCATATAAGTATTCATACATATCATAGTCGTTCTCTCCATTTTGGATCTGGTGTTGTTGAATGGGCGGTGCAGGTATAGCAGCAGGCGCAGCAGGCTGTGCGTCTTCAATGTTACTGGTATTAGTAAATACATGATATTTAGCAGAAGATATGTTCCATGTTCCATGGTAAGTTTAAATGCTGGTGCAACCTGCCAGAATCCGTATCGTTCAGCTGTACCATCAGGGAAACGCTCAAAACATTTACTTGAGGATAACGTGTAACGTACTGAAGTTTTAAAATTTCGTTGCTTGCCTGTTTCTTTGAAGTATGGATATTTGTTTTGTATCAATTCATAGATTTCCCCCACGTTGCCTTCTTTGAGACTGTTTTTTCGATGGCCTCAGAGATTAAATATGTAAATGATTTTCCAGGTTTGGTGTTAGATGTAGAAGCTTCTGCCATTGCTTCTCCCTTTTGTTTTTTTTTGTGTGTAACTGTGAAGCTGGCGGACGTGTGATGTTTTTATGAACACATGAATGTTATCTTCGTGGTTTCTTTCAAGGTTATAAGACAAAGTAACTGCTATACGTCTAGGTTTTCTCCAACAAGCAAATTGTTACAATAATTGGCTGAAAGTCTTTATCTAAACTTACATTTTCTCAGGAATCGAAACTTTAATTTGCCATTATGCATTTAAAAATAGAAAAACAAGTTTAGTCAATATTTGCAACAACTAATTTGTGAGTAATATAAACCTTGGGTATGATGATTAGTTAACAAAGAATACTGTTGTTAAATTAAGCATAAACATGTGTCTATTAGCCAGTTATATTTTGGACTCTCTGTTATTTTGAATGTTTTGTCTCATCTATGTGTATTTGCTCTCTCTCACTGTTTTTCTTGTGATAATATATATATATATATATATATATATATATATGTATATGTGTGTGTGTATATATAGTGTAAAATTAAATAATGTTTTATGTGTTCCTAGGCCTTGTTGTAATCACATTGACCTTTTAATACAGGTGAGTGAATTAGGGCCTCACCCAGAGTGATACTATAATAGTAGCAATAGCCCTTACATTGATATAACATTAACAGAAGGCCTGTTTGCACAAAACATTGCCAAAGTATATCTCTGTGTGTATATATATATATGTGTGTGTGTATATATATATTTTTATATATATATATCTTTATATACACACACTGTGTGTGTCTGTACATATATAGATACATATACAGAGACACTGCTGATAAAATGATATTTAATCCTTAAATAATTTAACATCAACAAAAAATAACCTGGTAAGATGCCATCATTATTAACTTTGCTATATAAATAAGGTCAGTGATGTCTTAGATAGAAGATACAAAGAAAATAGAATTTGAAAAGCATTTTTGTAGGTGTAACTATATAAATTTAAATATCAATCATATTACCCATGAAATGAGTATGTACCAAAAAATATAGGCCAATGCCATCTCATTTCTAACAATAGGTAAGTGAATGTCATGTTCCGTAATCATGACAAGTGTGCAATAATGTAATTCCATTATTAAACTGAAGAATAGTACATAATTCAATGTTTGGCAATATGCCTTACTTAACGTAAGGAGCCTTGATTCAAATTATTGTGTACAATGACAGATTTGAATATTATGAAGCATATGTAAATGATCATACATACACTATGCATGATTTAGTCTGCAGTAAACACCATTACAAAAACAAATTTGCATCATGTTTTATTTTATTTTTCTGTAGACTTCTGAGACTGAGTAACAGGCTGCTGTGTTTTCTTTCTCCCTCTGCCAATTACTCTGCCCTTACCAATAACACTTGTAGTAGCCTGTTGCACTTCAATGCCTGTAAGTGTGGCCTGTGTCACTTCAGGGCCACTGTGTGTGGCCTGTGTCACTTCTGGGGCAATGGGTGGGGGTTGTGGAAGTTGTGTGGCCTGTGTCACTTCTGGGGCAATGGGTGTGGGTTGTGGAAGTTGTGTGGCCTGTGTCACTTCTGGGGCAATGGGTGTGGGTTGTGGAAGTTGTGTGGCTTGTGGCACTTCTGGGGCAATGGGTGTGGGTTGTGGAAGATGTAAAGCACTTGAGAAACATTGCATGATTGATGGTGTCCCAATTTCCAAGTTTTGTTTCTTACTCTTTTCCCAATAGCTGGTTAATAGCATTTGTTGGCCTAACTTTCTTTTCTGTGTCTCATTTGTAGGTTTTTTTCTCTATTTGTTGATCAGATGTAAGCGGTTGAAGGTTGTCATGTATACGGAGTGAAGTAGCAGCTACTGTACCGTTATCATCATGAACTGGTGAATGAAGAACTGATGACTGTGGCGAGAAAGTTGTACCATGAAACGATCCATCCTGTGATGGGTAAAAGTGGAATTGTTCTCTTGCTGTACTGCGCAACATATTGCCTTGACTTACATTGAGAACTAATGCTTCTACTGTCCTGTTTAAATTTTTGATTTCTTTTGGAACTTGTAGGATGATTTTTGTAATTTGTGTCATTTCTGATATTGACATTTCCTGCATCCTTTCATTCAGTGTCAACATCCTTTCATTCTGTGACATCATCATTTCATTTTGTGTAATCCTCCTTTCATGCATTGTCATCAATTCAGAATGGCGACGATTGTCTTCACACAAGATTCTTTCTTCTGAAGCTGCAATAGCTGCGTTCGTGTCATGAGCAGGAGACCGTGGGTGCGGTGTTAATGCAGGAGTGTGCACATCTTCATGTTCACTTGCTTGAATTTATGCTTGTCCACCAACATCTTTTTATAAAATAAATTAAACACATGATGAACTGGCATGCATCTTTCAATTAATTATCTATTTTTTTTTTGGAACCATAGTGTCACACATATCACACCATTTTATATTGTTTGTGTCTAATTAAAAGATGATAATTTAATTTACAAATATGTGTCGACTCAGTGTGAAAGAAGAATGAATGAAAGGATGTTGTAACATCCACAATAATAGCAGAATACTAACAAAACACACAATACATGTGGACAGTCTACATTACATGTTCTGTGACAATACATGATGTAAAATTAATTTAAAAAATATGTATTTAACATGTCTATTGTATTACCAAACATTTACACAATATATGGCCTTCACATCATACACTCACCTTCCATTCTTGATGATGACATTGCTGATGAGCTTGATGATACAGGTGATGAGACAGTTTCCTTGCCAGGTGACACAACAGCAACTATATACAATATTAAATTAAGATGTTAACTGTATTTTGATCAGAATATACATTAATTTAATTTTGTGAACTTAGTTATGTTTCAATTTATGCTTCAAGGAACAACATAACAATTATATTGGTATTGCAACCTGTATAGAATGAATCTTTACATAAATGGATAATTGAACATAGTCAGCACATTTATTTGAAACATCAGACATTGTTCATGCAGGAATGCTCTTTTTTACAAACATTTAAGTTGAATAAAAACATAAGTTGTGTACTAATCTACATCCAAATTAGTAGATCACTAGCAGGAAAGGAAAGTTGACTAGTCTTTGCATTCATTTACTAATTGTGGTAATATTAATGAATGTGTTAACAGATGTGGCATAACATTTAAGATAAGCTTGCGTAGCACTCTATGTGGCTGACACTCAGCAACACATGCAGTGTGTCGCTCACAGATGGTACTGGTGTCATAATGTTGGCGTCTCACAAACGTTAGAATAATCTAGGAGTGAAAGAATGACTAACGTACGTTTACATATATAGTTCAGGTGTGGGTGAAAGTATTCGTGTAATTAGCATTTAAAATTAATGTGATGTACTTGTGTTAACATGGTCAGCTTCTAGCAACTGTTGTCCCTCCCACAAGACGTGACCACACCATGAGCTATGATTAACTTGTACCACCTGTAAGCACTCCCACTGCACTTGACCATACCATGACCGTGTGATCTTGCTCTGTGTCTGCCAACCCCACCCTCCCGTATGAACCTATATTGTGTGATTACATGTTAATTTCTGCAGTTTTCTTAAAACGTAACCTAAGTCAAATACACATATGAAAATAGGTACTAATTAACCCAATTTAAAAGCATATGGTACATGTTCCTATTTATGGTCAAAGGTCGAAGCAATATATTTGTATAAAGCAATTATAGTGTTTCTGTGTAATTTTTTTGTGCTTACATTTGAATGCACAATATTTCAAACAAGACATGTTCAGACACTCATGGTCTATATTTTGGTGTAACATGGATTGTCACTACTATATTGCAAAATCTATAAATGTAATCAATATATGTCTATATGGTAAGACACGTACGTGAAATAGTGAATGATGCTTTTGTATGCACAAACACAGTATTTCGAAGTTATACATAACTCTGGCAAACAATGAGTGCGTGTGTGCTTTGTGATTATGCATGTTAACACAATGTTTGTAACATATATTAAATATACTGTATTATTTCACAAATAGGGCAAATATGTTGAATTGTTTGTAAAGAGGAAGGATGCAGTGTGTGTTATTTGAAAGCAAATGACAAATAATCACTTCATGCAGGTGAAGTTGAATATGTCTACTCATAATGATTTAATCCATGATAGGTGAGCCAATGCATGTTGACAAACTAAAAAATATACATACATGCATACATACATACATACATACATACATAGAGAGAGAGATATACAGATATATTTTTGTAGCTATGCTTATATTGTGAAGAAACTATAAATTTTAAGTGCAAAAATAGATGACTTGTAACATACTAAACGCGTAGTACAGTAACATTTGTCACCTGCTGGAAATTGAGCCGAATAAATTCCGATATCTCTGTCCCCTGCCAATCCCTCCATGACGACAGGAAGAATTTTTTGACGCAACTGCTCCTCCAATGGTGTTAACATTAGAGCTTGTGCTGGCGGCCCACATCCAGTGCCAGAAGCATGCATCCGTTGGGCTTGTATTTTCTTCTTTAAGTTTGCCCTGATTTCATCGAATCTCTTCCTACAATTCATATGGGTCCTGATATGATTCCCACACGCAGACACAGCCATTGTTATGTTGTCCCACATTTCTTTTTTGGATGCTGAACTTGTACGGCCTTGAAATACATATAAAAAAAATGAAAAAAATACAATGTAAACAAATTGAGACGTTTGCTAAACTGCTACATGGTCCAAAAAAAAAAAAACCTGCTGCTTTACGTATAATATGTGTAACACATGAGCATTTACGATGACACATATAAATCTAAGCAAGGTTTCTAGAATATTGTATGAACGTAGTGGACGTTTTGATCATGAGTGTTAGTGAAAATATAGCGCTTGAAGGATTATGTGTGCAGCAATGAAGTTTTATTGATACATATTATATAATAATATAATTAAGTGAAAAAATGTCACAAGAGATAGGATAACATGTCTTTGTCCAATGAATGCAAAGATAAACTTACCTAGTAAATGCCCATACAGACAATCATAGTGCTCCAAAATCCCATTGACCAGAACTGTGTTTTCCTGTTCATAGAAACGAGGATTACGTGGGCGCTCCACACGTTTCTTCCGACCACGTCCAGCACCAGAGCTTGGCTGCTGCTGACTGGGCTCTCCTTCTTCCAATGGAAGAGACTCCAAAAACGGCCCACCAGCAGACACCCCAGCAGCACCATCAACAGAGCCACCAGCAAGACTCGCACTCCCAGCAATATCACTCGCACTCGCACTCGAAGCAACATCACTCCCCTGATTCCTCCGTTCACTCTGACGCGTACTCACACGACTACCAGTACCACTCTTCCCACGCCTATCGGCCATACTTCTAGCACTCACAAAAACAGAAAAGAAAGTTTAAGACAATTGCACTGAACAAATACAAAGTTATAACAAGACAAAGATGTTAACAAAACAACACAGGACAAAGCACTAACAATACACAACAACTCTGTCAGTCAATCAGAAATATGTAAATCGCCCAGCTCTGTGTGTCTCTCTCTCTCCCAACAACAACACAGAGAATGAATAACAATACACTCTTCCTTTAAATGGGCCGCGCAATCAAAAACATGCTTGCTTCGCCAGATTCAGCAAGAAGTTTAATTTGAGAAGCTAACACCACCTCGCCATGGCGGCCGATACACCTGAGTGTGATCACCAAATCATTGTCAGAGTGGGAACAACTGTTTTCGGCTTCATTCCGAATGGGTTCAGATCTTATTGCATACGGCGAGGTAAAATCGGCAAAATAATGCCGAAAAGGAACACTTGGCGAGAGGACTTTTTCGGCACTTACTGCAAAGAGCCCATAATCTTACATTCAAAGAGCATCAAGCTTTAAAAGAATTACAAGATAACAAGGATCTTATTATAAAACAAGCGGATAAGGGTACGGGTGTAGTTCTTCAAAATCGAAATGATTATGAATTGGAGGCATTTTGCATACTAAATGATTCCATTTATTATGGTAAACTTCCTCAGGACCCTACCAATGATTTTTTATTAGAATTTAAGGCTCTTCTTGATGAAGCTGTTGAGTCCACAGTGATCACAAAATTAGAATATCAATTTCTTTATGTTCAATTTCCCAGAATTCCAGTATATTATCATCTGCCGAAAATACATAAAAGTCTATTTAATCCACCTGGCAGACCGATAATTTCTGGCATTAATTCCCTGACGGCAAATTGTCCCAATATGTGGACTATTTTTTACAGAAATATGTAAAAGTTTTGCCATCCTATGTAAAAGATACGACCGCCGTCTTGAATTCATTAAAAACTAAAAAGTGGCAAGAGATTTATAGATGGGCAACATTCGACGTTCAGTCGTTATAAACTTGTATTCCCCATAACAAGGGTGTAGATGCCATCAGGGAAACATTAATGAGTGATAAAGATTTACATCCCCTTAATTGTGAGTTTATTGTTGATGCCATACAATATATACTGTCACACAACTATTTTCTATTTATGAACCAATTTTACAACCAGTTGTGTGGCACTGCTATGGGGACACGTTTCACCCCTAGCTACGCCAACATTTACATGGGAGTATGGGAAGATCTTTTCATTTGGAACAACAATCCATTTGTTAACCATGTAATTAGTTGGCAGAGATATATTGATGACGTTTTATGTATCTGGGAGGGCGATGAGATTACTTTAGATTTATTCAAAATTTATCTTAATTCAAATGATTTCAATTTGAGGTTCACTGCAGAGACTCATAAAAGTGAAATTAACTTTTTGGATCTTAATCTGGAATCTAAAATCGGTTTGAACATAAATACCAAAACCTTTTTAAAAAAAGTGGACACGAACAGTTTTCTATTGTCATCCAGTAACCATAAAAGGTCCTGGATAGACAATATATCTGTGAGTCAGTTTATGCGTATCAAATGCTATTGTAGTCAACAGACTGACTTTGAAAATCAATCCATTGTTCTATTTGATAAATGTATTGAACGAGGATATGATAGAGCTCTTCTACTAAAATCCTTGGAGAAAGTCCATAATATGGACAGGGAATCCCTCTTGCTCCAAAAAGATTCCAAACAATCAATAGATGACAGTACAAAAGGTGATAAAATCAAAGTTCCTTTTATAACAGAATATAATTCAGTGAGTACACAAATTCAGAAAATTGTCAGGAATAATTGGAATATTTTACGCAATGACCCCATCCTTGGATCTTTTCTTTTTCCACAGCCAAGTTTCATTTACAGCAAAGCTAGCGGTAAATTTACCTAGCGATATTGGACCTCCAAATATCTCTGCATTTGAGATCCCATGGTTGCCAAAAAAACCTAGCGGTAATTACAGTTGTGGAAGGTGCAAAGCTTGTAAAATGCTCAGTGTAGAACGTAAACAATTTACCTTGAATACTACAAAAGAGAGCTTTGTGGTAAAGGATTGCATATCGTGTAAATCCACGCATGTAGTATACCTCCTCCAGTGTCCATGCGGATACCAATATGTCGGACGAACTAAACGTTATCTCCGAGTTAGAATTCTAGAGCATTCTAGAAATATCAGATTGGGTCTGGAGAATCATAGCGTTTCCAGACACTTTAAGATAAAATATAATAGTGATGCCAGCTTTCTCCGATATATTGCTATCAAGATTGTTCCTGCAGGACGACGTGGTGGCGACAGAGACAAGATGCTCTCCAAACAGGAGAGCCTATGGATCTATAAGATGCAAACACTGTCTCCATTAGGATTAAATGAGGAAATTGATGTCTGGTCTTTATATTAATATTAATTTCTATTTTTTATTAATAATAAGAATCTTTTTAGAGTTATTAAATTGCTCTTTGTTATATTCTATATCATGTTTTGGATTTATAATTACCTAAGATTTGGTATGGTTCCTGGTTCTTTTATTTTATTTTATTTGATCACTGAAAAGGTCTAGATCTGTCCTTTCTATTCCGTTCCTTCTTCTTTTTTATTACTTTTTCTGTTAGCCCAATATCATGCTTAACATTATTACAAAGAAATTTTATGTTTTTTATTAATATATGTCTCTTTATTTTTTAGTATTCTCTATATGGAGTTCATCCAGTGTTAAATAAAGTTTTTTAATATGCAAATGTTTTGTAAAGGGCTAAGCATTAGCCTATCCCTTTAATTCTCCTTCCCTCGGTGAGAGGCTGGACTCAAAATAAACAGCCAATCACAGGAGGAGGATAGGTATATTAAGCGCCCAATCAGAGACCTCCGATATCCCTGACGAAGTACACCACATGTACGAAACGCATTGGATAAAGAGGGCGCATTCCTAGCACTACCTGCTGTGGCTTTACCCTATCTGCCATTCGTTTCATACTGGGACAATCTCCAATATCCCCGGTACTCTTCTGGCTGGCCGAGACTGCGTGAGACATCTGTCGGCGCCACCTGATGACGTCATTAATGCGTGCATACAGTGGATGCCGTGCACGCTAACCGACGCCAAGGAACCAGAGAGAAAGTTTACCTTCCCGCAGCAGTTGCTATATCCACGCCGTGTAGCAGTTGACTTCTACCTGAGCGAGTGGAGCGTTGCTGGGACTACTTACGGGAGACGTGAGAGGAGATTCCACCCGGTGATCGTTACCAACCCACCAGTTGTTGCTGATTGGTAGCATGTCCATATACATGTCCAGCTAGTAATTTTTAATCTGATGTACGTGCAATACTCACCTGTTTTACCACAATATAATTTTATATACTACACTATGAGGTTTTTTGCGCTGTTTCTTTTTTCGTTTTTCCTTTAGCACTTGGTCTGTGGAGCCATTGCACGAATTCAGCAGCGCTACCTCACATTTAAAGTAACAGTTTTTTTATATATACTTTATATACTTAATATTCACCATTAAGCACTTTATTCACGATTATTAGATCGCAGTTCACTATCTGTTTCTATCACTATTTTCTGCTCACTACTGCGGCACTGTGATTGTTGTTTATTGTTATATTGCATTTAATATTACATCATGGCTTGGACACTATCTAGCTGTAGAGAAAAAAGGGCAGCCCTGTATGACTCTATGTTTCAGGACAAATCTAATGTCTTTGATGATGTGGATCCATCTGATATTTCCATTGAAGTTAATTTCAAACAGTTGGAGAACTTATTGCTAGTTGAAGGCAAACAATGGTTAGATCGAAAAACACTTCAAAGATATTTAGACTGTGGCAGGGTGCCACGTGGGTTACGTTCCTCCAAAAATCCCACATTTGGGAAAGACAACGTTAATTTTATGAAAGAATGGGATAGAATTCAGGAGGAATGTTCTAGAGAGTTAATGAGATTAATTATCTATGAACGTAGTAAAACCATTGCTGAATTAGAAAAAGATATTGGTAGGAAAATTCTTATTTTTGAACCTTTAGTTTTACATCAAGATTGTTCCAAATTGGATTGTGAACTCAAAATGACTCTTGAGTCAACTACGGAGGAAATAATGTTAAACAAACAAAATAAATTTTACCGTGATAAGCACGATTATGATAACGGTAGACAGAAAGATTGGGCTAAATTTGATAGAGAAAAAGGTATCTCAAACAATGGCCAAAATCCCCCCAAAAAACATCCAAATGGACAACATCAAAAACAGAGATCTGGTAGTTACCGGACTGAGGGAGGGAAGGAGAAGAGCCAAGGAGAACATGATAGAGAACATCAAAAAACTTTCAAATATTACCCCCAAAAAAACGTATGATAAACATCATAGATATCGAAATAAAAGGAGGGATAGTTCTAAAAAAAAAAAATATCAGAACAAAAGAAGAGACAGCTCTAATACTAGATCTGAAGATCCCTGGAAAGAGACTCAATATAGAGATAGTTATCAGAGAGAACATTATCAGGAACAATATAAACGGGCAAGTACAGTACACCCCCAAGAATCGATTCTGATCGACAATCCCCTCCACGTTCCCTTTTTCTGGAGGCACTCAAATCTCATTATTTGGGGCCGACAGAGGGGGGGAAATCAGAAAAAGAGAAACGGTGTCAAGGGACAACACGATCTCATAAAAGACATCATTCACCCGAAGAGGGACAAAGGGAGGGTGGAAATCCCAAACAAAGAAGGGAATCACAATAAATTCCAATAATGAAAAAGCAAAAGGCATATTTAACTTATCCTCAGTTGTTTTGTCCTCATATCAGGAACAAGTCTTAAACAAAGGCCTCCCATTTTCTAAATCGAGTGGGCCGAATGGGTTTCAATTGTTTACTGATTTACACAAATTCACTAGAAATTTGACGCTAAAATGACATTTTATGAGGAATAAATTGGATGTTGATCAACCTAATATTGAGGTTGATTCAGTATCTATTAATGAGGATGAAGTAAATATGCTATGCCAACATACTAAATTTAAACCACAATCAAGATTTTATCTTGCCCAGAGTAAAGGCAGTTTTATAGATTTTTTTTAATGTTGTTAATAATGAGTTTACCACATTGGTTAAAGATTTAAAAATTTCAGACATCAAACATAATCTTAAATTCAAAGAGCATCAAGCTTTAAAAGAATTACAAGATAATAAGGATCTTATTATAAAACAAGCGGATAAGGGTGGGTGAGTAGTTCTTCAAAATCGAAATGATTATGAATTGGAGGCATTTCGCATACTAAATTATTCCATTTATTATTGTAAACTTCCTCAGGACCCTACCAATGATTTTTTATTAGAATTGAAGGCTCTTCTTGATGAAGCTGTTGAGTCCACAGTGATCACAAAATTAGAATTTCAATTTCTTTACGTTCAATTTCCCAGAATTCCAGTATATTATCATCTGCCGAAAATACATAAAAATCTATTTAATCCACCTGGCAGACCGATAATTTCTGGCATTAACTCCCTGATGGCAAATTTGTCCCAATATGTGGACTATTTTTTACAGAAATATGTAAAAGTTTTGCCATCCTATGTAAAAGATACGACCGCCGTCTTGAATTCATTAAAAACTAAAAAGTGGCAAGAGAATTATAGATGGGCAACATTCGACGTTCAGTCGTTATTTACTTGTTTTCCCCATAACAAGGGTGTAGATGCCATCAGGGAAACATTAATGCGTGATAAAGATTTACATCCCCTTAATTGTGAGTTTATTGTTGATGCCATACAATATATACTGTCACACAACTATTTTCTATTTATGAACCAATTTTACATCCAGATATGTGGTACTGCAATGGGGACACATTTCGCCCCTAGCTACGCCAACATTTACATGGGAGTATGGGAAGATCTTTTCATTTGGAACAACAATCCATTTGTTAACCATGTAATTAGTTGGCAGAAATATATTGATGACGTTTTATGTATCTGGGAGGGCGATGAGATAACTTTAGATTTATTCAAAATGTATCTTAATTCAAATGATTTCAATTTGAGGTTCACTGCAGAGACTCATAAAAGTGAAATTAACTTTTTGGATCTTAATTTGGAATCTAAAATCGGTTTGAACATAAATACCAAAACCTTTTTTAAAAAAGTGGACACGAACAGTTTTCTATTGTCATCCAGTAACCATAAAAGGTCCTGGATAGACAATATACCTGTGAGTCAGTTTATGCGTATCAAACGCAATTGTAGTCAACAGACTGACTTTGAAAATCAATCCATTGTTCTATTTGATAAATTTATTGAACGAGGTTATGATAGAGCTCTTCTACTAAAATCCTTGGAGAAAGTCCATAATATGGATAGTGAATCCCTCTTGCTCCAAAAAGATTCCAAACAATCAATAGATGACAATATAAAAGGTGATAAAATCAAAGTTCCTTTTATAACAGAATATACTGTAATTCAGTGAGTACACAAATTCAGAAAATTGTCAGGAATAATTGGAATATTTTACGCAATGACCCTATCCTTGGATCTTTTCTTTTTCCACAGCCAAGTTTCATTTACCGCAAAGCTAAAAGCCTTAAACATTATTTGGCACCTAGCGATATTGGACCTCCAAATATCTCTGCATTTGAGATCCCATGGTTGCCAAAAAAAACCTAGTGGTAATTACAGTTGTGGAAGATGCAAAGCTTGTAAAATGCTCAGTTTAGAATGTAAATAATTTACCTCGAATACTACAAAAGAGAGCTTTGTGGTAAAGGATTGCATATCGTGTAAATCCACGCATGTAGTATACCTCCTCCAGTGTCCATGCGGATACAAATATGTCGGACGAACTAAACGTTATCTCCAAGTTAGAATTCTAGAGCATGCTAGAAATATCAGATTGGGTCTGGAGAATCATAGCGTTTCCAGACACTTTAAGATAAAACATAATAGTGATGCCAGTTTTCTCCGATATATTGCTATCCAGATTGTTCCTGCAGGACGACGTGGTGGCGAAAGAGACAAGATGCTCTCCAAACAGGAGAGCCTATGGATCTATAAGATACAAACACTGTCTCCATTAGGATTAAACGAGGAAATTGATGTCTGGTCTTTATATTAATATTAATTTCTATTTTTTATTAATAATAAGAATATTTTTAGAGTTATTAAATTGCTCTTTTTTATATTCTACATCATGTTTTGGATTTATAATTACCTAAGATTTGGTACGGTTCCTGGTTCTTTTATTTTATTGTATTTTATTTGATATCTGAAAAAGTCTAGATCTGTCCTTTCTATTCCGTTCCTTCTTCTTTTATCATTACTTTTTCTGTTAGCCCAATATCATGCTTAACATTATTAAAAAGAAATATTATGTTTTTTATTAATATATGTCTCTTTATTTTTTAGTATTCTATATATGGAGTTCATCCAGTGTTAAATAAAGTTTTTTAATATGCAAATGTTTTGTAAAGGGCTAAGCATTAGCCTATCCCTTTAATTCTCCTTCCCTCGGTGAGAGGCTGGACTCAAAATCAACAGCCAATCACAGGAGGAGGATAGGTATATTAAGCGCCCAATCAGAGACCTCCGATATCCCTGATGAAGTACACCACATGTACGAAACGCATTGGATAAAGAGGGCGCATTCCTAGCACTACCTGCTGTGGCTTTACCCTATCTGCCATTCGTTTCATACTGGGACAATCTCCGATATCCCCGGTACTCTTCTGGCTGGCCGAGACTGCGTGAGACATCTGTCGGCGCCACCTGATGATGTCATTAATGCGCGCACACAGTGGATGCCGTGCACGCTAACCGACGCCAAGGAACCAGAGAGAAAGTTTACCTTCCCGCAGCAGTTGCTGTATCCACGCCGTGTAGCAGTTGACTTCTACCTGAGTGAGTGGAGCATTGCTGGGACTACTTACGGGAGACGTGAGAGGAGATTCCACTCGGTGATCATTACTAACCCACCAGTTGTTGCTGATTGTAACATGTCCATATACATGTCCTGCTAGTAATTTTTAATCTGATGTACGTGCAATACTCACCTGTTTTACCACAATATAATTTTATATACTACACTATGAGGTTTTTTGCGCTGTTTCTTTTGTCGTTTTTCCTTTAGCACTTGGTCTGTGGAGCCATTCCCGTGTGGTGGGTGAGGGTGGGTTAACCCCTTAATGACTGTAGCGGTTAATAACCGCTATGGTGATTAAGGCGTTAGGGGACATTACATTGGCTATTGTGATTTATGTGCATGTTTGGCAGCACCGGAGGGGCATGAGCAGGATGAATATGAGGATGAAGACGGCCTTCATCGTGGGTGCCTGTAAAAGGTAAGTGTCATATATATTTCCTGTATTTATTGTAATTTATATGTACTTAAAATGGGCAAATGCATTATTATCCATATGTGGATAATAGTAATTTTGCCCATTACAGTTCTGTATGTGTTAGGGGGTGGGGGGATGTGTGTTGTATATTGGGGGCAATTGTCCCCAATAAACATGCTAATGTGCCTTAACCCCTTCATTGTCTTAGCGGCTATCCGCTAAGGTAATGAAGCTGCATTAATGTAAATTTTAATAATAGTGTGCGGGAGCAGGGGGTCCCCTGAGCTGAACCGCATTGGTTTCAGCCTCGGGGACCCCCTACTTCAGGAGATACAGGCCCTTTATGGGGTGCCGGTATCCCCTGCAGAATTTAAATGTCCCGGTCACGTGACACGGGAGCTTTAAAGTGCAGGGGATACCGTCACCCCATAACGGGCCTGTATCTCCTAAAGTAGGGGGTCATCGGACCTGAAACCAATGCGGTTCAGGTCCTGAGACCCCTGCTCATGTACACTATTATTAAAATATATTTATTCAGTGTACGATCGCCTGCAACAGTCTTTCATGGAGATGGCAAAACTCCATGCAAATGTTACATGCGGCTTTTTTTCCTATCAGGTAGCGAACAGGAACTTTAAGTGCGATAGCAGAGGGAAAAAAGCTTGCACGCACGATAAGCCAGTTTTGGGCACGTCCGATAGAAAATGGGGTCAGGGCCTTAGTGAATCGCGCCGCCGGCTTCATTTTTTATCGGACGTGCTAAAGGTGGATCTTAAAGGTTGATAGAGAGGGTGCTAGTCGGGTACTGAGGGGAAGGGCATTCCAAAGGTGTGGGGCAGTCAGTGAAAAAGGTTTACGGAGGGAGAGGGCTTTAGATACAAAGGGGGTAGAAAGAAAACATCCTTGAGAAGAACACAAGAGTCTGGATGGTGCATAATGAGAAAATAGGGCTGAGATGTAAGGAGGGGCAGAAGAGTGTAAAGTTTTAAAAGTGAGGAGAAGAATGGAGTGTGAGATGCGGGATTTGATCGGAAGCCAGGAGAAGGATTTCATGAGGGGAGATTCTGAGACAGATCTAGGAAAGAGTAGAGTGATTCTGGCAGCAGCGATTAGGCTAGATTGTAGGGGAGACAGGTGAGAGGCAGGAAAGCCGGACAGCAGGAGGTTACAGTAATCAAGACAGGAGAGAATTAGGGCCTGAGTCAGAGTTTTAGCAGTCGAGCAACAGAGGAAAGGGCGTATCTTTGTTATATTGCGGAGGAAAAAGTGACAGATTTTAGAAATGTTTTGAATGTGAGGGGCGAATGTGAGAGAGGAGTCGAGTGTGACCCCTAGGCAGCGTACTTTGTCTACTGGGTGAATGATCATAGTACCAACAGTAATGTGGAAGAAGGTAGTAGGGCCAGGTTTGGGAGGAAGTATGAGGAGCTCTGTTTTAGCCATGTTGAGTTTAAGGCGGTGGAGGGCCATCCAGGATGATATAGCAGAGAGACATTCAGAAACTTTGGTTTGTGCAGCAGGTGTAAGGTCGGGTGTTGAAAAGTATATTTGTGTGTCGTCAGCATATAGGTGATAGTTCAACCCAAAAGATGTTATTAGGTCACCTAGAGAGAGTGTGTACAGAGAAAAGAGAAGAGGTCCCAGGACAGAGCCCTGGGGTACCCCCACAGAGAGATCAATAGAGGAGGTGTTAGCAGAAGAGACACTGAAAGTACGATGGGCGAGGTAGGATGAGATCCAGGATAGAGCTTTGTTCCGAATACCAAGTATGGAGAATGTGAAGGAGAAGAGGGTGGTCCACGGTGTCAAATGCTGCAGAGAGGTCAAGTAATATGAGCAGAGTGTAATGACCTCTGTCTTTGGCAGCATCAAGGTCGTCAGTCATTTTAATGAGGGCTGTTTCCGTGGAGTGAGCAGTGCGGAAGCCAGATTGTAGAGGGTCTAGGAGAGAATAGGTGTTGAGAAAATGGAGCAAGCAAGAGAATACAAGACATTCAAGGAATTTAGAGGCAAAAGGCAGGAGGGAGACATGTCGATAGTTAGAAAGACAGGTAGCTTCAAGCTTGCTGTTTTTGAGTAATGATATGACTGTTGCATGTTTGAAGGAGGATGGAAAGGTTCCAGAACAGAGAGAGGAGTTAAAAATGTGTGTGAGCGTAGGGATTATAGTAGGAGCAAGAGGTTTTAGGAGATGGGAGGGAATGGGGTCAACAGGGCAAGTGGTAGAGGGAGAAGAGGCGATCAACAGCGACACATTCTCCTCTGAGACAGTGGAAAAAGAGTCAAGGAAGGCAGGAGGAGAGTTAGGAAGAGGTGTAGGATGGGAGGAAGAAACAGAGGGGATATTCTGATGTATGGATTCCACCTTTTCCTTAAAATAGTCAGCAAAGTCCTGAGCGGAGATGGAGGAAGGAGAGGCAGCTGAGGGTGGTTTGAGTAGAGTATCAAAGACAGAGAACAGTCGGCATGGGTTAGACTTGTGCATGTTGATTAGTGAAGAAAAGTAGGCTTGTTTAGCTTGCGAGAGGGCAGAGTTGAAACAGGATAGCATACATTTGTAGTGAAGGTAGTCTGCGAGAGTATGAGATTTCCTCCAGAGGCGTTCAGAGGAATGAGTGGAGGAAAGCAGCATGCGCATGTGGGAATTTAGCCAGGGTCTAGGGTTAGAAAGGCGAGGGCGGCAGAGAAAAAGCGGGCATGTAGATCAAAAGAGGAGGACAAGGCAGAGTTGTAGTTCCTGACCAGGTTGTCAGGGTCTGTAACAGAGCTGAGAGAGGAGAGGGAGGAGCGTAAAGTGGACTCAAAGTCAGGTAAGTGAATAGAGCGCAGGTTTCTGCAGAACCGGGGGTAGATGGAGGTGGAGAAGGGAAGAAGCGAGATAGAGAGAATGAGATGAGGTGATGGTCAGAGAGAGGAAAAGGGAAAATGGAGTAATCAGAGAGAGAGAAGTTTTTAGTGAAAACCAGGTCTAATTAGTGGCCATCCTTGTGCCTGCTGGCTGCAGTCCACTGTTGAAGGCCAAAAGAAGAGGTTAGAGAAAGAATGCGGGAAGCCCAAGGGAGAGAGGGGTCATCAATGTGGCAATTGAAGTCCCCAAGGAGAAGAACAGGGGAGTCTGAGGAGAGAAAGAAAGAGAGACAGGATTCAAAGTGAGAGAGGAAGGCAGAAGGGGGATGAGTATAGGTAGGTGGGCGATAGATGACTGCCACATGGACAGGGAGAGAAGAGAAGATCTGGACAGTGTGAGCCTCAAAGGAGGAAAAAGGAAGAGATGGAGGAATAAGAAGGGTTTGGTAATGGCAGAGAGTGGAGAGCAGGAGCCCCACGCCTCCACCCCTGCCATCAGTGCGCAGAGTGTGGGAGAAGGAAAGGCTACCATAGGAGAGACAAATAAAGGGAAGGGGAGTGAAGGATGGACTGGACGCTTCCCAAGTGGTAATGATTAAATTGTGTTATAAGTGAAACACATAAAATATGACATACACTAATAAACCTTACACCAAATAGTGAATAAATAATATAAAGTGTACAAAGCAGCTCAACTTCCTCTGATGGGACAGTTCCAAATCACAGGATATGGAGTTTTCTTTGCTTGGAGGTGAGGAGGAGCGCAGGATGATACAGTGGTATATATAAAAGAAAATAAACATATATAGTGCAGACTGTAATCACTGGTAGTGTTCCCTATAGTCTGTAAGAATAGAACTCACAAAAAACGTTGTATAATATCACATGTCAGAGATCCATCTCTCTCTGACTGGAGCCCTTTCAGCCGCAAATGCCAGGATTTCCCTCAATACTGTAGGTGAGTACGTTGTATATGTAAAGAAAAAACCACAATAGTGCATACTATTCGAACCAAGTGTATTAAAGGATCATCACGAGTAATATAAACTCACATTTTCTTTAAAATAATCAGGTAGGGGAGAGAACCGCCGATAGATCTGGAGGACCGTTGCAAGCAGCTTTCCAGCGTCTCACTTGCTCCTCACTGCGGGCTTCCGCGTGCATCACTGCCGTCGCGTCACTTCCGCTACCGCGTCACAGCTGAGGGCGGAAGTTCAATCTATGTCTGGTACCAGCTCTGATCTTGCCAGTCCCTCCGATCGTAGGTTCACTGCTTCAACTCTACGCGTTTCGCTAATTGCTGCTGTAGGGGAAGCTCCTCTGCTCTCATGGAACGCACCCTTGTGTGCACAGGAAATGTCAGGCTCCAAGTTTAGAATCTTGTCCCCTTTGTCTTGTGGTCAGCTTGTCGCTCAAGACATCTGTCCTTCCTTGGTTCAGCCCAGTTGTGGACTAAGGAATCTCTGCTCTGTCTCCTAGTTCAGCTCAGGTGTGAGCTAAGGAGTCTCACTTCCTGTCTCAAAGGCAGGCTTTTTGTACCACCTGCAATCAGCCAGGTGGTGTTAGTTAATTGCCTACCAGCAGTTAACCACCACACTGCTGGACTAGAGGCACATTTGTGAAAAGGGATAAGTCCCCTGTTACAGGGACATTCCACAAAATGTTTGGAAACTGGATGTTTCAGATCTTTATTTTTAATAAATCTCACATGTTCCATCATGCGCTGTTTAAAGGGCCTAATAGTGCGACCTACATATCCCTTATTGCATTTACACAAATGTAATAAATTACAAATTGTGTATTACAATTAATAAACGTTTTGATCACATGAGGTTTTCTCAGTTTTTTTACTACAAGAGTTTTTGAGGGATAGGCGAACCTACATATCTTGCAAGCACCGCATTTGTAAAAACCTTTTGTTGTTTTTAAGGTTGATAATTCTGTACCAGCTTTTGATTAGAAAAGGCTAGGGGAGAGATGATTGGCTAGAGTCTTAGCTTTCTTAAAGACTATCTTTGGACCTTTATCCACAAAAGGAAGGAGATCTGGTTCTAAACTTAACACATCCCAATGTTTGTGAATAATATCTTTCATTTGTTGGGCATGATTGCTAAATCTAGTTACAAAATAGGGTGTTAAACCCTCTTCTTTATATTCAGCTCCACCAGTCATCTTTCTCGGTTTTTAGTTTTAACAACCACAGGATGAAATGAGGTTATTACGATTTAAACTCAATGACTGTTCATAAGCATTATTTGATGTAACTGCATCATACCCCCTCTCTTTAAATCTCTGCATTAGATTTTTGGAGTGACGTATGAATGTCTCATCTGTAGAGCAAAGTCTCAATAACCTAAGGAATTGACTTTTATGTGTACCTTTAATCAAGGGTTTGGGATGGCTGCTGTCCGATCTCAGAAAGGTTTTCCGTGAATTGATTTTCCTGTATACCTCCATCTGGATGGTGCAGGAAAGATCAATATATAAGTGTATATCTAAATAATTAATATTAGTTTCGTGACTCTCAAATGTGAATTTCAAATTATAATTATTATTATTCAATATATCGATGAATGAGTCAAATGAGTCACTATCCCCATCCCAAATCAGGATGAGGTCATCGATATATCTTTTATAAAAAATGATATGATTACGAAGTGAATTATTAGTGCCATAAATGTGCGTGCTCTCCCAAAAACCCATAAATAAATTTGCATACGATGGGGCAAAGGATGTCCTCATTGCCGTATCCCGTGACTGAGGAAAAAAATGTGTATCAAACATAAAATAATTTTGTGTTAATAAAAACATAATAGAGTCTAATAAAAATATATTTTGTGCTCCAGAAAGATTTGATTTATGTAAATAGTAACGGACAGCAGCCATCCCCTGGTCGTGGTCAATAAAACTATAGAGCGACGAGACATCCATTGTCACCCACCGATATGATGGAGACCATTCAACTTCATTCAAAAACTTCATGAGATCAACTGTATCTCTGATATAGGAAGGTGAAAATGTAACCAGTGGTTGCAGAAATGAATCTACGTACTGAGACAAACCATCTCCCAAAGATCCAATGCTGGAGATGATGGGTCGCCCCGGAGGGTTCTCCTGCGATTTGTGGATCTTTGGGAGTTGGTGAAATATCGGCACGATAGGACAAGGGGTGAGCAAAAAATCATATTCATCTTTATTAAGGACCTGTAATGTCTTACCCAATTCCAATAAATCCACAAGTTCTCTTTTAAATTGGATTGTGGGATTGGATGATAGTTTGCAGTATGAAACCACATCATTCAATTGACGCAAAGCCTCAATTTCATAGGCCTTAGAAGATTGCACAATAATTGCTCCCCCCTTGTCTGCATTTTTAATTATTAGAGACTTATCTCTCTGCAAATCAATCAATTATTTTCGTTCCAACATTGAAAAGTTTGAAGTAGGGGCCCCAAAGTTGAAACCGTGAGATAAAATGGTTAAGTCTCTTTCTACCAGTCTCTCAAAGGTACACAGATGGGGACCCTTGACAAAATTGGGACAGAAGAGAGATTTCTTCTTATAACCTGTGTGGATATTATCGAGGAAGTATGATAAATCTCCCCCTGGTATATCATCAACTAGAACTTCTTGATCTGAAAGTAAACTTTCTAGATCATGAACCACACTTATTTCTTTAAATGAAGACAATGAGTGTGGTTGGTTAGCTGTAGGTTGTAGTGTGGTACTCGGGCGCTTGCTCTAACCATTGTTTATTATTAGATATATATATCTTATTGGGAATAAGAAATAAGAAGGGTATGGTACAACCTTTTTGATGTTCTCTTGAAGGATCCTCGTGTGACTCAAAATACCCCAAAAAAAGGTCTATCCCTGACCCTTGATAGATATGGAACACAAGAAGAGATGGGGGAGCACAATGTGAGAGGAATAAGCTTTCTTTCGCTGATGGTCAATGTGGTATTTAAACCTCCATTGATCCCTCAGAGGAAGATCGGACAACTCCTTGGATGAGGAGCTTACATATATGTGTATTGTCACAGGGGTGAATATGTAAATAACTAAATAAATAAATAACTTACACGGCCTTGTGTAAGTTGTATCCCATCAAGGTTTCTTTCTTTCTTGCTTCTGGATGGTAGAATTTCTTCCTTCCTGGTCCTTTTTCCTTCTTTACTTCTCTCTGCGTCCTTGATGCTTCTTGTTTCTATAGGTGGACTCTTCACTGTGATTCGCCTCTCATGTGGATGTGGATACAAACAATAAAGGAAGGCAGTTAGGTATATATAAACACAGGTCAGCTGCTGGATAAAGCAATATAATACTGCTTGTGACAAATATTGATGGGTAGTGCTCCACTCACACGGCCTAATGTGAGTGATCTCCTATCTCCGTATCTTTTCAACTCCTGTATTAATAACAGGTCATCAGGCGGGTAAGCGTACAACCACTAACCAGAGGTCAAACATACAAAAATGGTGGAAGGGAAAATGGTGGAATATATTAAAATACTCACACGGGCCAGTGTGAGTACACACTAATAAAGGTATCTTTGATGCTCCAGTGTCTGAGGGCTGATGACAATCTAAAATTGAGTGACACTAAGCAGTGTGGGTGATGGTAACTTTATTGGAACTAGCATACATATAAATCAGCAATAAACACTAATAAAGGGGTGAGGGTGTTTATTGCTCACCCCTCACCCCTTTATTAGTGTTTATTGCTGATTTATATGTATGCTAGTTCCAATAAAGTTACCATCACCCACACTGCTTAGTGTCACTCAATTTTAGATTGTCATCAGCCCTCAGACACTGGAGCATCAAAGATACCTTTATTAGTGTGTACTCACACTGGCCCGTGTGAGTATTTTAATATATTCCACCATTTTCCCTTCCACCATTTTTGTATGTTTGACCTCTGGTTAGTGGTTGTACGCTTACCCGCCTGATGACCTGTTATTAATACAGGAGTTGAAAAGATACGGAGATAGGAGATCACTCACATTAGGCCGTGTGAGTGGAGCACTACCCATCAATATTTGTCACAAGCAGTATTATATTGCTTTATCCAGCAGCTGACCTGTGTTTATATATACCTAACTGCCTTCCTTTATTGTTTGTATCCACATCCACATGAGAGGCGAATCACAGTGAAGAGTCCACCTATAGAAACAAGAAGCATCAAGGACGCAGAGAGAAGTAAAGAAGGAAAAAGGACCAAGAAGGAAGAAATTCTACCATCCAGAAGCAAGAAAGAAAGAAACCTTGATGGGATACAACTTACACAAGGCCGTGTAAGTTATTTATTTATTTAGTTATTTACATATTCACCCCTGTGACAATACACATATATGTAAGCTCCTCATCCAAGGAGTTGTCCGATCTTCCTCTGAGGGATCAATGGAGGTTTAAATACCACATTGACCATCAGCGAAAGAAAGCTTATTCCTCTCACATTGTGCTCCCCCATCTCTTCTTGTGTTCCATGGTTAGCTGTAGGTGTCATAGAAACCTCGGGAGTGATGTCAGTGTTAGAATCAATTTTGGCTAAAGGATTCTTTTTAGCAAATAATTTTTTTAAAGCTAATTTTCTCGTAAGCCTTTGAAGATCTATTGTGGCGTCAAATAAATGAAATTAGTATTTGGCGCAAAATTTAAGCCCCTATTAAGTAGACTTAATTGATTGACAGTCAAATCCACTCCCGAAATGTTAATAACGTTGTTAATGTCTCTTTCTAGAATTTCTTTCTTTTCCCTCTCTCTCCAGAGTTCTTTCCTTCTCTATGATCTTCTCGTTCTCCCGTGCGCTTGACGTTTTTTGACTGAGTAAAAAAGAGATATATGGATTGTCCCGGGTGGAAAATGAGCTTTGTGTCAAATCATCTTTATTCTGGAAACTGCTAGAGGTTCCTGGCTCCTCTGAAAAGGAAACTCCATGATTTCTATAGTCAGAATCTGAGGCGTCTGACTCAATGCTAGACATGTTACTCTGTCTCTTCAGGAAAGATCTCTTTGGAACCTGGGAAGGAGATTTTGTCTGGTCCTTTTTATTATATCTCTTTGGTGTGCATTGACTCCCTTTACAGCTGTAATCACCGGTTTCTGCCACATATACACTTGATTCCGTTCATAGTCCATCTTATCTCTTTGGAATTTGGACTGTTTCTTTACGATGATGGTTTTATCTACATTTTTAAGATTACTCAATAATTTTTCATCATTCACTGAAAAAGTCTCCATGTATTCAAATTCATGGAGTCTAGCCCGCAGAGATCCAATATCTTTGGCAAGAGTGGATCTCTGTTGGATTTTGGAATCAATTATAAGTTGCATCAACCGGCTGGAGCAATCATCCAACGTTTTCCGCCAACTATCTTCAAATTCCTTATTTAAAAAGCCAAAGGTAGTTGTTTTTTTGATATGAAGACCTCTAGGAATCCTGTTAACTCTTATATAGTTTTCAAGGAGGTAATGTCCCACCATAACCTTCGATCATAAACAAGGAGTTTTTCCAGCTGAAAGAAATGTGTGGCTAAATCTGTTGAATCATTGCAGGGAATATCTCCAGATCCATCAAAAACATATTCCGCCTGTTTGATTATATACAGTAGGAGATGTCCTCATTGTTATAGGTATAAGACCTAGATACCACTGATACATCTGTGATTTCTTCCATGGATAGATCAAAGTCCCAATATTTAATGCCAGAAAAACATAAGTAAAAAAAGTTCCTTCCCCCCCTCCCTTCCCTCTTCCATCCCCTTCCCATCCCCTTCCCTCCCCCCCCCTTTTCTGCCCCTTTCCCTCCCTCCCCCCTCCCCCTTCCCTCCCTCCTTCCTCTCCTCCCACCTCCTTTTCCTTCCCCCTTTTTTTCCTTTTTTTCCTCCTTTTTTTCTTTTCCTTTTTTTCCCATGGTTTCAGGTGGACTTCTATATAGTTAAGTATTTTTTTAGATATTTACAATCATTGGATATTCAACATTATATGAATATTATTATCCAGTGGATATGTATTATTTAGTGACCAAGATTCCTTGATGGTCATCAATATAGATATTTCTTCCTGGTTTATCTCTCCATCATACACTGGCGACCAACTTTATTCTTACTTGGCTAGCTCCGCGAATTTCAGAAGATCCCGGTGATGTGCGGTTTTGTGTCGTTTTCTCCCGGGGTGTACAGCGTTATTTTCGCGGCTGTGATTTAATCATTTTATTCCTGCTGTCTGCAATACTGCAATGCCGTGTAAAAATGCATGGGGGCGTTTGCGAGCTGTTGTCTCTGAAGTCTAATACCTTCGCGGTTCAAGCTACAGTACACAGTCTGTGCGTGCACGCACAGTAATAGTAAAATTGCATACAGTATTTAATTTATTTTAAAGTACAGTACTGTACATGCTCGGACCCTGTTGGGGTGAAGTGAGGGGGTTCCTAACATCTGGGGGAAAATGAATTTTAATTCTATGGTGAGTACTGTCTTGTTGCCATATTATTTTGGTTGGGCTGGCTGGGTACTTCTTTAGGGGGCTGACCATTACTGTACAGTACATTAAAACTTTTCTTTTTGTTTTTTCTCAGAAAAGAAAATGGCTAATGGGGGGATTTCGATGGATAATATTGTACTGTATGCTTATGTTTTCCGGCCGTACAGGATACTGTGTAATAAACCCGAATAAATAAAACTATGCATTTATTCTACATGTTCAGTATCGTTTCATTATTTGTCATCTACAGTATACTGTACAGTGGTACACAGTGCCTAACATCTGGGGGCAAAAATAATTTTATTCTTAGGTGCCCTAGAACAGAAGTTCCCACGCCAATTGCCCGTGAACTTGAATGCGGCCCTAAGTAGTTCCCACGCCAATTGCGCGAATATAATGTAAAATAACCCGTTCTGTGGGTCTGAGCGGGTTGAAATTTACCTGGTCCTCATGCGGAAGGACCGTTGCCACAGTGGCAAAATATCAGCCTTGCACAACCCCTGGAACCGGAGATACAAAAAGACAGTTTAAAAGCACATTACCAAAGTGGCTTTTTTTGCAAGTCAATGGCAGAAACCTGAACTTTTACATCACCCTGACTCCGTTCTGTTGCCACGAGAGGGTCGCAATTTGCCATGCAATCCTGCCACAACGAGGACTACATGGTCACCGAATATGAGCCCTCTAGGTCGAACAGAACCGGAGTTGTGGGTTCCAGGTTTCTGCTCATTCTGACTTAGCCGGTTCAAAGCTTTCTCCGCCATTTGCGCTCAATGGTAGGACCCTCCTCGCCGGCGTGACCCTTTCTCGCGCCATTACTGCTGGGACCCTGTTGGGGTCAAGTGAGAAGGTTCCTAACATCTAGGGGCAATTGACCTAGTTCCCACGCCAATTGCCGTAGTTCCTATGCCAATTGCGCGACCAGCCAGTTAAAAAACAGTGCAGCAAGCCTCTACAGTACATTTGTTACACTGGTAAAGGAGCAAATGGAAACAATGTGAGGCAATTCAACATGGTCTTTTATTGGTGGAGTCAGTACAAAAACATTTATTTACAATATTGAAACATTTAAAGTGCACAGCAATTCTAACCATCAACACACAATAATACTGTACATACTGCAGCCTTTATTAAATTCTTCTGCCACAAAACATTTTTGGTGCATGGGGCAAAGGGAGTTAAAGTGACTTGCTTTTTATGTACTGCATTTGGGGGCTGTCTTTGGGGGTTTATTCATCCAATTATTATGATGAACTGCCTTTTGAAATGACACTGCTGTTAACTATTTCAGCCACACACCTCCAGAGTTTTTAATCCCTCCCTAGCCAAGCGTCAATCGGCTGAGTCACCCTAGCCTACAGTTCCATCCTCCTCTCTCCACTGGGTCGTTGATCTTCTGCATATTGCCATTGTGTACTTAATCCGCCCATAGCCGAGCTACAAACACTCAACTCAGCACGCCTGCGTCTAATCACACCATCCCCCTCCCCCAACCCTTAGAGGCCTGTTGTTTGAACGGTAATGCTTTGAAAAATCCCCTCTCGAACTTGAAATGTAAATCTGATGTGCACAGCACTGTGAGAATTGAGAGTACACTGATACAGTATTTCATCAGGGTGTGAAAATATTTGTCAGTCACTATGGTTTACAGTCACATGTTTTTAATACAATACAGTACATTCTTTAATATCTTTAAAATAAAAATATATAAATCCTGTATATACTGTAAGTACATATAATGTAAAATAACCCGTTCTGTGGGTCTGAGCGGGTTGAAATTTACCTGGTCCACTGCTGGGACCCTGTTGGGGTCAAGTGAAGAGGTTACTAACAGTACAGTACATTTGTTACACTGGCAAAGGAGCAAATGGAAACAATGTGAGGCAATTCAACATGGTCTTTTATTGGTGGAGTCAGTAAAAAATAATTTTGGATTTATTGCATGCTGAAAATTACACACAAAGAACGGACAGGTAAACGCACCTACGCGTTTCGTACTTAATGTACTTTATCAAGTACGAAACGCGTAGGTGCGTTTACCTGTCCGTTCTTTGTGTGTAATTTTCAGCATGCAATAAATCCAAAATTATTTTTTCATTTTTGGAGTGGCCGGGCTGTTTCCTTTTCCTGAATGATTTTCACAGGATTCCCTGGCAGTGCGCTATCAACGCTCTCTATTCTTGTGGATCTTCAACAGATGGACCGCACGCCGCCAACGACACGAGTGCCCCCTTGGTAGTACAGGTAAAGAGCCGCAGTGCCTTTTATTTATTCCTGCTTACCATGGTCACTGACCACTCACTTCTTATACACTGGTTGGGTTTGATTTACTGTAATCTAGTGAGAGTCTGGCTGATTCCACGTCTGTCCCACCAGTTGTTAATCAACTCTATTGGGGGCACTCTATCGTATTACGGATTAACCCATTGTGGATTTAAATAATACCGGATATCCAACACAGGACTGGTTGCAATTGGGAGCATCACATCCACCTTGTTTCTATGTGGACAAGTACCTATAATGATGTGTAGCCCTGGTAAGATTACGGGCTATATTTCTATCCTCCTCCTGTGCAGTAATCCCTGTTAAGGGCAGGTTTGCCAGGAGTTATAATGGGTTTGCCCCACTTCAAGCACTTGTTCTGAAATGGTGGAGGTAGGTCACCTTACCCTGTGTCCAATCAAGAGACACAAGGGCGGTGCCTGCTGAAATCATAAAGAGCAGTCCACTTCCTATTTAGAGTTAGTCTAAGAGAAGTTGTTGGTCTGTTGTCAGTGTGAGTTAGCTAGGAAAGGAGTGGAGCAGTATAGTTAGGAGGTGGCCCAAATACCTCTCACCCTGCTTAGGGGGTGAGTGAACAGCTAGCCCCACTCTGGGTGACACTTAGGCCCAGAGTGTAGGCAGGGATATCAAGAAGGGAGACAGCCTGCTGTGAGTGACTGCCTGCACCTGTTGTAAAGCTGCTGCTGCTGAGGACTTGAATAAAGATTCTGCTGTAAAGAGACAGTGTATGGAGACTGGAATCTCTCATCCCTGGGAGGGGATTCTATGGTAGGGATTCCACCCCGTGTCCCTGGGGCTTACTACAGATGGAGGCGCTGCACCATTAGAAGGAGAATGAAGGCATCCACCACAGAAAGAAAGAAATACAGTGCGCAACTGATAAAATCTATATAACTATTATCCTACTAAAAGTGAAATTGTGAAATTAATCGAAATAAATCTTAGTGACACCCTTAACCTTAGAGTGTAGAATAAAACATACAATATCTGTGATAACAATTGGCGACTGCAGCTGTAGAAGTTCAGGGTGGCTCAACACTCCAACAACATTTTGATATACTTCATCATGCGGTTTTGCACTGTGTTTTTCTGTTTCTTATCCACCCCAGAAACCTGTCATGTTGTCCCCCATGTCATCGCAGGTGACTCCGGCCCTCCTGTTGCCAGCAGGTATGCACCACACAGAGACATGTAGCAGACCTTGAGACACCGTAGGGTACCCGATATGCGATTGGGTGGGGGTACATCTGCTACAGATGTATAGGTGGTACTACAGTTTAGTTGTTCCATGTCTTTATTGCAAAACAAAAACAAGAAATTAGAACATGAAAGAGATGAAGCAAAAACCTTACACTCTAGCTTAAAAAATATTTTTAAATCCAATTATCCCTTTAGGCATTAGTATTCTTTCTGCTTTAAGCCTAGATGTGTTTAAACACCTGGCAATTTAGTCATTTTTCAGCCAGCACTAGCACATTATAAAAGGTGTTGATTGTAGGATAATAGCATGAGTTTTAGGTTTGGGCTAGGGCCAGAGAAATATGACACAGCTGTTTATGTATATTTTCCTAGTTTTTTCCTCTGTTTTTCTGTGTGTTTACAGGGGATACAGTATTTAAACAACCTGCATAAAGCAATGAGCTCTACAGTACATAATATTTATTTAAAAATAAACAATTTCCCCCTCCCAATTATTGTTCTTTTTCAGCTGCTGTCATCCTGTCCTTTAAAAATGTAACTTAAATTACCTTCATCCTCCCTTATTTCCCCTTTCAACACACTGAAATATCTTTCCCAAATAAATAGGGGCCTATGATAGACGCGTTCATAAGCCACTTATCGAGCACATATCGGCCAACATGCCTACTGCTATTCAGTAAGCCTTGATAAGTGTGCGATAAAAGAATGGATCGCCAAATTTTTGAGCCTTCAAAAAAAAATTGCAGTGAGCGACGATAAGCCACTTATTAGCAGGTTCTGAAACTCGTTCAATTCTAGTAGTCGAGATTAGGATATCTAGGCCTATCGAGGCTAATCGCTGCTCTAGAATGGCGAGTTTCTTCCAAATCCGCATACCAGGAAAAGTTGACGTGAGGCAGGTGAGAAGCTGCTGAGAGGCGGCAGGATGGGGCTTGGAAAAAAAATGATTTTTTCTTGCATCAGATTGATGCCGGGAGTCTCCGGAGCTCATACCCATAAATATCAGCACCGGAGACACCTGACATGAATCCCAATCCAATAAAAATGCATTTACAGGCAACTTCATTACTTTAGCAGCTATCCGCTAAGGCAGGGGTCTCCAAACCTGTCCTCAAGAGCCGCAAACAGGCCAGGTTTTATGGATATCCCGGTTTCAGCACAGGTGGCTTAATCAGTGCCTCAGTGCTTGACTGGGCCACTGATTGAGCCACTTGTGCTGAAACAGGGATATCCATAAAAGCTAGCCTTAGTGCGGCTCTTGAGGACATGTTTGGAGACCCCTGCGCTAAGGCAATGAAGGGGTTAACCCCTCCCGATTCCCACCAAGGGCAAAAATACCCCCTTCACCCACCCCTGCTACAGACAATAAATACTAATACCCATATCCTCTACCCCCACATGATTGATACCAGAGGTCATGGGTGTTTTGGGGTCCTCAGGTTGTCCCCACTGGTGTCTGGGCGACCTCGAGTAATCCCTGCGAGTGTCTGGGGGTCCTCAGGTTGTCCCCTTGAGTGTCTGGGGGCCCTTTGGTGGTTCCTGCGGGTGTCTGTGGGCCCTCGGGTGGTCCCTGTGGGTGTCCAGTGGTCCTTAAGTGGTCCCCACGGGTGTCAGGGGGCCCTCAGGTGGTCCCCGCGGGTCCCCGCTGGGCTGCGGTACCAATTCTGTGGCCAATTTTTTTTCCAATACATTGAAATAAATACACTCCTTCCCCCCCCCCAACACATGGGGGGCACTACATACAGTAATGGGCAAAATAACAAAATAACTATTATCCAGATACGGATAATGGCTAATTTTCCCATTATAAAAAAAAAATGAGCCAGCCAGCATTAAAAAAGTAAATAAATCTTTCTACTTACCACTGCCCTCATGAAGGGCATCCTCGTCCGTATACTGCAGGTCCATGTCCTCTGATGCCAGCAAGAATACATGAAAAATTACAATCTAATGGCCCCTAAACCCTTAATCACCTCAACGGTTAATAACCGCTATTGTAATTAAATGGTTAACCAACTCATCCCCGCTACCCACCCGGGAGGCCTAACCACCAACCCCAGAACCGTATACCCACCCTGTAACCATTGATTGGCATAGTGGTACATCATACCCGTATAATATGGACATGATAAGCTACTATAGCAGTCAATGGTCACCCTAATAAAAAAGTAAGACGGTCAAAAACACACAATAATAAAAGACATACAAAAGCACATAAACACCCCAATTCAATAAATAAAAGCACTAGCCAACCAATTAAATAAATAAATGCACTAGTCAACCAATTAAATACATAAATAAAAGCACTAACCAACCAATATATTTAATAAATAAAAACACTAACCAACAAAACAATTAATGAATTTAAACCACTAGCCAACAAAACAAATAATTAATTTAAAATGTTAACCAATCCTAAAATGTACTAAAAACAAGCCATCCAAAATCCAAACAATTAAATCCAAACAATAAAAACAAATAGAAAAAATGACAATCAATTCAAAACAAGCATTTGCCAAAAAATGCATTGGTTGTCACTGTATTTATCTGTACCCTAAACAGGCACAGATTAATAGGTTATCAGTCAATGGGCAATGCAAAAATAAAATTAAAAAACTACAATTAAAAAACATGTCAAAATAAAATTGCATACATTCAATATTTTCCTTACCTTTAGAAGCATCAACCCTTCGAATCCCGGCGTTTCTGCAAACTCTTGTACCGTGACGTCATCAAAGTCAATCCAACGCCATCCACCTTGAAGATCCAGACAGTTAACAAAATTATTCATTCTTTTACCTTCTATCACCGTCTTCTATCTTCTTCTGTCATTATTTTTTCATTTCTATAATCTTCTATCTTCTTTCTTCATCTGTCAATCCAACCCCATGGTAAATCCCAATGGATATTGTCTTGTCATCTTCTTCCTGTTAAATGAGGTGTCAAGGCCTTATGTACGGCCTGTGATGTCACATTGTCAGGTCAGATGGTACAGCTTCAATCTGATTTTATGCTGTATCATGTGCCTGCCTCTTTTTTTAAGGATGTGATGTCATTTCCAAGGGAGGTACATCATATCCTTAAAACAACATGGCTAAATCACATGGTATTACAGCCAATGGGATTGAAGAAAATCCCATTGGTTGCTGTACCATTTAAGGGATAATGCCACATCCTTTTGAACTAATGTGACCTTTCACATTATAAACTCAGTTAATTTCCAAATGAATTAGATTAGACATATAGAAGGGGATATTACTTACAAATGTAGCCATTTTTATTGTACCAAATAACGCAATGTTCTGCGATAAAGCTGGTGTCTCATTTGACAGGATATTTGCGGAATGGAAACTTTGACAAAAATCAAATCATCACCAGCACTCCGTTTCCAGGACTACTGACTGGAAAACACATCACAGCAGGTCACCTGCTGCCTTCCACATGTCCACCACAGCAGGATATCCACAGCAACAGAGCACCTTATGTGTTTTGGGGGAAGGAGGTTATTAAATGTAATGGGGAAGGGGAGTTATTTTCTGTATGGGGATGGAGGGTTATTATGTGTATGGAGAGTGGGGGGGGGGTTATGTGTGTGGGGTTATGTGTGTGGGGAGATTATGGGGGTGGAGGGTGGGGATGTAATGGGTATGGGGGTTATGTGTATGGGTGTGGGGGGTTCATGTATGTGGGTGGAGGGGTTGTGTGTGGAGGAGGGTTGTTGTTTATGGGGAAGGAGGTATATTATGTGAATGCAGGAGGAGGGTTATTATGTATATAGGGAGAGAGGATATGTGAATGGAGGTGGGGGTATTATTTGTATGGGGCAGGAGGTTATTAAGTGTATAGGGGTGGGGGAGGGGGTTGTGTGTATGGGTGGATGGGGTTGTGTGTAGGGGTATATTATGCATATGGGGAGGACGGTTTTTATCTGTATGTGGTAGGAAGTGTTATGGAAGGGTTATGTGCATTGGGGGAGATAGGTGGTGAGAGAGGTCAGGGCTGTCACGGGAGACCAAGACATATCTACATATCTACAAATTAATACTGGGATTCTGCACTGAGCACACAAGTTGAGTAAAATAAATTGTCATTTATTTCTTTTCAGACAGACACACACACAAATCTTCAAAATATACACTCAATAAAACACTTACTGGGAAGGGGGAACAAAATCAATTGTCCTTGGAATGAAACTAAGTCTCTGGGCACCCCTGCACGCATGCAAGTGGGTGCGCACAATGATCCGTGTAGCAGATCCTGGCTAGGGGCACAAGTTGCCACCCCTATATTTCCGCCAAAAGGTAAAAGTTTGTTCAGTCCTTACAGGGTTCATTCGGGGACCCTTAGCTCAAACGAATTCCAGAAGAGGGAGATGTTCCATGGTTACGATATTATTAACACCTCACACTCCGGAACCGCTGGCGCTGGAACTTGGTCAAATCGTTGTTAAATCAGATGAATCCGCAAACCACTTATTCAATTAACCTTGCGGTCATGAGGTCTAGGGTTTAGAAATTGATACTTATGTTTCAAAGCAGCCACCCATACACAGACACGCTTCTTCAATCAGCGCTTGGTTTAGCGCACACAGCTCTCCCTTGTGTCGCAAAACAAATTGGCACAGTTCACATACAATTATATTACTGCAGCTAGGGATTGAGCTGCAAAATGGGGACAACAAAGATGGTGTAGGGGAAAACATATCAGTGTGGTGCACATACAGTTAACCCCTTCAGGCACAACGCGATTTAGGGTTAATCAGCCGGTATAATGCCTTTTTAATGGCCTGATCAATCCCCTATCACCACAAGGGCATGAAAGGGAGGTTTAAGAGATAGATGAGGTATGAGGCAGAGAGGTGAATGCATGAGGAACAAAGGTGGGGGCATGAGGGAGAGAGGTGGGAGAATGAGGGAGGGAGGTGGGGGAGAGAGTTGAGGGTGTGGGAGAGAGTTGGGAGACAGAAAGGTGGGTCTGTGAGGTTGAGAGAAGTGTGAGACAGAGGTGGGAGACAGAGGTAGGAGTGTGGAAGAGAGATGTGGGGGCATGGGAGAGAGAGAGTTGGGGGGGTTGGAGAGATAGAGATGGGATGTGGGAGAAGGAGAGGTAGGGGTGGGGAGAGAGTTGAAGGAGAAAGAGGTGGGATAGGGTGAGAGGGAGGTTAGAAATTGGGGGGTGAGAGATAGAGAGGAATCTCACAAGGCCACCGATACTGGGGAGGGGAGGAGTGGAAACCCTAGTCCTGGTACCGGTGAAAGCTGTCTGTTGCTTTGGATATGCCACTGATCCCTGATGTATGCCAATTACACCTTTAGCCCAACCTGAAAAGGTTCCATTTATGACTATGGTCTGTCTATCCTTCAACCAGTTTTCAATCCATGTGCAAATAGTTTTACCAAGACATTTTCCATTATTTTGTACACTAACCTCATGTGGCACTGTATCAACTGCATTACTCTTGTCTAAATTCCTACTTACCTTCTCAAAGAAAATAATAAGATTACCAATCCTTTATAAATCCATGCTGACTAATACAAATAATTGTGTTATCCATTAGTTATTCCTGAATTTTATGCCATATTAAACCTTCAAGTAGCTTCCCCACTATTGATGTCAGGCTTATAGCTCTGTAATTCTCTGGTTGTGAACTAGCCCCCTTTAAAATATAGGCATCACGTCTGCTTTAAACCAATCTTGTGGTACTGAGCATATGGAAAAAGAATCATTGAATATTAAATGTAATGGTTTGGCTATTACTGAACATAGCTCCTTAAAACTCTGGGATGTAAGCCATCATGGCCATGTGCTTTATTTACTTTATTTTTTTATCAAGCTGCCTATGCACTTCTTCCTCAGTTAACCAATTGTTTGTTAAAATAGAGGTTCTGACATCCTCCTTTACCCTATTTTCGAATTGATTTCTCCCTGGTAAATAGAGGAATGTGTGCACCCACAGATTGCCTCTCGGTATGGTAACTACAGTATGATACAGGCTTCAAAAGACAGGGGTGCCCAATGCTATATCCAATTGACAAAACATATATGGTAATAAGTATAAAGTTTAAATACTTCAATAATAATATTAATTACATGGTTATTTCATTAAACCCTTTGGCCAAAGCGTCGTACTGGCTTCAGCCAAATTTTAATTGCACTACTCACATAAACTTATGTTTATTTAACTCTTCAAGGGCTTTCACACATTTTTTTCACCAGTCCATGGGACAACTATTACATACTGTATACAGTTAGGTCCAGAAATAATTGGACACTGACACAATTTTCATAATTTTGGCTCTGTACGCCACCACAATGGATTTGAAATGAAACAACTGAGATACAATAGAAGTGCAGACTTTCAGCTTTAATTCAAGGGGTTGAACAAAAATATTGTTTGAAACGTTTAGGAATTGCAACCATTTTAATACACAGTCCCCTTATTTCAGGGGCTCAAATGTAATTGGACAATTTAACACAATCATAAATAAAATGTTCATTTTTAATACTTTGTCGAGAATCCTTTGCAGGAAATGACTGCTTAAAGTCTGGAACGCATGGACATCACCAAATGCTGGGTTTCCTCCTTTGTGAAGCTTTGCCAGGCCTTTACTGCAGCTGTCTTCAGTTGTTGTTTGTTCGTGGGTCATTCTGCCTTAAGTTTTGTCTTAAGCAAGTGAAATGCATGCTCGATCGAATTGAGATCAGGTGATTGACTTGGCCATTGCAGAATATTCCACTTATTTGAACTGATGCGGCCTGTCATGTGCATGCGTGATGATACACGTTTCCTGACGCGTTTCATCACGTGACTGTGACTTTCTCAAAGGGTTGCTCAAATGACGGGCCACATCGAGCGCGGATTTACATTGCAGCCAGCTATTACAGGAGCAACTGTTTGAACTCAAAGACTGCATCTATTTACTGAAAGGAGCCTTTGGATGCCTGCACCAGACACCATCTGCCAGCAGCTTCAAGTGAGAGTTGGACTGCAGGATCTGGATGCTGAGTGACCAGTTTGGCGGTGATTTTATCACAAATTGCTTGTTTTAAATTTACCCTTGTGAGTGAATTTTCATCCCCCCCCCTCTCCCCTTCCCCTCCTTCCAATAAATGTACTATTTTACGCTATGGGGCGTGTGCTCTCTCTTCTCTTTTTCCAATATATATATATATATATATATATATATATATATATATATATATATAAAATGTGTGTGCGTGTGTGTGTGTAATAGGCTCTATCTGGGGTTGTGATGTTTTTATAAACAAGTAGATGTGGCTACTCTAAGTGTATGATATTCCTAACAAATATTAAATTGGCCTTTTAGCTTTCATTTATGGTTCAAATAGTATATGAGTTTGGTTCCATATGTATAAACTGCTAATCAAGATTACCTAATGGTATAATACAGTGTCAATGTAATCATATTGAGATCACTTACTGAGGATATGTATATTAAGTGTGCTTAAGTTTATGTGTTGGATTTAACTGTACAAATATTAGTTATGTGGTTAATGTGGTACTGGTGGTGTACTGGTTAAATTATTGGAAGGATAACCCAGATTGATTCAGGCTCAAGTTCTGGAGGAGATAACTTGCTATTAATAAAACTCCTCCAGGAGCTAATTACTCACCCCCTGATGAAGCGTTCTATAACGTGAAATGCATACAGGCAAGAGTTGACATGTTCAGCAATGTATGACGCAGGAGACCATGATAACAGAAGCCTTAAGTCAGAACTCCCCCACGAGAACGTAATGATCAGCTGTTGCTTGCTGGCAGCACCTCACTCACTTTACCGGGACTTTACTTTCCAGCTGGAATCCCTGAACCCTGTGTGTGTGGATTATCTGTATATCTTCTTGTGGGACTAGATGAGGGCAAAATAAGAGCTCCGGTATTGGGGAGACTGAAACGTTTTTATTGAAAGTGTTGTATTGTTTATTTTTTACATTATTTATATAGACTGGGTCCCCCTGGTCCCCCGTTTGTCCCCAACTTCTGGCTGCAGCTGCGTCTGTCAGCGGAGGCTGGGGGGAGTGTGGGGAGAGTAGTGGTTGTGGCCGGTGGAAGCAGGGAGGTTGCGGCAGGCGACCCAGCCGCCGGAGGCTACCGGTAGCTCCCCTTGCAGGGCACCGCCATCTTGGATGTGATCGCGCATATGCGAGATGCTGCGCATGCGCAGCAGTAGGCGCGTGAGGCAGCCACTGCAGGGAAGGTAATCCACTGGGACTATAAGCCCCAGCAGCCCCTGGGGCTGCAGCTCACATGGCGAGAACCAGCTAATAGGGCACCAGCATTCCCCTGCAGAAAAAAATTGATCAATTTTGCTCGCTAGGAGTACGCCAGTCGGAGCTGGGAGAAGAAGAGGGTAGGTTGTGTGTGCAGGGCGTCTGTTACCCCTGAACTATGCCAGAAACCCCCTTAGTCCCCAGCTTGGCCCTGATACCCCTCAGCTTGTGGTTGCTGCAGGGACAAGCTCAGTAGTTCAGACACTGCCCCTGTGTGAGGGACACAGCCAGGATGTGGCAGCGAACTGGCAATTCGGTGGTCTGGGACCAGACCACCATACAGAGAGAGAGAGACTGTTACGGTGAGACACTCCTGCTGGACATCACCCAACGTGGAGGCGAACTCATCGCGGATGACCATGGTGTGGAACCAGGTGGTCCCTTTGTCTACAGTCGGCACATACGAAGCAGGTATCAGCAAGTGCGCCATCTTTACACATGTTAGTTGTGGACTGCACTGTCTCACACATTGAGAGGGTTGCTTCTTGTGGACACAAAGGTGGTTGGGTACCCAAGGGCCCCTCAGTACTTTGGGGTATATCCCATCAGGGGTGGACACTGTGTTGGAGGGCACTGTTGGGTTACGGCCCTGCATGGCCTAGTTGGTGGGGATGTTATAGTGTTGCCCATTTTATTATGTGTACAGTAAACCGTTATTCTTATCAGTGTGTGTATTATTGTATTTGGTCCTGTGGCGGGGTTATACAACAAAGTAGGATCCCGCACAGATGGAGGTGCTGTCACCAGACGGATCAAACACATCCCAGGCTCCCAGCAGCAGAGACTCAGGCCTTCTGTGTGCCACAGGTAATGCACCAGACACACAGTAGCTGACATATCTCCTAGGGGGTGGAGAAAAATGTGCTACACTTAATATGTCCTTCTGTGCACTTTTTCTTTTATCTTAGTGTTAATTTTGACCCTTTAAAGATAAAAGTTAGTGCGCTCCAAATTAATTGTAAAACCAATCCCTAAAACTCTCAAATATAAGAATCATTAGGGATGGTAATGTGATAACTTGCAACTAGTACAATTGGTGGCTCAACATCAAGATAAAGTGAAACGTGTAAAGGATATCAGCGCAATAAATCACATAGGGATATACTATTTATATTAGTAATAGTATATAAAATGCACATAGAAGTGTCATAGCAATACAATGTATAAGAGTAAGAATGGTTAAAGAGTTGAAGAAAAATGATACAGATTAACCAGTACCACTCCTAACAGAACAAAGCTCAGTAATTAAAGTGGAAACTTGCCACTATAGAATAGAAATCTGTTGTAACAGTCCACACTCATAGATTCTTCAGGCAGCGGCGATAGGAAATTCACCCGCTCTCGGCTTAGCAGTGACAGAGTCGCTCCCGTATTTGGAGTAAGGTAAGGTAAAGGTCAAATTCGTCTCCACCTCTCTCTCATCATCTGTCCGCTCACCGCTTGCTGCTCTTCTTCAAATGGACGCCGGTTAAGGAATGCACCTGCTCCTTGTTTGCAGCTTTCAGTGGTCACAGAACCTCAGACAGGGCGGGTATCTGAAGATCATTAACACCTGACTTGTGCTGCTCACAGATGAATATGCACTGCTTTGCCTCATTTTCTGAGTGGAAATGTAACAGGGAGCTTCTAACGAAGGCTCTTGAATCGCTAAATATAGAATTAATCTAGACTTGAGAAATATAAAATATAAATATAAAAAAAAAAAATATATATATATATATACAGTCATGTGAAAAATAAAGTACACACTCTTTGAATTCCATGGTTTTACATATCAGGACATAATAACAATCATCTGTTCCTTAGCAGGTCTTAAAATTAGGTAAATACAACCTCAGATGAACACATGACATATTACATTGTGTCATGATTTATTTAAGAAAAATAAAGCCAAAATGGAGAAGCTATGTGTGAAAAACTAAGGACACCCTTACTGATTCCATAGGAATTAAGATACTAAGAAGCAGACAGGTGCTGCTAATCAAATGCTCTTGATTAATTGATCATCAGCAAGTGTAACCACCTCTATAAAAGCCGAAGTTTTAGAAATTTGCTGATATGGAGCATTCAGGTGTGTGTTAACACAATGCCAATGAGGAAAGACATCTGCAATGATCTCAGAGAAGCAATTGATGCTGCCCATCAATCTGGGAATGGTTATAAGTCAATTTCCAAACAATTTAAAGTCCATCATTCTACAGTGAGAAAGATTATTCAAAAGTGGAAAACATTCAAGACAGTTGCCAATCTTCCCAGGAGTGGATGTCCCAGCAAACTCACCCCAAGGTCAGACAGTGCAATGCTCAGAGAAATTGCAAAAAAAACAAGAGTTACATCTCAGAATCTACAGGCCTCAGTTAGCATGTTAAATGTTAAAGTTCATGACAGTACAATTAGAAAAAGACTGAACAAGTATGGTTTGTTTGGAAGGGTTGCCAGGAGAAAGCCTCTTCCCTCTAAAAAGAACATGGCAGCACATCTTATTTTTGCAAAATTGCATCTGTACAAACCAAAACATGTGGAATGCTGCCACTCTCCTAAGGTGTGAATACAAAAAATAATGGGGGAGCACAGTTATAGGAAACGGGCAGTTAATATGTCTTACTGAACTGGTCTATTGAAGTGACAGTTCATAGAGCAGATTCCAAACGTAAAGGGTATACATACATTGATGTGTGTATGTGGGTGGAAAGGTAAGAGAATAAATAACTTACACGGCCTTGTGTAAGTTCTTTCACATCAAGGTTTCTTTGGGTTTCTTGTCTTCTTGAAGTGATGTATTCTTCTGCGGTCGAGATCTTCCACCTTGGTGTGTTTTCAGCTTTCTACGTTCGTTGGATATGTCCCTCCAGGGGGGTTTCCTCTCAAGCAAACGAAAAAGGAGGTTAGGTTAAGGCAAATATACAAAAGCTGCAATATGGGGAAGGGTGATATAGCAGTAGACCATTAAAATGCAATGGTATGATCAAGCACTCACACGGGCAAATGTGAGTCTTCTCCTATCTTGGTATCTTATTGTTGCCCGTTAGGACAGGGCCTCAGATATTGTTATCTGTGGATAACTCTCAAATGGTTGCAGGTAGTGATATATGTGATGAAGGGGGAATAAAAAAACGATATAACACAATACTCACAAGGGCCAGTGTGAGTGCACACTCCTAGTGGTTTCTTTACACTTCTGTTCTTTGTCGTTATGTACCCCTAAAACTGATAATGGGGTGAAGGCAGACTAAATGACACTAAGGTCTACGGGATAAAAACTTTATTTGAATAAAAAACATACTATAATAATAAAAAACAAAGAAACCAAAGGCTTCTATAGGGAAATAAAAGCAAGGGGAGTGACAAGGTGGTTAGTGGTAGGGGGTCTCTCCTTCCGCGTCCGGATGGAGAGCTACGACTGCACCTCTGCCTCCTCTGAATATGCTGTGATAATGTCCCAACTGAAGAGCAGAGCAACGCGTTTCGTCCGGAACTGGACTTCCTCAGGCTCGATAGATGTGGACCGGCTGTGCCTTTTCCTTTTTATGTAGTTGTTTAGCCAATCTATATCATGTTGTGATTACTTGATTTACTTCCATCTGCGACGGGACGTCGCCATCTTGCAAGGTGCGCGCGCATCCTGTGATGTTTTGTCGGCGCTTTGCAAAGTTTCACTTTGAAATAAAGTTTTAAAATTTGAAGGGGAATTGTGTTGATGGTTGCGTGCGCATCCTTTTGTTTACAGCACAACCTCATACCCTCATGGATGTCGCTGTAGATGTCCTTTGCAGTCGGGTATTGAGTTTAACCCAAAAAAGGCTGAAGTATGTAACTCTCACCCAAAAATGGCATGGAGGATGTTACTTTCACCTCAAAGAGATGTATATCTAAAGTGCAGTTTGTTTTATGTGTTGTTCTCTTTAAATAGTGCAAGCTTATTCATGTAAGCCCAAAATTAAATGCATTGTTGTGTCACCTCTTGCTTATATAAACTGTGTATATTGTATAAATATATTGCGTTTTGAAAAGAAAAAATATATAATTAAATATTACTTTCCTTAAGTAATTGTGCTTTGTGTTGATCTAAAAAATAAAAATAATCAAATAATTAAATAATTATGCTCTTTGTGATTATTATGTGCTCATAATCAGGGGTATTTTGATTAACCCTTTAGTGAAAAATAAATAATGATGTGATTATAATCATCCAGTGTTGATGAAAATCTTTAGATTATAAGTGGTGTAAAAGTGATTGGTATTACTAATAATAGTAATAAAAAAATGTGTGCTTAGGAGAAAAATGTTTGTAAAGACAATTTTCGTCCTTGATAGTTTAAAATCTATGGTATTGAAAAATATAAATAGTTGGGGTGAACAATTACACCATATCTGGATAATGTCCAAGTATGTACAGTTGCATAAGTGCACTTAGCTTTTAGTGAAAAAGTGGTGAACGTGGCGTGGATGAAAAAAAAAATAAAAAAAAAAAAATTGAAATTAAAATAAAAATAAAAATGCAAATAGTCAATGTGTGGAGGTAGAAAAAAGTCATCATCAGAATATATATTCATGGATGTAATAAGTCCAGTGTGCGTGGAGATGATGCATAGATGCACATATAACAAAACCTCAAACAGATGGATCTGGGGTTGGAAGAGAAAAAAGTTAGTTGTTACTTCGGACTGGTACTAGAAATACATATACAATGTCCGTGGAGAATGATATCATAGTCTAGGGGGTTGATGGAAGGCTCACATAAATGCCCCCAGGTCTATATCTATGTTGAGGCCTCTGGGGGTTAATGTCTTTAATTTGTAAATCCAAAAGGTTTCTCGTTGGCATAACTTGCGCAACCAGTCCCCACCTCTCCAGTTAATGTCAACTCTCTCTATGCCCTTGTATGTCAGAAGGTTTGGGTTACCTTCATGGAATTCGCTGAAGTGTTTAGAGACACTATGTGTCATTAGCTGCCTTCTTATATTCCCCATGTGTTCCAGCACGCGGACCCTCAGAGGTCTCGAGGTACGGCCCACGTACTGGAGTCCACATGGGCAAGACAACAGGTAAACAATGTGGTCTGTGCGACAGTTTAAGTTTTGTTTGATTTTAAAAATCTCTTTCGTTACATTGGATGTGAATTCTATTTTATTCCCCTTTGATAATTGCTTACATGCTTTGCAGCTAAAACAACCAAAGAAGCCTTTTGGTGGGGTTAACCAGTTCTGAGTCTTTGGTTCTTCTTCTTTTTTGAAAACACTAGGTGCCAGTTGGGATTTAATGCATGGGGCCTTTCTAAAGATAACTCTTGGGACATTGGGGATATTGTCCTTAAGGGACATTGGGGATTTTGTCCTTAAGGATATGGCATTTTTGTACCACATGCCAGTGTCTTTTGATGATTTTTTGAATCTTCATGGCATCTGAATTATAGGTACTAATGAATGGTGTTTTGAAGTTGGTGTTTTCCTTTTTTTCTTTTGATATCAGCAGGTCACTGCGTGAAAGTGCATTGGTTTTATCGACCGCTGATTCAATAAGTTCTGGTTGGTAGCCTCTTTCTAGAAATCTTCCTTTTAATGTGTTTGCTTGGTCCCTAAAAATGCTATCGTCAGCTGGTGGTCATTAAAAAATTATTAGCATCAGTTGGTTTAAAAAATGTTTTTGTTTTTATTTCTGAGTTTTCTATATATATAGTAAGATCCAGGAAATTGATGTTTGCCTGGCTATGTTCTGAAGTGAACTCAAGGTTAATACTGTTTTGGTTAATGTGCTCTATAAAGTCTATAGTTTTGACTCCTCCCCTTCCATATAAACAGTACGTCGTCTATATATCTATGCCAGGAGACCAGGTTTGCGCTAAAGGGGTTGTTTGACCAAATATTGGCTTCCTACCAGTCCGCTAGGAAGATGTTTGCGTAACTGGGCGCAAACCTGGACCCCATAGCGGTGCCGCACATCTGAAGGTAGAAATGACCATTAAACCAAAAAACATTGTGCGTTAAAATGAAGTTGATGCTATCAATAATAAAGCGGCGCTGTTCTTCTGGGATGTTAGTGTCTTTAATAATGATGCTTTCCACGGCTTTAAGGCCATCTATATGTTGGATGCATGTGTACAGTGACTTCACATCGCAAGTGGCTAATGTGAAGTCATCCTGCCAGCACACATCTTTAAGGAGATTTATGACCTGAGTTGTGTCTTTGAGATACGATCTCCCTCTGGTTGCATATTTCTGTAGGTACACTGGCGACACACTTTATTCGAGCTCGGCTAGTCCCACGAATTCGGGTATACCCGGGTGTATTGAGGTTTGTGACTGTTTTCTGCCCGAGTGCATTGAGTTATTTTCCGGCAGGGATTGAAGCATTTTATTCCCGCTGGCTGCAATACTGCACAGTACTATATATATACTGCATTACAATTCATGAATTTATGCCATCTGGTAGACACGCGAAGCATTGCAGCCTATTAAATCCTAATCATTATCATTTAACAGATCAGCCGCCCATCAGCCAGGCATGAACCCAGGCTGGGAAGGCAAATGCAACGGGGCTTGTCAGAGGTGAGGAGCGGCGCATTCCAGGTATCTGCCAGGTACATACCGGGTATTTGCTCGAATAAAGTGTGTCGGTGCAGTAGAAATCTAAATACTCCGACAGATTTTGTGTTAGAGATCCAATCCCTGATATGATGGGTCTACCAGGTGGGTTCTCCATACACTTATGTATTTTAGGCAGGAAGTAAAATACCGGTAGGATGGGTTTCTCTTGGTGTAAATACCCCCATTCCTTTTCGCCAAGGATGCCTAGAGTTTTGCCTCTTTCTAAAATTCTATCCAATTCTTGTTTGTGGATTTTGGTGGGATCTTGTGTTAATTTTTGGTATGTTGTCACGTGTCCCAATATCCTATTGGCCTCTAGTAGATTGTATTCTGTGTCCATCACCACCACGCCCCCTCCCTTGTCGGCCGGCTTGATGGTGATGGACCTGTTGTCAACTAGTTCCCTCAAAGCTACTTTTTCATCCTTACTGAGGTTATCTTTGGGGTTCTGTTTACTGTTAGATAATTTCTCCAAATCTTCTAATATCAGTTGATGATATACCTCTAAGTAGTGCCCTTTACTGCCAATGGGATTAAACTTTGATTTCTCTTTTAATCCTGAATGCACAAAATTCACCTTCTCTTCCCCTACTAATATATATTTTTTTATTACTATTATTAGTAATACCAATCACTTTTACACCACGTATAATCTAAAGATTTTCATCAACACTGGATAATTATAATCACATCATTATTTATTTTTCACTAAAGGGTTAATCAAAATACCCCTGATTATGAGCACATAATAATCACAAAGAGCATAATTATTTAATTATTTGATTATTTTTATTTTTTAGATCAACACAAAGCACAATTACTTAAGGAAAGTAATATTTAATTATATATTTTTTCTTTTCAAAACACAATATATTTATATACACAGTTTATATAAGCAAGAGGTGACACAACAATGCATTTAATTTTGGGCTTACATGAATAAGCTTGCACTATTTAAAGAGAACAACACAGAAAACAAACTTCACTTAGATATACATCTCTTTGAGGTGAAAGTAATATCCTACATGCCATTTTTGGGTGAGAGTTACATACTTCAGCCTTTTTTGGGTTAAACGCAATACCCGACTGCAAAGGACATCTACAGCGACATCCACGAGGGTATGAGGTTGTGCTGTAAACAAAAGGATGCGCACGCAACCATCAACACAATTCCCCTTCAAATTTTAAAACTTTATTTCAAAGTGAAACTTTGCAAAGCGCCGACAAAACATCACAGGATGCGCGCGCACCTTGCAAGATGGCGATGTCCCGTCGCAGATGGAAGTAAATCAAGTAATCACAACACGATATGAATTGGCTACACAACTACATAAAAAGGAAAAGGCACAGCCGGTCCACATCTATCGAGCCTGAGGAAGTCCAGTTCCGGACGAAACGCATTGCTCTGCTCTTCAGTTGGGACATTATCACAGCATATTCAGAGGAGGCAGAGGTGCAGTCGTAGCTCCCCATCCGGACGCGGAAGGAGAGACCACCTACCACTAACCACCTTATCACTCCCCTTGCTTTTATTTCCCTATAGAAGCCTTTGGTTTCTTTGTTTTTTACCTGTTTTTATTATTATAGTATGTTTTTTATTCAAATAAAGTTTTTATCCCGTAGACCTTAGTGTCATTTAGTCTGCCTTCACCCCATTATCAGTTTTAGGGGTACATAGCGACAAAGAACAGAAGTGTAAAGAAACCACTAGGAGTGTGCACTCACACTGGCCCATGTGAGTATTGTGTTATATCGTTTTTTATTCCCCCTTCATCACATATATCACTACCTGCAACCATTTGAGAGTTATCCACAGATAACAATATCTGAGGCCCTGTCCTAACGTGCAACAATAAGATACCAAGATAGGAGAAGACTCACATTGGCCCGTGTGAGTGCTTGATCATACCATTGCATTTTAATGATCTACTGCTATATCACCCCTCCCCATTTTGCAGCCTTTGTATATTTGCCTTAACCTAACCTCCTTTTTCGTTTGCATGAGAGGAAACCCCCCCGGAGGGACATATCCAACGAACGTAGAAAGCTGAAAACACACCAAGGAGGAAGATCTCGACCGCAGAAGAAAACATCACTCCAAGAAAACAAGAAACCCAAAGAAACCTTGATGTGAAAAAACTTACACAAGGCCGTGTAAGTTATTTATTCTCTTACCTTTCCACCCACATACACACATCAATGTATGTATACCCTTTACGTTTGGAATCTGCTCTATGAACTGTCACTTCAATAGACCAGTTCAGTAAGACATATTAACTGCCCGTTTCCTATAACTGTGCTCCCCCATTATTTTTTGTATTCATTGCTAACAAGGGTCCGGATAGATCCTGCTGGGGTTCCGAGTCACAGGAGGACATCACAAGAATACTATTTTCAGGCAGTATCATACACACATTTTTTATATATTTACGTCTTCAATACGCCCATAGAGATAGCGCCCGGGTACCTTTTCAAACAAACTCTCCTAATGTGTATAAACAATGTACATGTATAGGGTGCATACGGGGTAACAATAATGCAGAAGAGAAGACGTTAACAGAGCAACCAAAAGAAACCTATGTGCACTCAATATAAACATTAAAGGGCTAGGAAATATTCAATCCTAGGGAATAAACCCTATATAGCCACTCACTAATATAAATAAAATCCTTTATGTTACATATACTGTATACAAAAAGACAACGTGTCCTGGATAAAAATAACAGGGAATTATCGCAGGAGTGGAGGTAACCTTTAAATTCTTATCTGACATAAAGTCTGTCTCAATCCCTTATAGCGTGACGGTGGACATGAGGAAGGGAGGGTAAAACACCAGATATCATCTATTTAGTTATATATCACTGATGAATAATTGGCTGTTAATAAATACCAAAACGCCCAAGACTCAAATGCACCCCTCAAAGGGCATGTATAGTTCCTTGATAGTAGTAATATATATTTTGAGTCTTATAGAAGTCACCTAAATACAGTTCTCAAAATGGTGTTAGCTGATACAAATATCATGTGTATATTACTGAGCAGCTAATGACCTGATTGCTGCAGTTGTTAATATATACACTTATTATTATGCAAAGACATTTGTCTGTAGAGAGCAATATCACAACACTTGCTTTCATTCTGCTCCATACATTTTTAAGCCAATACAGTTAGAAGGTAATGCAAGGGGTTACGTGATATGTCACAGTACTCCCTTCACGAGTATGTATTGGATATAGCAATTGCATACAGGAATAGACGTGTAGGCATAAATACTGGACACTGAACAGGTATTCCAGATTAATACAACCTGCTATAACTACGGTGCTCCGGTGCGCCCCTTCTCACGGCTCCACTCGTGCGCTCCCTGATGATGCCACAACAGTGACGTCAGTAAAAACGCGATGCACGTTTCAAGCACGCAAGGCGCTTTGTCAAGGTGTAGGGAGTTCTATCCAAACACCCCTATGGCATCTTATCTGTGTGGCTGAAAGTGCTTTCACCTAATCCAGCCAATCACAATAAAGATTGGTGGCACAGACCTCACAGTATGACCCAAACGCATGTCTATATGGTATTAACCTTAACCAGGACTGTTTGATTCCAATGACTGGACTCTGTACTTGGTCACATATTCACCAGGTTATTTTATTAGAGGTGCCGGTAGTGTTTATTTGTTAGTTTCTTGTTAATTTATGTTTGTCATTTTTTGCCTAGGCTGCCTCACTTTACAGGATATGTAAAGTTTTTTTAGTAATCACTGTTAGCAATAGAATTGTTCACATATTTAACTCTAGCATTAGCGCTGTTAACACTTCCCTTTTCCTTTTCCACGATTCTTTTGGTTGCTCTGTTAACGTCTTCTCTTCTATATCTGAACAAACCACAAGAATTCTGGAACAATGTCCTTTGGACAGACGAGACCAAAGTGGAGATGTTTGGCCATAATGCACATCGCTACGTTTGGCAAAAATGAAACACAGCATATCAGCGCAAACACCTCATACCAACTGTCAAGCATGGTGGTGGATGATGATTTGGGCTTGTTTTGCAGACACAGGACCTGGGAACCTTGCTGTCATTGACTTGACCGTGAACTCCTCTGTATACCAAAGTATTTTAGAGTCAAATGTGAGGCCATCTATCTGACAGCTAAAGCTTGGCTGAAATTGGGTCATGCAACAGGACAACGATCCCAAGCACACCAGCAAATCTACAACAGAATGGCTGAAAAAGAAAAGAATCATGGTGTTGCAATGGCCCAGTCAAAGTCCAGACCTCAACCCGATTGAAATGCTGTGGCAGAACCTTAAGAGAGCTGTGCATAAACAAATGCCCGCAAACCTCAATGAACTGAAGCAACGTTGTAAAGAAGAGTGGGCCAAAATTCCTCCACAACAATTTGAGAGACTAAAAAAATCATACAGAAAACGATTACTTAAAGTAATTGCTGCTAAAGGTGGTTCTACAAGCTATTGAAACATAAGGTGTACTTACAGTAGTTTTTCACACATGGCTTCTCCATTTTGGCTTTATTTTTGTTAAATAAATCATGACACGGTGTAATATGTCATGTGTTGTTATTCATCTGAGGTTTTATTTACCTAATTTTTTTTTCCAACCAGTGTGTTCGATTTATTGAAGTGGAACTTCTTTGGTGGCACCTACAGCGTTTTGATGGGAAAAATCTATTTTCAGGTAATGAAAATGCATAACAGAAATTACGTCATGGGCTACATATGGGCGCGCATGTGTAGAAGCGGTCGCCGGGCACTGCGCATGGTCAGAAGTGGCCACACAGACACACACACACACACCACTGTTATTACAGGAATTCCAAGTGAGTATTTATATAGAATTGGAAAAAGCAAAATGTTTAGAAATGTGCCAAAAAAGAAAAACAGGGTGTATATGCCGAGCATGCGCATCCTAAAGCTGCACCTATTTTTTTTTTAATTATTTACCTAATTTTAAGACCTGATAAGTAACATATGATTGATATTAGGTCCTGATATGTAAAACCATGGAATTCAAAGAGGATGTACTTTCTTTTTCACATGACTGTATATATATATATATATATATATATATATATATATATATATATATATATATATATGTGTGTGTGTGTATGTGTGTGTGTGTGTGTGTGTGTATATATATATATATATATATATATATATATATATATATATATATATATATATATATATATATATATGTATATATATCAAAAGAAACAGAAAACAATGAAGTAGCGCCTCTAATATACCCTGAACATAAGCTATTATAATGAAAAACTAATTAACCCTACCATGAGTGTGTCTAGTGGGGCGGTGTGATGATGGCCAATATCAATACTAAGAACCTGTGATCTCAAAGGTGATAAGGTAATACATAAATTATTTAATTAAACACAATACTATTTAATAAAAATGAAAGTAAAAAATTGTAATAAAAAATACAAAATGTATGAATACACTATATAAAAATTCTTGAAAGATGAATGAATAAAAAAACCTTAAAAAACCTCTGAAAAAACAAAGTCCTGTTCCAATAGCAATAGTATCCAGGTGTTTGCAGCCCGTTTCAAAGGGATCACTACTTCATGACCAAATCTGTGAAAAAGAAGAAAAAAACAGGTGCACACCTAGTGCATTAACATAATAACATGGAACATAAAATCAAGCAAATGCCCACTCACAAGATTACTGTAATAAAAAGCATGTATGAGATTGGCTCTCATGTGCCAGAAACGCGGTCCTCTCCGTCCGGTTCGAGGCAGTAGCGTCCTCCCGTGTCCCTCCTTCGTGTAACTGGATAGCCGGAAGTAAAGTCCTTCCAATTCGGTGTTCAATGTAAGGAGTCCCTCCGGGAACCAGCAACTCAAAAATCTTTGTGCCGGCAACAATACCACGGGAGACACAGGAACCAGCGTTGCACTCCCAATAGTACCAGAGTTCATAGGCAAGTGACGGCCTCAGTCAGACCACGCCCTACGCATTTCATCATCGATGATGACTTCATCAGGGGTCACCCACCCCTTCACAGATTTATAGGGAGGTATTTGCATACATTAAATAATTAGTCAAACCGTCAATACACAATTAACAATTTTAATCACATAATGTTATGAGGACCCAATTGAGCTGTTAGAGAATAAGTCCAAAATAGGACATAGAAGGATATTGCATTAGATTGGAATTAAATGAATAAAAGACTTTTATCAATAAATGAACTATTCTTTATATATAATTAGCCATCAATTAGTTTGACAGCTGTTGTTCAGAATCGCAAATGAGGAATAAGGAATTTAAAAGGAATAGATGTATACTACAAAGAATATATCAAGAGATAATTTTTATAATATTTGTATTATGTACAAATTCAATGTGTATCGTAGACCTCAACTGGTAACCAGAATCTGAATGACATCAGTTTTTTCTGTTTAATAGGACCTGTAACTTTTCATAATCTGGAGAAGAGAATTACTTATAACTATATAGACACTCTAGTAGTATATTTAGTTCAATAACATTAGCCACATCCCCTATAATTGAACCATATTTTCTAACCCATAAAGTACACATAATGAACATATCTAATGTCACACGTCAAAACATCAGTGTGAGTACCAGGTTTAATGATTCCAATGGGGAGTCAGAGGAGCAGCAGCAGATGAATTTGAGGCAAGAACAGAAGAAAAACATGGCTTGCTTAGATAGTGTATAGTACAAATAATGTAAATGTATATATTAAATCAAATAATTGCACAAAGACACAATAAATCCACCAGGGAGGCCTATAATATCGGGGGTTGGGTCAATGACATCGAATGTGTCCCAGTATGTTGACTATTATTTACAACCATATGTCACAAATTTACATTCGCACATACGGGACACGTTACATGTCATTGATTCCACCTCCGGAATATAATATATGGAAAGATACCTTTCACTGGGCAACATGCGATGTATCTTCACTGTACACATGTATAGATCACACAAAAGGAATCCAGGCTATTAATCACTATCTTCAATTAGATGTAAATTTGCACTCTTCACAAAGGTTGTTTCTTTTAGCATGTATTAAATTTATTTTAAATCACAATTATTTTTTATTTGAAGACACATATTATTTACAAATCTGTGGAACGGCTATGGGGACCAGATTTGTCCCCAGTTATGCTAATCTCTACATGTGACTATGGGAGAGTATCCATGTGTGGGAGAATGCTCGGCTGGGGGGGGGGGGGGTCTGGTTTTCTATGGCCGTTTCATAGATGATATTCTTATTATTTGGGATGGTGAGAGGGAAATCCTGGAGGAGATTCTAACATCTTTCAACGATAACCAGATGGGTCTGAAATTCACTTATAATATACATCCAGATACTATCATTTTCTTGGACCTGGAACTATTTATAGGTGTTGAACAACAAATTCATACAAAAACACACTTCAAATCTGTATCGACTAACAGTTACTTACAATATGGTAGTAACCATTATAAAAAATGGCTAAGCAATGTACCGAAAAGTCAATTTCACAGGATTCGGCGCAATTGCTCAATGGATACTGATTTTCTAACACAGGGCAAAGATCTGTCAAATAAATTTCAGGAGAAAGGCTATGACATGTCTATTGTTAATAAAGCATTTTTAGATGCCAGTCTTTTAAATCGGGACACATTATTAGAACAATATAAAGCTAAATCAGAGTCATTACGTAAAACCAGGAATGAGGAAAAAAGAGGGGGATTTACACCAAAATTCATTACACAATTTAACCAATCCGCTCATCAAATTAGAAACGTTCTAAATTGTCACTGGAATATTTTAGTTAATGATCCCGTAATTGGTCATCTACTACCAAAATATGCTCCTGTAATTTTCAGAAAAGCAAGGAGCATCAAAACTTTGATAGCCCCAAGTAAATTAAAAACTAAGAGAATAAAAAATTCCGTTTCAGCCAAGGAAGTGGGGAATTTTGGATGCGGGAGAGGCCGTTGTGTTACTTGTAGACATTTAATAAAAACAAATACATTTTCATCATAATCAAACGGCACCTCATATGATATAACAGACTATATCAACTGTCTAAGTGAATATGTTGTGTATCTTATCTCATGTGAATGCGACCTACAATATGTGGGCCGTACATCAAGGGCTCTGAGTACACGGTTCTTGGAGCACCGAAGAAATGTTATTCATGGGTGCCAAACACATAGCCTCTCCCGCCAATTTTGCACTAATCATCTTAAGGATCCAAAATCCCTATCAGTTATGGACATAGCGTTCATTCCCCCTTCCTATATGTGAGTGGATCGTTTCCAAAGGCTATGTACAAGAGAAACGTATTGGATGTACATTTTAGATACCACCTACCCAAAGGGACACAATGACCATATTGACATAAGTACAATAGTGTGATCACTCAAAGCAATGGGTGTTCTTCCAGAGGTCTGGGTTGAATGCTTTTGCATTCCCTCCGGGCTTTGGTCATATGTCTGGTCATTAATGGTCACTGTTTATATATACATCATATATTTATGTATATTCTAAAATCAATTTTATTATTGTAACATGAAAAGGACATTGGTGGTTAATCTATGGGATGGTTATTATTATCTATATTGGTATATCTGGTTTTTGTTCACAAATGGTATATATTAAATTATTTTCACTCCAAACACATAGTAATCACATTCACTACACATTTAGTTTTATTAAATAGACATCAAACACATATTTCCTCTTCATTATAATTTAATATTTTTAAAATATATACAATTCACACTTCACATATAATTTTTTCACACATCACACATCTAGAGTACCCCTATTTTTATTATCACAGTCACACATAATATATATCTTCATACTACAATTAAATTTACATATTCACTAGCTATAATAGTACACAATAGTTTTAATATATCAAAACTTTGGGGCTCATGCAGTATGCGGCGGAAAGGCAATTCTCGCCACTTTCCCGCCTAAAAAGCCTATCCGTATTCAGAAAGGGTCCAGAAAGTGGCGAGATTCAAAAAAAACGCCAGTGTGGCTGGCGTTTGTTTTGGCGTTGGCAAGGCGAGAAGGCACTTTCCGCCTAAAAATCCAACTTTTTCCGCCACTCTGTATTCTAGTAGAGGCGAGTAGCTAAGCGGAGCTATTCGCCTCTCTAGAATACCGTTTTGCTGGCGGATCAGCCACGCAAGAAAAAGATGGCAAGTTGCTGCTCAGAGGCAGCGGATGAATGGTGGATCGGCACTTAGAAAAAATTCTGCCCTTTTTCCTGGCTGGGATTGATGCCGGGGGTCTCCGGAGCTGATACCATTAATATCAGCACCGGACCCCCCCGGCATGCATCCGAGGCAGGAAAAATGCATTTAAAGCCCACTTCATTACCTTAGCGGTTAACCGCTAAGGTAATGAAGGGGTTAAACAGCCGTGCCAGCTTTATTGTGGGTAGCGGGGGTGGGTGAAGGGGGTATTTGGCCCTTGGTGTTTGTTTAGGGATTGCGGGGGGGTTGCGGGTGCACTTAACCCCTTCACGACCATAGCGGTTAATACCGCTACGGTCATGAAGGGGTTAAGGCCTCCCGCTACCCCCCGCAAGCCCTAAACAAAACACCGTTGGGGCTAATACCCCCTTCACCCACCCCCACTACCCACAATAATAAAAAATACACACACCAGCCCCACACTAACTAAATAAATAAATATATATATATATATATATATATATATATATATGACCCCAACAACACCTATACCCCCCTAACATACAGTATAGTAATGGGCACAATGACTATTATCCACAAATGGATAATAGTGCAGTTGTCCATTTAAAATACATACACAACAATAAAGACATTAAATACATATAGCACTCACCAACAATTACAATATACTAAAGCAAGCCTCTCCCTAACCTACAGTACAGCATAAAGCCCAAAACTTACATCTCTCTAATAATAAAATACATTTAACACACATCTATGCATAGCAGCATAGCCACAATCATTTACAATACAGAAAATCAAGCTTTAACAACACTATCATTTCTTACCCTGTATGTATATATCTCTCTAGACATACATACATACATACAGTGGCAAGAAATGATATGCATAAAAAAAAATGAACACATGAAAAAGCAAAAAAAAAAACACAATTACATTAAATACATTTCTTTATTTAACTTACCATTACTTGCCCCCACCGACTCCCGTTGATCAGCTTACTCACGAACCAATCCACGAACAGGAACCCATAAAATAAAAAACCATAAAATAATAAACATTAAAATAATAAAACACGACAATCCAGGGGTCTTCTAGTTGTAATCCATCTTCATCTGTATTCTTCTACCTTCTTCCGGGGTCTTCTTGCTGTCCGGTGCCACGCCCTGGTCTTCTTTCTTCAGAGGAGGTCCTTCCTCCTCAGCGTCTGGCTTCAAAATGAGACGACATAGGCTTTTAAAGGCCTATGACGTCACATTTTCGTCATATGGTTCCCACGGCCCTGATTGGGCCGTGAAAACCATGTGTTTTGGCCGATGTAAAAAAAAATGATGACGTCACTTAAAGGCAATGACAGCACAGCCAATCAGAATGGCTTTACTGCAATTGCCTTTAAGATGACGTCATGAAAAGACACATGGCCGGACTCACATGGTACTGCAGCCAATCAGAGCGTGGGAAATCCACGAACAGGAACCCATAAAATAAAAAACCATAAAATAATAAACATTAAAATAATAAAACACGACAATCCAGGGGTCTTCTAGTTGTAATCCATCTTCATCTGTATTCTTCTACCTTCTTCCGGGGTCTTCTTGCTGTCCGGTGCCACGCCCTGGTCTTCTTTCTTCAGAGGAGGTCCTTCCTCCTCAGCGTCTGGCTTCAAAATGAGATGACATAGGCTTTTAAAGGCCTATGACGTCACATTTTCGTCAAATGGTTCCCACGGCCCTGATTGGGCCGTGAAAACCATGTGTTTTGGCCGATGTAAAAAAAAATGATGACGTCACTTAAAGGCAATGACAGCACAGCCAATCAGAATGGCTTTGCTGTAATTGCCTTTAAGATGACGTCATGAAAAGACACATGGCCGGACTCACATGTTACGGCAGCCAATCAGAGCGTGGGAAGTCTTTCAATGATGTCACATCCTTTCTCCCCCAAGCCTCTGTCACATGGTACTTGAACCAATCAGAGTAGGGATAGACTTCCCACGCTCTGATTGGCTGCAGTACCATGTGAGTCCGGCCATGTGTCTTTTCATGACGTCATCTTAAAGCCAATTGCAGCAAAGCCATTCTGATTGGCTGTGCTGTCATTGCCTTTAAGTGACGTCATCATTTTTTTTTACATCGGCCAAAACACATGGTTTTCACGGCCCAATCAGGGCCGTGGGAACCATATGACGAAAATGTGACGTCATAGGCCTTTAAAAGCCTATGTCGTCTCATTTTGAAGCCAGACGCTGAGGAGGAAGGACCTCCTCTGAAGAAAGAAGACCAGGGCGTGGCACCGGACGGCAAGAAGACCCCGGAAGAAGGTAGAAGAATAAAGATGAAGATGGATTACAACTAGAAGACCCCTGGATTGTCGTGTTTTAAGTGCATAAATGCATAAATGCACTTAAGTGCATAAATGCAATGTTTTAAGTGGCATTTGAGGCTTTAGATTGAATGATTAAATGAGATTTGTGTAGGAAATTGCTTTTTAATTCATTGAGGATGTTATGCATAAGTGGTGTTGCCATTGCAGGATGGCTTCAGCCCTTAATTACCTTTGAGGTTAGTACCCGAAAAGGTGATTAAGGGGTTCATTGGTATGTTAATGTAATTGAGATGTATTGGCTATTTATTATTTTGGCAACGGACCCCAAGGATGATGCTGGCGACGGAGCCTTCTTATTGATGAGGTTAGTACAATTTTCTTTACTTTATTACGGTATTTAATGTGTTTAATAATGACCAAATAATGTATTATCCCTATTTGGATAATAGTTATTTGGCACATTATTGTACTGTATGTGCTGGGGGAGGGGGTATTGGCCCCAAGGGTATTTGGTAGGACTCCCCTGTGGGTAGTGGGTGAGGGTGGTTAGGCCTCAGGGTTGGGGGGTTAGTGGGGGAGGGTATGTGGGTGATGGTGGGTTAACCCCTTAATGACTGTAGCGGTTAATAACCGCTATGGTTATTAAGGGGTTAGGGGACATTACATTGGATGTTTTAATTATTGTGTTTGTTTTGCAGAAGCGGATGGTGCATGGGAAGGATGAAGATGAGGATGGCCTTCATCGTGGCAGCCTCACATGGGTGAGTTTCATCGTGGCAGCCGCACATGGGTGAGTGCTATATGTATTAATATCTTTATTGTTGTGTATGTATTTTAAATGGACAACTGCACTATTATCCATTTGTGGATAATAGTAATGTTGCCCATTACTGTATTGTATGTTGTGTATTGCTGCTATGTTTATTGGGGGCATTTGTCCCCAATAAACATGCTATTATGCGTTAACCCCTTCATTACCTTAGCGGCTATCCGCTATGGTAATGAAGCAGCATTAATGTATTTTAATAATATTGTATGGGAGCAGCGGGCCCCCTGAGCTGAACCACATTTATTTGTTGCTCAGAGACCCCCTGCTTCCTGAGTTACAGGCCCCGGTTTGGGGCATCGTTTACAGTGTGGACGCCATGTTTGTTGCTGGCACGTTGCGTATGGGACGCTATAAACATGGCGGCGACACTGCCCATCCGATCACACATACCGGGGCCTGCAACTCGGGAAGCAGGGGGTCCCTGGTCCACAAAGTGATGCGGTTCAGCTCGGGGGACACCCTGCTCACTGTACAGTATTATTAAATAAATATTCATGCTGCTTCGCTACCGTAGCAGATACCCTGTAAGGTAAGGAACGAGTCTTTATTGATATGTGTGTTTTACTCATAGTGTAGATATGCAGAGGGTCTCCGGAGCTGAAGCGCTTTTGTTTTAGGTCCGGAGACCCCCTGCTTCCCGAGATACAGGCCCCTTTAGGGGGTGCCGGTATCCCTCTGCTTTGTTTACATGCCGCGGTCACGTGATCGGGACCTTTAAATGCAGAGGGATACCGGCACCTCATAAAGGGGCCTGTATCTCGGGAAGCAGGGGGTCCCCTGACCTGAAACCAATGCGGTTCAGCTCCGGAGACCCCCTGCACATGTACACTATGAATAAAAGTTGTTTTAAAAATAATTTTTATTGTGCTGATGTTTGCGCCGAGAGAGCAGCCGATCTCTCTCGGCTGCAAATACAACTCGGCAGGGGACGGCTTCTCGGCAGTTTCGCCAGGCAGCCGTCCCGCCGCCGGTTACACGCCATTTCATCAAATGGTGGTGGCTAATTCATTCGCCAGGGATTCGCCCCTTACAGCATACAGCCAGTTTAACACGCCAAAAACATGGCTAATTGTTAAACTGGCTAATGCTTTTTTCCGCCGCTTACTGCATGAGGCCCATAGTCTTTTGATTTAATATATACATTTACATTATTTGTACTATACACTATACAAGCATGCCATATTTTTCTTCTGTTCTTGCCTCGAATTCATCTGCTGCTGCTCCTCTGACTCCCCATTGGAATCATTAAACCTGGTACTCACACTGAAGTTTAGACGTGTGACATTAGGTATGTTCATTATGTGTACTTTATGGGTTAGAAAATATGGTTAAATTATAGGGGATGTGGCTAATGTTATTGAACTAAATATACTACTAGAGTGTCTATATAGTTATAAGTCATTCTCTTCTCCAGATTCTGAAAAGTTACGGGTCCTATTAAACAGAAAAAACTGATGTCATTCAGATTCTGGTTACCAGTTGAGGTCTACGATACACACTGAATTTGTACATAATACAAATATTATAAAAATTATCTCTTGATATATTCTTTGTAGTATACATCTATTCCTTTTAAATTCCTTATTCCTCATTTGCGATTCTGAACAACAGCTGTCAAACTAATTGATGGCTAATTATATATAAAGAATAGTTCATTTATTGATAAAAGTCTTTTATTCATTTAATTCCAATCTAATGCAATATCCTTCTATGTCCTATTTTGGACTTATTCTCTAACAGCTCAATTGGGTCCTCATAACATTATGTGATTAAAGTTGTTAATTGTGTATTGACGGTTTGACTAATTATTTAATGTATGCAAATACCTCCCTATAAATACTGTGAAGGGGTGGGTGACCCCTGATGAAGTCATCATCGATGATGAAATGCGTAGGGCGTGGTCTGACTGAGGCCGTCACTTGCCTATGAACTCTGGTACTATTGGGAGTGCGACGCTGGTTCCTATGTCTCCCGTGGTATTGTTGCCGGAACAAAGATTTTTGAGTTGCTGGTTCCCGGAGGGACTCCTTACATTGAACACCGAATTGGAAGGACTTTACTTCCGGCTATCCGGTTACACGAAGGAGGGACACGGGAGGATGCTACTGCCTCGAACCGGAGGGAGAGGACCGCGTTGCTGGCACATGAGAGCCAATCTCATACATGCTTTTTATTACAGTACTCTTGTGAGTGGGCATTTGCTTGATTTTATGTTCCATAAATTACATGTTATTACGTTAATGCACTAGGTGTGCGCCTGTTTTTTTTCTTCTTTTTCTCATATATATATAAATATATATATACAAAAACAAGCAGCTGGCACTCTAAACAGTAAATAACAGTGGTGGTGCTAGTCCCATAAAATTAGATAAACAAAAAAATCTTACCCTTCTTGCATCAGGCAAAGAAAGAGACAGCACTCACTTCCAAGATATAAAAAGTGTGTATTAAGGCATATATATATATATATATATATAATATAACACATCAGTTCCTACGCGTTTATTATCATCAGATACTTCTTTAGGATTAACACAGGGACACTGTGTGTCTCCAGACCAATACGAATATTACGAACATGTTCAAGCATGCGTCTCCTCAAATGCCTCTTTGTCCTACCTACATAGAGGAGACCACAGGGGCATTTGAGGATATACACTACATGGGTTGTAGTGCAATTAATACACTCTTTGATGACATGATATTTATTGGGATCAGAACTCTTAAATGTTTTCCTGTCACAGTGCATATACTTACATGCCAGACATTGGCCACAGGCAAAATATCCTGGAGGTCTAGGGGGTAACCATGAATTAATACTGCCCTCATCTTTGACACTAGTGTCTCTAGGTGCCAATGAGTTTTTAAGATTAGTCGATTTGCGAAAAATTACACAAGGTTTTTTTGGTAACCTAGGTCCTAAACAGGGTCATTACCCAAAACGTTCCAATTCTTATGGATAATAGTCTCAATAATTGTACTCTTGAAATTGTAAGTAGTCACAAATGGTACAATTAATTGATCTACATCTGATCTCCATGATTGATCAGAGATTTATCATTAACCAAACGTAACGATTCCCTTGGTATTGAACCTGCATGATGCCATGTTTTTGTTATGATATTCTTAACATACCCCCTATCTTCAAATTTCTTCCATAGATCACTTGCTTGTTTATTGTAGTCAACATCTATACTACAATTCCTTCTGAGTCGGGTAAACTGCCCTAGGGGTATGTTCCTAATACATTGCCTGTGATGATTATTAGTTGCCAACAGAAAACTGTTCGTGCCAACTTCCTTAAAATAGGTATTGGTTACAACTGACCCGTTAGTCATAGCCTCAGTCTAAGGGAATATACAAAAAGTCAATTGATACTGGATATTCAATAGAAGTGAAGACTACATTTCTATCATTAGAATTAATATTAAGAAGAAAAGCTTAAAGGGTCTCATCATCACCCCACGATACCAAGAGCACATCATCGATAAATCTCTTCCAAATAATAATAATATTATCTGAAAAAGGATTGTTCTGCCAGATACAGCGATGTTCCCATGCCCCCATAAACAAATTAGCATAACTGGGGGCAAAACATGGGCCCATCGCTTTAATGCAGTCCGAGTACTGAGTACTGGGTCCGAAGAACAGAGACCCCCTATGGGGGAACCTTCTGGTCTGCCAGAAGGGAGCCAGTGTCCCAGTGGGAGGCAATTGCCTGGATAAGGAAAAGATGGCGATCGTAGGTGCTTTTCCTATTGGCCAGAACATATGTCCTGCCCACTGGGTGTCCTGAGCCAGCTCAACATGCCCCCTGCCTCTGACATCATCAGCCAGATGAGCCCTGCTCTGATGGCTGGTGGGACATGTTCCCATGGTCTGAGTGGTTGAAAGGTTCTGTCATGTTATAACAGTAGTCTCTAAAAGGGGCTGCTGCAGATCAATTTTTAGGGCTCTCTCTGTCTTTTCAAACTTATATATAGTCTTGGGACTGGTCCAGTGATGCACCGGTAAGGTTCCCAGGGGTATTGCAATGCCAGGGAATTCCTAGCCAAGCTGAGGACTGCTTCTGAGGAGTGAAGTTACCTGTTCCAGGATTATTCCAGCTCCATGGAGTGGACAAGGTAAGCCTTTGCTGAAGCAGGCGCCTTGCAGCTAGGAAAGCCTAGTTTTTAACCCCAGACCCAAAGTAAGTGTGTATATTCTCTGTATTTTGTATTTCTGTGTGTTTCTGAGGTCTTATCCAAATAAATCTCATTTTATTTCATTGCCTTGTTTTGCCTTGTGATTGATTCCTTAAATATAAATGGTGTTAAAAGCCCATGGCTACGGTGACACCTGTTAATCACTGGACTGTAATGAGCTGCAGGAGCGATACAATAAGGGTTACTAAGTGGCCAGCATGCACACAACACCTCCAACATGGTTCTTAAAAGTGTCATGTCTCTTGTTACAGCCCTGTACCTAGTGCAGCTCCTACAGGTAGCTAACTATCCAAACAAGCAACAATAATATAAATCACAGCAATGTTTTGCCGTTTTTTTTAAAGAATGTGCCAGGTTGGCGAAAGGAATGTATTCTTTATACCAAAATGTATAATTTTTATATTATAGATTCCAATTTCACTGCAGCAGGATACAGTAAATACCAACAGGAAGCAGGAGGTAATTATATAGGTATTCTTACGTAATCTGTCTTAAGTGTACCAACAGGAAGATGAAGCCACTAACCATCTAACACTTTGGCCTCTGACACTTTTACTAATCCCCCCTCTTACTTATTTTGCATTCATATGAATCCATCTTGCAAAGTGAAGGAGAGGGGGAAGCTGTATTGACCAAATTTGTTCGACAGAAAGCCGAAGCTTCTGGCCACTAATGGTTTGTAAACTACTTCCATAATCTTTTGGCGATTAGTGAGTCATTCTTTCACAGCTCTTAGCACAAAGAATAGTATCATAGCTAACTAGTGTAAACGTGCAATTTACACTACACTGGGGTATTTGTGCACTCAACGTTCACCTTTTTTATAAGTGAACTATGATATTGTCTTTGGTCGGCTTTTAATTTCACTATCAAATTAGGGCAATCAAATTAGCAAAAATAGATAATGAAAAAAGGATTGCAACAGAGCACCAACTCTGGACCCTCGACGCCATGATACTCAACAGACGATGTGAAGAAGGCTGTGATCAAATCTTGATTGAAGAAATGTCTCCCTGGTGAGTTCTTCAGTCTTTTCTTCTTTCTTCATTAATTTCTTCTTTCTTTTCTTTTCTTGTCTTCTTTAGTTGTAGTCAATGGGGCAAATGCTGTCCTGTCGGCTTCTTAAGCTCAGATGAGACGGATAGACCTTATATATGGCCTGTGACGTTACATTTGAGTATCAAATAGTACACCCCAAAACCGGATGGCTGGTGTACCATGTGATATGGTTGTTTTAATGTATGTGATGTCATCTTAAAGGGAGGTACATCACATCCTTAAAAAAATGTCAGCCATCACATGGTACTACAACCAATCGGATTGTGAGTTATACCATATGAGGCATCACATGGTAAACCCTAAATCCAATTGGATAAAGTATCATGTGACAGTTTCCATTTTTTTAAAGGATGTGACATCATCTTAAAGGGATGATGTAACATCCTTTAAAAAAATGGCTGCCATCACATGGTACTTCAATAAATAGGATTGGGGGTGTATCATGTTGTATATCTAACAATCCAATTGGTTGAAGTAGCATGTGATGGCAGCCATGTTTTAATAAGGATGTGACATCAACCCTTTAAGATGATGTCACATCCTTTAAAAAAATGGAAGCTGTCACATGGTACTTCAACCAATCGAATTGGGGGTGCACAATGTGATGCCTCACATAGTATATCTCACAATACAATTGGTTGTAGTACCATAAGATGGCATCTCCTAAAACCTCTTGCTCCTACTATAATCCCTACTAGCTCACATACATTTCTAACTCCTCCCTCTACTCTGGTACCTTTCCCTCTTCCTTCAAACATGCAACAGTCATTCCATTACTCAAAAACAGCAAACTTGTCTTTCTAACTATTGACCTGTCTCCCTCCTGCCTTTTGCCTCTAAACTCCTTGAACGTCTTGTATTCTCTCGCTTGCTCCATTTTCTCAATGCCTATTCTCTCCTATGCCTTCTACAATTTGGCTTCCACACTGCTCACTCAACTGAGACAGACAGCACTACAATAACTAATGACCTCCATGCTGACAAAGACAGAGGTAATTAAACTGCACATATTACTCGACCTCTCTGCAGCATTTGATATTGTGGACCACCCTCTTCTCCTTCACATTCTCCATACTCTAGGCAATCGTAAAAAAACTCTATCCTGGATCTCCTCTTACTTCTCCCATTGTACTTTTAGTTTCTCTTTTGAAAACAACTCCTCTATCAATCTCTCTGTGGGGATACCCCAGGGCTCTATCCTGGGACCCCTTCCTTTTTATTTTTACACACTCTCTCTAGGTGACCTAATCATATCTCTTGGGTTCAAATATCACCTCTAATCTGATGACACACACATTTACTTTTCTACCCCTGGCCTTACACCTGCTGTACAGACTAAAGTTTCTGAATGTCTCTCTGCTATATCATCCAGGATGGCACTCCACCAACTTAAACTTAACATGGCTGTCACGATGGACGGAACTTATTAACAATTTTATATTTTGGGGAAGTAGATTGAGCACACAAGTTAAGCAAAATAAATTGTAATTTATTTCCTTACTAGACAGACACACGACAACCTTAAAATACACTAATAAAAACACTTACTGAAGAGAGAAACGGGATAGAATGTCCAGAAAGGTGCAAAGCACCAGAATATTGTCCTTTAATGTGCAGTCCTTTTGCAAGGTTGCAAATTACCAGCCCAATATTTCTGAGGATAGTGCAAAGTTATTGCCGGCCCATTGGGGTCTGATAGATAACCCCCAGCACTAACGGAGTCCTGACGCAGAGTTATGTCCTTGGTTCCGATGTGATAATACTCTTTGCGTTCCAGGGTCGTTGCTGCTGCTCTTATTCGCTGTTAGAAGTGTGATGGAAGTCCGCTCACATTGTTGAATGAAAAACGAAAGACAATGGGGATAGCTCTGGGAGCATGTATATAGGGTTTGAGAACCTATCTCCAACATACCCACCCAATCCCTCTCGTGGGAATTTCCCATTCACCAATCCCCAAATAGCCCACAGTTTGCAGAGTGGGCACTATAGGGATTTCCGGCTAATACAGCGCCTGTGCGACATTGCTACCTGACTGCTTAGCATATGTGTACTCCCCTTTCTACCTGGCGTCTCCCAGGCAGTGAGGGGGAGTCAGGGTGTGAGCTAGCCCAGATGGCTAACAGTGGCTAACAATCTCCTATTCAGCAACCATCCTTGCTAATTCACACATCCTGACTCTGGGGCTTTCATATGTAACACTTCCCTAGACTCACAGGCACTGCCTCAGCATGGGGTCAATGAAGTCTGCATAGGAAAGTTACCCAGCTCATAGGTGTTAAAACATTTGGTCCCTGGGTGCATTTCAATGACAGTAAAAACAAAACTCATCCTGTCTGTACATTTAAAACGGCAGCAAAAATACACTTTATTAAAAATACATGTTTCCCTTGTCCTACAATTATATTTTTAATATGTGGGTGCTTAGGGTGTTACACTGGGGCTGGATACCAAATTTCAGGTTGTTGGCCCTTTTCCTTCCCGAGTTATGGCTTCTGCTTGAGCTGACAATGCTGGGCTATGGGCTTCTCATGTCAATTGACTTGCGGTTACGGAGTTCTCACATCAATTGACCGAGTTCCCACACCAACTGCTAGTTGCCTTTCAAGTTACGCCATTAACCGGGATGGAGATACATTGTATCTGAGAACCACTTGAGACGGAAAACCGCAGCCCTTTGATTCAATTGACTCTGCGGTTACGGCTTCCAGTCTCAGTAATGGATACCTATACCTTGCAATGGAACAAAGAGTCCGCGCCACGCTTATCCACTTAACTTGTAGTTTAATGCTCGCAGTGGCATCTTGTGTCCAAAGCTATTAATGTCAGTGTACCATATTATACACTAGGGCAGGCATATACAATCCTGCAAAATGGGGACAATAAGGGACAGAAGGAAAAATAATACATGTACGGTGCACATAAAATTAACCCCTTCATCCCCAATACGAAATAGGGGTAACCAGCCAAGCATATTGCCTTTATTAATTCGCTGATTACCCACAATTTCATTACAATGGCAAAATAGAGCTCTTCATACTTCCTCCCAAACCTGGCCCTACAACCTCCTTCCACATTACTGTTGGAAGTACAATCATTCACCCAGTTGCCCAAGCACGCTGCCTAGGGGTCACACACGACTCTTCTCTCGCATTCTCTTCTCACATTCAAAATGTAGCAAAAAACTATAATTGTTTCCTCTGCAATATTACCTAGATAGGCCCTTTCCTCTGTTACTCGACTGCAAAATCTCTGACTCAGGCCCTCATTCTCTCCCATCTCGATTACTATAACCTGCTGCTATCTGGTGTTCCTGCCTCTCACCTGTCTCCCCTACAATCTATCCTAAACGTTGCTGCCAGAATAACTCTACTCTTTCCTAAATCTGTATCAGCGTCTCCCATGCTGAAATCCCTCTCCTGGCTTCCTATCAAATCCTGTATCACACATTCAATTCTCCTCCTCACATTTAAAGCTTTACACTCTTCTGCTCCTCCTTACATCTCAGCCCTAATTCCTCGCTAAACACAATCCTGATTCTTGCATTCTGCTCAAGGATGTCTTCTCTCTACCCCTTTTGTATCTAAATCCCTCTCTCGGATTAAACCCTTCTTATTGACCGCCCCACAACTCTGGAATGCCCTTCTCCTCAATATCCGACTAGCACCCTCTCTATCCACCATTAATACCTACCTTAAAACACACCTGCTTAAGGAAGCATATGAGTAGCTTCATGGCTGATAATTAACACCTCATACATTAACCTTAGCCCCTTGTAGGCACACTTACCAGAACACCCTCCTACTGTCTCTGTATGTTCTTCCTACCAACAAATTAGATTGTAAGCTCTTCGGAGCAGGGACTCTTTTCCTAAATGTTACTTTTATGTCTGAAGCACTTCTTCCCTTTATGTGTTATTTATATTATGTATTATTTATATGATTGTCACGAATATTACTGCAGTGTAGCGCTATGTACATTAATGCTGCTATATAAATAAAGACATACATACATTCATTCAGTCTTCATAAAGTATATTCAAGTTGCACTTACAGTACCCCTGCCAGGATGATGGCTGTCCTAATCTTCCTCCTCGTCTTCCTCCTTGTCTTCCTCCCCGCCCTCCATGGCAGCAACATAACAATAAAAAATAAACTAATGGTCACACCCCTTAACCACCATTAATAACTGCTATAGTAATTAAGGGGTTAACTCCCCTCCACTGCCTCCCAACCGGGACCCTCCACCGCCTCCCACCCGGGATGCCGAAGCCCCCTCCCTGGGCAACTATCCCCCACCCTCTACCCATTGATTGGCACAGTGGAACACCATGCCAATATAATATGTGCATGATTTGCCACAATGGCCATCAATGGTAACCTAAAATAAAAACAAGCACCAAAAATACATAACAATTCAAAAAACAAAGCACTGAAAATACACAACAATGAAAAAACAGAAAAAAACAGTGGGAGGGCAGTGCACAGCTAGTTCAAGATAACAAACGCAACTTGTTGAAAAAAGGTAATTTAATTGGTAAAACCTGGCATATACATAAACAAGCACACTCTGGCACATTTTGTTCCAATAGGAACTTTTTGTGGTGGTGAAGGGGTTAACCAGGCCAATAATAAAGGTATTATGCCCGGCTGGTTACCCCTAAACCTTATTGAGGATGAAGGGGTTAATTGTATGGTCACCACATGTTTCCCCTATAAATTAACTGTGTTTCCCCTGGGTCATACTGTAAAAATGAAGTGTCAGTTCTGCAGCTCAGGAAATGTATGTATGCTGTACTGCACCGACAAACTTTATTCGAGCAAATACCCGGTATGTACCTGGCAGATACCTGGAATGCGCCGCTCCTCACCTCTGACAAGCCCCGTTGCGTTTGCCTTCCCAGCCTGGGTTCATGCCTGGCTGACGGGCGGCTGATCTGTTAAATGATAATGATTAGGATTTAATAGGCTGCAATGCTTCGCGTGTCTACCAGATGGCATAAATTCATGAATTGTAATGCAGTATATATATACTGTGCAGTATTGCAGCCAGCGGGAATAAAATGCTTCAATCCCTGCATGGAAAATAACCCAATGCACTCGGGCAGAAAACAGTCACAAACCTCAATACACCCGGGTGTCCCCGAATTCGTGGGACTAGCCGAGCTCGAATAAAGTGTGTCGCCAGTGTATGTGTAAAATGTGTCCGCTACACAAGGGGGAGCTCCTAGTGCTGTACAAAGCGTTAATTGAATAAGCGTGTCTGTGGTAAGCGGCTACATTGGAGCCCTGTATCACTTCCTAAATCACAAACCCTCTGGGGAAGACTTAACCACAAACTCAAGTGGATAAGTGTATGTATGTATGTCTTTATTTGTATAGCGCCATAAAATGTACATAGCGCTTCACAGTAGTAATACATGTCATATAAATAACAAATATAAATAACACATCATGGGAATAAGTGCTTCAGACATACTGTAAAAGTAACATTAAAGAAGGAGTCCCTGCTCCGAGGAGCTTAAAATCTAATTGGTAGGTAGGGAGAACGTACAGAGACAGTAGGAGGGAATACTAGTAAGTGCGTCTGCAGGGGGCCAAGCTTTGTGTCATGTGTCCATGATTATCCAGTGCTACTCATATGCTTCTTTAAGCAGATGTGTCTTAAGGTTGGTCTTAAAGGTGGATAGCGAGGGGGCTAGTCGGGTATTGAGGGGAAGAGCATTCCAGAGGTGTGGGGCAGAAAGTGAGAAAGGTTTAAGGCGGGAGAGAGCTTTAGATACAAAGGGGGTAGAAAGAAGACATCCTTGAGAAGAACGCAAGAGTCGTGATGGTGCATAGCGAGAAATTAGGGCTGAGATGTAATGAGGGGCAGAAGAATGTAAAGCTTTAAAAGTGAGCAGTAGAATTGAGTGTGAGATACGCGATTTAATCGGAAGCCAGGAGAGGGATTTCAGCAGGGGAGACGCTGAGACAGATTTAGGAAAGAGTAGAGTGATTCTGGCAGCAGTGTTTAGGATAGATTGTAGGGGAGACAGGTGAGAGGTAGGAAGGCCGGACAGCAGGAGGTTGCAGTAATCGAGACGTGAGAGAATGAGGGCCTGAGTCAGAGTTTTAGCAGTTGAGTAACAGAGGAAAGGGCGTATCTTTCGGATAAGTGGCTTGCAGTCTAGTTGAAGTGGTGGAGTGCAACAATGTATCCTGCGGTCTTGTTAACCAATTTAGGAAAATTGGTGAAGTGCTTCTGCGGTTACCGATCCCAGCAAGCAATGATACATTGTATGCCGGCTTCTAACCGCAGAAACATTATAAACTAGGATGGAGGGGGGGGGGGGGAATGAAACAGATAATGAACTAAATAGAATAGAGGATGATACAAGGGGGTATGGAGGTAGAATGGGGGCAAGTGCGCGTTTGACAAGCAGTGAGACACCCATAGTAAATACAGATAATACTAGAAAACTTCTAAAGACTAAACCAAGTGGGCGCAGAAAGGAAGGAGCAGATAAGATAATAGTACAGGCTGAAAAAAAACTTTAATGCATGCTTGCTAATGCAAAAAGCCTGACAGATAAAATGGGGGAACTTGAATTAATAGCTGCAAGGGAAAAGTATGATATCATAGGCATTACTGAAACATGGTGGGATGAAACTCATGACTGGACAGTTAATTTAGAGGGTTATTCCCTTTATCGGAAAGATCGAATAAATAGAAGGGGAGGTGGAGTATATTATTATGTTAAACCGGATCTAAAACCTATTATAAGGGAAGATGTTTATGAAGGGAATGATGAAAATGTAGAGACCTTGTGGATAGAAATTAGCAGTTGAGATAAAAGTATAAAGAAAATGTTTGTAGGGATATGCTATAAACCACCAAATATCTGTGAGATTGAGGAAGCTAAAAAACTTTTGCAATTGGAGAAGGCATCAAAACTGGGTCATGTTTGCATAATGGGGATTTTAATTATTCCGACATAGGGGCTTATGCAGAGAGGTACCTCCCAGAAAGGCTGAAATTCGCCGCAGGATTGGCAATAAATTTGGTCCTATGCAGAGTACTCTGTTAGTGCGGTGTGCTTTAAATTGCTATTTAGGCGAGTTTCACTTGGCGTGAAACTCGCCATGTAGTGGCGCGCTGTATTTGCCCACAATACAGCCAACTTTTGTTGGCGGGCAAAATTTCCCCTGAATGCGCCATTTAGTAGCTCCGATTGGCACGTACATGCGCATCGGAGCTACTGGAATCGTGCGTGTTTCAGCATTGGCGAAATCACGCTTCTCGCCACACGTCTGGCGAATTTGAATTGCCTGCCATGGTCTCGCCAGGACAAGCTTCTCACCTGCGTATTTTCACCAAAAGATGGCGCTATTTCCTTTCTCTATCCTCTCTGCATATGCCTGATAGACTGGGGAAATGAGATTAGCATTACATCAAAAGGAAACAGTTTTTTGGGGGTGTTTAAAGACAATTATATGACCCAAATTATTGAGGAACCAACCAGGAGAAAGGCAGTACTGGATTTGGTAATATCAAACAATGTAGATGTAAAAGCAAATATTCAAGTCCTGGAACATTTGGGTAACAGTGATCATAACATGGTCTCATTTGAAATAAATGATCAAAAAACAGATTACTTGGGTTCAACAAAGATCTTAAACTTTAGAAAGGCAGATTTTAATAAACTGAGGTCTAATCTACAAGTAATACACTGTGATGATGTTTTTGCAGGGATAAATGTAGAATATAAATGGGCAGTCTTTAAAAGATTGTTAGAAAAGCACACTTATCAGTGTATTCCCTTGGGTAATAAGTATAAAAGAAATAAGTCAAAACCAATGTAGCTAAATAAACAGGTAGGAGAGGAAATGGACAAGAAGAGGAAGGCGTTTATATTCTTTAAGTCAGAAGGCACGGAGACATCGTATCAGAATTATAAGAAATGTAACAAAAATTGCAAAAGGGCAATCAAATTAGCAAAAATGGATAATGAAAAAAGGATTGCAATAGAAAGTAAAGTCAACTCTAAAAAGTTATTTAAGTACCTTAATAACAAAAAAATGAGAAAAGAATTATAGGTCCCTTTCAGTGTGAGATGGATAGGCAGATTATTGAGATAATGAAAAAGCAGAGGTATTAAACAATTTTTTTGCCTCTGTGTTTACCAGGGAGGAATCAAGTTCAATAGTAGTGCCGCAGGAGGAAGCCACAACCTCCATATTAATTAACAATTGACTAACCGAGGAAGAAGTTCATAAGCGGCTTGAAAAATTAAAGTAAATAAGGCTCCTGGCCCTGATGTCATACATCCAAAAGTTCTCAAGGAGTTAAAGTCAGTAATAGCCAAACCATTATATTTAATATTCAAGGATTCCATTTCCACAGGCTCAGTACCACAATATTGGCGTAAAGCAGATGTGGTGCCTATCTTTAAAAAGGGAGCTAGATCACAAGCGGGGAATTACAGACCTGTAAGCCTGACTTCAATAGTGGGGAAACTACTTGAAAGTTTAATACGGAATAATATTCAGGAATACCTAAAGGAAAACTAAATTATTAGTAATAGTCAGCAAGGATTTATGAAGGATAGATCATGCCAAACTAACCTTATTTGTTTCTTTGAGGAGATAAGAAAGAATTTAGACCAGGGTAATGCGGTCTACTGTGCGGTAATGCGGTTAGATGTGGTCTACTTAGATTTTGCAAAGGCTTTTGATATGGTTTCACACAAGGTTGGTGTACAAAATAAAGAAAATTGGACTCAGTAATAATATATGCACCTGGATTGAAAACTGGTTAAAGGACAGACAACAGAGGGTTGTCATAAATGGAACTTTTTCAGGTTGGGCTAAAGTCGTGAGTGGAGTACCTCAGGGATCGGTACTGGGACCACTGATTTTTAACTTGTTTATTAATGACCTTGAGGTTGGTATCGAGACCAAAGTTTCCATCTTTGCTGATGATACTAAATTGTGTAAGGTTGTAGAATCAGAGCAGGATGTAAAATCTCTTCAGAAGGACTTGGAGAGTGGAAACGTGGGCAGGTAAAAGGCAGATGAGGTTTAATACAGATAAATGTAAGTTATGCATTTGGGATGCAAGAATAAAAAGGCGAATTACAAATACATTGGGGAAATCCTTGATGGAGCAGGATTTAGGAGTGCTTGTAGACAGCAGGCTTAGCAAAAGTGCACAAAGTCATGCAGTAGCTGCAAAGGCAAACAAGATCTTATCTTGCATTAAACAGAACCTAACACTTTGTGAAACCCCTTGGGGTGCACACAGAAAGAATCCCTATATTGATGCACTTAACCTCTGTAATATGTTATTGGCAGTATATGACTTTCGAGTGTAATACTCAAAACATCAAAAATGACTAAGGACTAAAGTGGTCCAAAAAGACCACACTAATTGAAAAAAAAAATAACATTTTATTAACATATATGCTAAAATGCGTAAAGCTTTTAAAGAGCGTAAAGAGCGGAAGCTCTGACTATTTTCTTAAACACTAAGGGGCCTATGCAGAGAGCTGCGAGAAGCCCTATCTCGCCATGTATTTGCCAAATATGCCCATAGCAAATCCTGAAATGGCGAGAAACTGGCCATATGATTAAAATCCGCCGATATTTGGTTTCTTTAAAAAAAACTCGCCAGATGGGTGGCGAGAAGCAATATTTCTCCAGTTTTAAAATCCGCCGTATTCTAGTAGCCCCGATCAGCATCTCGGCGCTGATCGGGGCTATAAAATTGAGAGATTTTCTCCAAATCGCTCCGCCAACAAAAGTTGGTAAGAAGCTGGTGCTGAGCGGCAATAGGTGACATAGGAAACAAATCTGGCCCTTTTCCTGCCTCAGATTGATGCAGGGGGGCTCCAGATCTGATACCCAGTAATATCAGCACCGAAGCCTCCCCCCATGCATCCGAAGCAGGAATAATGCATTAACAGCCCAATTCATTACCTTCACGGGCAACCGCTAAGGCAATGAAGGGGTTAACCATCTATTACCATGCTTTCTGTGGGGTGCGGCAGTGGAATAAGGGGGTAGTAGGAATTTGGGGGGGTGTTTATGGTTCCCGGGGGGGGGGGTTGCGGGTCAACTTAACCCCTTCATTACCATAGCGGTTAATACCGCAACGGTCATGAATGGGTTAAGCCCTCAAGCGACCCACCCGCAACACATAAACAACCACTGTGGGGGCTATTACACACTGCACCCATCCCTGCATATATATATATATATATGTATATATATGTAACCCTTATTCCCCCCCCCCCCCAGACTCATCTGTGGTGTCTAGGGTGCGAGAGGGCAGATTACATGCGTAGTGGTCATGCATACCTGCGTGGAACAGGAGGGCCTGAGCTTCCCACGTTGTTATTGGGGAGACAGGACCAGGCTTCTGGGGTGGTAGCCTCCATGCTTTCTTAGTGGTGCAGCGCCTTCCTCTTCTATACTCCCAGGAATATGGGATAGGACCCGTACAGAAGAACCTCCCTGGTCCAGGGGTTGAATGCTCCAAACTCACAACACAGTCTTTGTATAAAAGTATAGTCTCTTTATTGGTCAGATCAGCGACTCCAAATGTAGTGGCGACCAGCAGCCACAACAACAACAGCAAAGCCCCGTTATTCACTCTCCTCCTCTTCTTTCCTCCAAGTCTCTCCTCCGACAGGATGGTCTGGGCTGGGGAGTCAATACCCCACAGCCCACCTCAGAGGTTAGCCTCTGGGTGGAGACTGGATTCTCCCCATCACCCCCAGCAGCGGGGTGAGGGGCATTGGTCCACCGGGTCTATTGTACTATCAGCTCTACTCAAAGTGGCTGAGTCTCTTTGCTCCTCTCTTTGCTCCTGCACTGCGGCACAGGTGAGACCGCACTGTCTCCGCCAACTCCTCGGACAGCACAGGACTCGAACTCACCCAGGAATAACAGACTGTCACTTACAGGAGCGTCTGCTAAATATAGAGTCCGCCCCACCCCTAATGATGTCATCAGAGCCTCCCCTCTGTCTCGTGCCTGCAGCAGAGTCAGGGGCCTGCGTCTACCACTCAGGGCAGGGCTAGGAAGGGGGAAAACCCATGATAACTACTGGTGCCTGCCCTTAACAGGACTTACCACAGTAGGAGGAAGATAGTTTTGCCCGTGCTGTTTACAGGGGGCTACACTCTCCCTATGGTGGAATCCAATGGTCCCCACTTGGAACTAGTTTTAGCAGACCCATCCTGCGGCGAACAACCTGGAAAACAGCACACAGTATGAGACATTGTCATATACATTGCGTAATGAGGTAGTTAATTGACAACACAACCGGTTCTCCCAACATGGAGAACCCTACAGATAATGCTTTGGATCAGGCTTTCTTACCCGCCGCCCATTATGATCCGTGATGGTCACAGCGAATGATTGGACCGGCCCATGCTCAGGACGATAAGTTACACCATGCATGTAGATACATCTACCTATGCTCCATATGCGGACCAATTCGCTTATTTTATCCTCATTATGATATCCTCCCTGACCGAACTTGGTCCGAAGATAATCCTGCACAGCCTCCCTGAGCCAGCTATCCCTCTTCTCTTCTATCTCTCTCATGATGGGCTCAGGCACATAAGCATACTCATATCCGTGGGACTGCCGGTATCTAGCAACTATGGCCCGGTCAGCTCGACTTAGTTTGGTGAGCTTGCGTTGCCCCGCCCTGCTTGGCAGTACCCAAAACACAGGCTCTTCCGGAGATACTTCATCGTACAAGATACTGGGGCCTCGGGGTACAATAATTTTCTGTTCTATCTCCCGAAACCTGTGATCTAACTCATCCTCCACCTCCTGCGGAGTGAAAGAACCAGCCGCCCACCAATGGTCTACTACATTGTTCTTAATTAATAGGAACCGTGTACGGTCCATCCCCTCGTGGTATCCGGTGAACAAAGGCGCCCACCATTTGTCACGGTGCTCGTACTCAGTGGCAGGACTAGGGCGTTCTACCTCCGACTCTACCTGAGATGATACACCGGACGTACCCGCATCAGTAGATCACGAGCAATCTCTCCTCCCTTTGGCGTTGATATATCTAGTAGGATTCATTTTGTGAACAACTTTGCTGGTAGGCCCAGCTTCTACTGGAGTGTGGGACCCACGGGCCCTCCCTCTAGCTGCAGGAGAAAACGGCACAGGGTTAGGCACAGGTATAACACTTGAATACGGTATCTCCCCATCAGAACCCTCATCGCTCAATTCCCAATCCCACAAGTCCTTGGAGTATTTGGGGTATTTACATAGCTTATCCCTGGTAGGTCCCGGTGGCACTACTCATGACGGGGCAGGGGCAGTGGCCGGGCCGATGGAGCTATGGGCTGGGGCAGGGGCAACGTTCATGTCATTGTCCAGCAAGCGGGTGATACCGCTACCAGTGGACACTTTCTTGGACGCGCTCTCCGCCATGCGTCTGGCTTCCCTGGAGGGGCCTCGACTCTGTAGGGTAGCCAGGACAATGGCTGAATCTATGCTTCGTGAGGAGAACACTCCTCTCGGCCTTCTTTTCCCGGTGGAACCAGAAACAACGTCATCAGGAGTGCCAGCAGAATCTCCATCCGCTCCATGGTCACGCACCGGAAGTGCGTCGAGGACCGGCATGGACGTTGGCGAAGCATCCGGTGCACGGCCAGACGAGTAGGCCTCAAGCCTCTCCTTCTCGTCCTCCTTGGTTGCTGCTGTCGCCTGGCGGGGGTAAGGGGGTGGTGGAGTCTCCTTACCGCTCCGCTGCTGTTTGATGATATCGGGCTCCTCTAGGGTCGTCTCGGTCTCCGTCTCCGTCTCCGCCGCACTGGGAGTCACTACGGCCGTGGGACTTTTACGGGCCTCCGGCCACACCAGCGCTCGCCGTCAGAAGGTTTCCGGACTCGTCTGCTCCCTCTTGAGGCCTCTGGGGTGGTTCGCCGGTAGGCGCATCGCCACCGATGTCACGCCAACCTCTTCCTCCGAGGATATCAAGATCGGTTCCTCCGCTAGGGAGTCACCCGGTTCTTCTGCGATACAACCAGTGGGTATAGGAACAAAGTAGTCTCGCTCTGGTACCTCCACTGCGGTCGCGCTCTTCTTCGTCGACAGCTCGCTCAGTTCAATAGTGGGCTGGGCCTTGGTTCCTCCCGCTTGGGTATGATGGGGAACCAGGCCAGTCTTGTCTTTGCCTTCCACCAACTCCGTTAATGTTCCCGGAGAGGCACCCTGCGGGGTCTCGATCAACGGCCACGGCTCGTCGGCCAAAGGTAGAACGTGCCACATTGAGGGCATCGGGTCTTGGTGCTTGGTACCGCGCCCGGTATCCCGCAGTGTACGCACAAACACCGGAGGTTTTCGTGCTCAGCTACCTCCACTACCAGTAAGCCTCCTGGTAGTTGGTAAATTGAAGTGTTCATCTCGGACATGGTTCGCTCAGGGTTGGAACAGCTCAGTGTCTCAGCTCCTTGCTCCTCGAATGCCAGACAAAAGTGAAGCTCTTCGCTCTGCCTTCCGGTCCCTCCCTTCGCTGGGGAGGACTCTCCTGATTGGCTCTCCTTGTGCCCCCTCCCTCTGGTGGAATCCAGAGGCGGGGCCTTTTCTCCTTTAGGGTGACGTGGCTTGGCTTTCTGACCAGTCACAACACATGGGGGTGGGCTTTCGTCTTTCGCGCCGCTCCGCTCCTCTCTCAAGAAATCTGGGTTTGGCGCCAGACTCCTGCACATTTCCTGCCACATTTTCCTCACTGTCTCTTTGCACAATTCACGTGCTTGCTCCAGGACTGGTGGGAACCGCATTTTAGATCGTCTCTCTTGCTCCACGGAGCACATGTAGAGACGGCTGCCATTTTGGATGAGTCCTCCAAATGTCCATGTGCCCTATTCTCAGTGTCTACTGGGTATCTTGTACCTAAACACTGACTAACCTCCAAATGTGTGCTCTGCATTCTGTTTCCTACTAATATGAGGTGGCTTTACCCCAGGCTCAGCGTAACTCCTCTCCTCCATGCACTGTACTCGATGTCTACCATGCAAGTGCTCTGTGGTGCGTTTGTATGGGTGATTGCTAGTGTACCCCTCTTTCTAGGTACGGGCGTCTCCTAATTTTGGCCACTCATAGCGCGGGCCATGGGCCATGGTCCCTGGACTAGTTAACAGGCTGACCCCCCTAGTTGCCTCACACTATCTGCCTCAAGGGACTCGGACAGCTATAGCTAATCATCCCTCCTTCGCCATCTCCTAAGGGCGCCCAAGGCATACTGTGCGAGAGTCTACGCTCCCCTGACTACCCTCGGTATGTGCAATTGCACCCTTCCTTCTCCAGCACTTGCACGGAGAGTGCATCTCACTATTCCCGTTCCGCCTCGCTGTAAGCCTGACCTGTTCTGACATATCTCTCAGCAGTGCCTCCAAATGTAACCCTTATTCCCCCCCAAAACTCATCTGTTATGTCTAGGGTGCTAGAGGGCAGATTACATGCATAGTGGTGGTGCATACCTGCGTGGAACAGGAGGGCCTGAGCTTCCCACGTTGTTATTGGGGAGACAGGACCAGGCTTCTGGGGTGGTAGCCTCCATGCTTTCTTAGTGGTGCAGCGCCTCCATCTTCTATACTCCCAGGAATATGGGATAGGACCCGTACAGAAGAACCTCCCTGGTCCAGGGGTTGAATGCTCCAAACTCACAACACAGTCTTTGTATAAAAGTATAGTCTCTTTATTGGTCAGATCAGCGACTCCAAATGTAGTGGCGACCAGCAGCCACAACAACAACAGCAAAGCCCCGTTATTCACTCTCCTCCTCTCCTTTCCTCCAAGTCTCTCCTCCGACAGGATGGTCTGGGCTGGGGCGTCAATACCCCACAGCCCACCTCAGAGGTTAGCCTCTGGGTGGAGACTGGATTCTCCCCATCACCCCCAGCAGCAGGGTGAGGGGCATTGGTCCACCGGGTCTATTGTACTATCAACTCTACTCAAAGTGGCTGAGTCTCTTATCTCCTCTCTTTGCTCCTGCACTGTGGCACAGGTGAGACCGCACTGTCTCCGCCAACTCCTCGGACAGCACAGGACTCGAACTCGCCCAGGACTAACAGACTGTCACTTACAGGAGCGGCTGCTAAATATAGAGTCAGCCCCACCCCTAATGATGTCAGCAGAGCCTCCCCTCTGTCTCGTGCCTGCAGCAGAGTCAGGGGCCTGCATCTACCACTCAGGGCAGGGCTAGGAAGGGGGAAATCCCATGATAACTACTGGTGCCTGCCCTTAACAGGACTAACCACAGTAGGAGGAAGATAGGTATAGCCCGTGCTGTTTACAGGGGGCTATATATATATATATGACACTCATATGCTTAAATATGTGTTGTGTTATTTTGGGGGTTCAATAGGAGCTTGTTAGGTGTCCAGTATGTATTACAATTCTTGTTCAGCTAGTCTTAGCTGATTGGAGGGTGGCAAACTCCTACCTAATTGAAGCTTACCCCCTCCAACATTTAAATGGTTAAAAGCTCACTCCATAGCATCTCCCACTCAGGGGAACTTGCTTGCTTGCAGTATGGTTGTGACAAATCTAATACAGAGTGCTTTTCCTGGTAATGTACAGGTTATTAAACGCTTCAATCAGACTTAGAACTTTGCAACTAATATTGACAGATTTATTATAAATCATTCTTCCTGGTATTGCACAGGTTATTAAGAATTTATATTAGTGTTAGGGACCCCTGGAAATGTGGTCTGCCGTGCAGTGTCTCAGGGGCTTACAACAATTTTGGCCAAAAATATTAAACTAAAAGTCCATTTTATTTAATAGATATTTATACATATATATTTAGGCACTGTACCGTGTAAGAATTTCACTGGATGTGCACTGAGCTCTGTCTGTGTTTTATGTTCTGTCTCTGGTTTTAAATATATATTGCCATGCTCAGTAGCACTACTCTGTGACACTCATATGCTTATATATATGTTGTGGTTATTTTGGGGGTTCAATAGGAGCTTGTTAGGTGTCCAGTATATATATATATATATATATATATATATATATATATATATATATATATATATATATATATATATATATAAAGAAATACAGAAGGAACCCCTTCAGTTCCATATCATTTTTGGCATGCACAGCAATGACACTATAGCCTGCTCCTCGGGTGTTCCCGCAGGGGTCCCCGCTTGGCTGCAGTATCAAGTCTGTGCACCCAAAAAATAAGTAAAACACACAGAAATAATTGAAATAAATAAGCATAACAGTAGCCAATGTTATGTCCCCTAACCACTTAATTACCGTAGTGGTTATTAACCGCTACCGTCATTAAGGGGTTAACGCATCCTCACCCACCACTCTGAAGGGCTAAGCACAACCCCCACTACCCACCCCTGTGAGGCATAACCACCATCACCCCCAACACACGGGAGGCCTACCGTCCGTCCCTTGGTGACAATACCCCCTACCCCCAATACCCACATTCAAAACAATACACACATCCGCAATAAAAATAACAATTACTAATAAACTAATAAACTATACATAACCCACACACACCATATAGCAAATATATTGTGGTATTACTTAACCCCTTAATAACAATAACGGTTAATTAGCGCTAAAGTAATTAATGGGTTAAGCCACCCTTTACCCATTCATTTGTAGAGTGGCTTTATCATTCTCTCTCTCTCTCTCTCTCTCTCTCTCTCTCTCTCTCTCTCTCTCTCTCTCTCTCTCTCTCTCTCTATATATATATATATATATATATACATGTTACATATATCTGTAAAAATATATGTCAAATATAGGTATGATTAAGCAATCTACTGTACAAAGAAATGGGAAAGGATATGCATGTAGCAATGTAAAACATCCGATCTGCAATTGACAACATTACTGCCAAATTAAAAACAAATCCAAATGAAAATAAAAACACATATCATCAGAGAATACAGCAAGCACCTATCCAAAGCAGTAAAGAGTAAATTGCTATAAATCTTACAATTGAACAATGTGTACATGAAGCAAATAATATTTCCATCATGTACACAATTGCAATCAATGGTCCAAAACAAAGACATGATTGAAAGTAAACATTCTATATAAACAAGCAAGTCGACAATAATACATTACCAACACACAATTAATGCCATCCGAAAAACATTACAAGCAAATCTAAACAAAAAACACTATTCAAGGTTGCTATGCAAACACAAAACCATTGCAAAAACAAATTTATTTCTAACTAACACAATCGTACACAATCTAAATGCACCAAATAAGCCACATTAAACCATTAAGGCAGGGTCCCAACATATACCCATGTAATGATCATCATGTTAAATGAGAAAAGTAAATCTACATAACATTTCACACACACAATAGTAAGCAAACAGGGAAAAGAGTTGTATAATACATGACCAAATGCAATAAACATTTGAAAAACAACCCGTTAATAAACATTTATGTATATAGCTCCAGAGGGATATATATACATACATGGCCATGATTTGAACATTAAAAAAAATCATCTGACTTTTGAGAAAAAACACAAAAAAAAAACCAACTTAAATAAAATACATTTCTTGACTTTACTTACCATTAGATGACCAATGACCGACTTCAGGGGAAACCGCTATGTCTGCAACAAATCCAAAGACAGGAACCAGCAACCCATAAAATAATAAACCTTTGTAATACAATGTGGTGTCTTCTTTCTTGTCTTTATAATCCATACCGTCTGTGGTCTTCTTTTCGGGGTCTTCTTCACCTTCTGCGGGGTCTTCGGGTATTCTGGCTTCTTCATCTGTGACGCAGGTCCATCTTCTTCTGAGGGGAGGTCCTCTCCCCATGGCGTCAAGCTGGAAAATGAGACGACATATGCTTTTATAGGCCTATGACGTCACATTTTGCATCAAATGGTTCTCACGGTCCTGATTGGTCCGTGAAAAGCATGTGATTTTGTATACGGCTAACACAAATGATGACGTCATTTAAAGGAAATGAAGCCAGCCAATCAGAACGTCAACAAAACCAAAATGGCACCGTCACATGGGACTACAGCCAATGAGATCGTTCATTTAGTTTCCACGATCTCATTGGTTGTAATCCCATGTGACGACGCCATGTTGGTTTTGTTGACGTCATGTTAAAGGTAAATGAAGCACAGCCATTCTGATTGGATGGCTTCATTCCTTTAAATGACGTCATCATTTGTGAAGCCAGAAGCCAGAAGCCAGAAGACCCCGAAGACCCCGCAGAAGGTGAAGAAGTCCCAGAAGAGAAGACCACAGACGGTATGGATTATAAAGACAAGAAAGAAGACACCACATTGGATTACAAAGGTTTATTATTTTATGGGTTGCCGGTTCCTGTCTTTGGATTTTTTGCAGACATAGCGGTTTCCCCTGAAGTCGGTCATTGGTCATCTAATGGTAAGTAAAGTCAAGAAATGTATTTTATTATAGTTGTATTTTTTTTTTTCTCAAAAGTCAGATGATTTTTTTTAATGTTCAATTCATGGCCATGTATGTAAATATATCCCTCTGGAGCTATATACATACATGTTTATTAACGGGTTGTTTTTCAAATGTTTATTGCATTTGGTCATGTATTAAACAACTCTTTTCCCTGTTTGCTTATTATTCTGCGTGTGAAATGTTATGTATGTAACCCATGTCCCCCCCCCCCCCCAGACACAGATGGCTATCTAGGGTGTAGTGAGGCTGGCTACGTGTACTTGGGTGGTGCGTACCTGCTTGGAACAGGAGGGCCTGAGTCTCCCGCGTTGGTATTGGGGACAACAGGACCAGGCTTCTGGGGTAATGGCCTTCATTCTTTAGTGGTTCAGCGCCTCCATTCTCTATAAGCCCCAGGGATGTGGGGTAGGACACTTACAGAGAAAGAACCCTGGACCCAGGGTGAATGCTCCAGATCACACACACACAGTCTCTTGGTAAAATAGAAGCAGTGTCTCTTTATTATCCTTGTATAGCTTATCCTTGGCAGCACACAGCAGCAGCACACAGCAGTTCATAAATACCCTGCACTTTAGATGTGTACAGGCCTCTTTCCTCCTCTCCTCTCCTCCAGGCTGCAGGATGGCCTGGTGGGGCTGCAATACCCTGCCTTCACCCCAGGGTAGGCCCTATGGGTGAGGCTAGATCTCTCCCTTCACCCCATCAGCAGGGTGAGGGGGCATTGGTCTACTCTAGCTTGGCTCACACTCCAAACTCTCCTCTCTCTTCTGCTCCCAGGGCAGCATAGAACTAACTCCTCCAACTCCCAGGACAGAGAAGAATTAACTCTTCCAACTCCCAGGACAGACAAGAACTAACTGTCACTGACAGGAACTGGCCACTAAATAGAGTCAGCCCTGACCTTGATGATGTCAGCAGGACCTCCCCTCTGTCTTGGCCTGCACAGAGTCAGGGGGCCCGTCTCCATCACTCCAGGCAGGGCTTGAAGGGGGGAAAAACCCATGGTTACTACTGGCGCCTGCCCTTACCAGGGCTTACTCCAGTAGGAGAAGGATAAGTAGCCCGTTCTTACTTACAGGGGCTACACTCTCCCTCTGGTGGAATCCAATGGTCCCCACTTGGACCTACTTTTAGCAGTACCATCCTGCAGCGAACAAACCTGGGAACACAAACACAAAACATGGCAGTTTATTGTTCATAGACAATACCAGGTGAGATAAGATATCAACAGAATACAGTTACTCCCAATGGGGAGAACCCTAATAATAATGCTTCGGATCAGGCTTCCGTATCCTTCTACCATTATGGTCAGTTATGGTCACATGATATGAGTGTACTGACCCAGACTCGGGCCGATATATTACATTGTGCATGTATATGCCCCGTCCTATACTCCAGATTCTGACCAACTCACTGATCCTGTCCTGATTTTGGTAACCTGCCTTACCAAATTTCGTCCACAAGTACTCTTGTACGGCTTCTTGGAGCCAACTATCCCTGTTCTCCTCTATCTCTCGCATTATGGGTTCAGGCACATAAGGGTATTCATAACCACGGGACTGCCTATACCTAGCCACTATGGCTCTGTCTGTTCGGCTCAACTTGGTCAAGTTCTTTCGACCCGCCCTGCTTGGCAGCACCCAAAACTCCGGTTCTACAGGGGCAATGTTGTCATACAAAATACTAGGCCCCTTTGGCAGAATGATCTTCTGCTCTATCTCCCGGTACCGATGCTCTATTTCATCCGCCACCTCCTGAAGAGTATAGGCACCTACCGCCCACCAATAATAAACTATGTCATTTCTGATGAGTACGAACCTGGTGCGGTCCATACCTTCATGGTACCCGGTGAACAGGGGTGCCCACCACTTGTCACGGTGCTCGTACTCTGATAAGGGGCTACCTGTATCTACCTCCGACTCCACTTGTGATGAGACACCGGACGTACCCGCCTCTGTAGAGCGCGAGCAATCTCTCCTCCCTTTGGCGCTGATGTACCTCGTAGGGTTCATCTTGTGAACCACTTCACTAACAGGCCCAGCCTCTGCTGTAGTGTGGGACCCTCGGGCCTTCCCTCTAAAAGCAGGAGGAAAAGGCACAAGGTTAGGTATATGAATTACATTATCATACGGTATCTCCCCATCAGACCCCTCATCGCTCAATTCCCAATCCTTTACATCTCTTGAATATTTGGGGTACTTGCTCAATTTATCCCCGCTAGGTCCCAGTGGTAACACTCATGACGGGGCAGGGGCAGTGGCTGGGGCGATGGAGCTGGGGGTTGGGGCTGGGGCAATGTTCAAATCAGTGTCCAGCAAGCGGGTAATACAGCGACCAGTGGGCATCTTCTTGGTTGCTCTCTCCGCTGAGCCCCGTGATCCTCTGGAAGGACCGTGGCCTCTCAGAGTGGCCATTGCAGCTGCCATTGCTGCTCTCCATGGGGAGAACAGCGCTCCCGGGCCTCTTTTCCAGTCAGACCCGGAAGTGATGTCATCGTCGGCGCCCGCGGAATCTCCATCCGCTCCGTGGTCACGCACCGGAAGTGCGTCGAGGACCGGAAGGGGCGGTGGTGGGTCATCCGGTCCGCGGATGGGTAAGTAGGCCGCACTCCTCTTCTTCTCACCCTCTGCAGGTTCCGTCTTTGCCTGGCGGGAGTAAGGGGGTGGTGGAGTCTCCTTACCTCTACGCTGCAGGCTGGTGATCTTTGGTTCCTCCGGAGCCGTATCAGACGCCATCTCCGCCGCACTGGGAGTCACCACGGCCGTGGGACTTCTACGGGCCTCAGGCCGCACCAGCACTCACCGTCGGAAGGTGTCCAGACTCGTCTGCTCCCTCTCTCCGGTAAGTGCACCGCCATCTTGGTAACAGCTGGGGTGGTTCGCCGGTAGGCGCATCGCCACCGATGGGACGCCATCTTCCTCCTCCGAAGATATTAGAATCGGCTCCTCCGCAAGTGAGTCACCGGGTTCTTGGTGGGTAGTGGTACAAAATGGGCTCGCTCTGGTACCTCCGCTGCGGTCACGCTCTCCTCCGCCGACGGTTCTCTCGGCTCCGTAGCTGGCTTGGCCTTGGTTCCCACCGCATGGGTTACGCTGGGAACTAGGGCAGCCTCTTCTCTTGTCTCCGCCACCTCCGTTAGTGTTCCCGGAGAGGCACCCCGCGGGGTCTCGATCAATGGCCATGGCTCGTTAGGCCACAGGTAGTACGTGCCACATTTAGGGCATCGTGTTTTCGTGCCTGGGACCTGTCCAGGTGTCCCGCAGTGGACGCACAGCGCACAGGCACCATAGGTACTCGTGGCCCTCAATCTCTACTACCAGTAAGCCTCCTGGAAGCTGGTAAATCGTGGTGCTCAGTTCGGCCATATTTTGCTCAGGGGTGGAACAGTTCAAAGTCTCGGCTCCTCTCTCTGTGAATGTCAGACAGGAGTGAAGATCCTCGCTCTCACTACCTGTCCCTCCCTTCGCTGGGGAAGACTCTTCTGATTTGCTCTCCTTGTGACCCCTCCCTCTGGTGAAAACAAGAGGAGGGGCACTCCTTCTCTCAGTGTGACGTGGCCTTGTCTGTTGGCCAGTCACAGCACACATGGGTGGGCTTTCGGCTTTCGTGCCACTCCGCTCCTTTTCCAGGGGATCTGGGTTTGGCGCCAAACCCCTGAACATCTCCCTCCACATTTCTCTAACAGTCTCTTTGCACGATTCACGTGCGTGCTCCAGGAATGGCGGGAATCGCCATTTTAGTTCGGCTGCTAACTGCTGGGCCGTGGATGGCGCTGCGGTCGCCATTTTGGATTCTTTCTTGCTCCGCGGAGCACATGTAGTGATGGCCGCCATCTTTGATGAGCCCACCAAATGTATATCACCGCTATTCTCAGTGTCTAGTGCAAAACTTGTTACTAGACACTGACTGTACCCACTGACACTCTCTGATGCTCTCTGCATGCTATTTCTCATTGCTTTACCCACAAGTATGATGTGGCATACCCAAGGCTAGGCAGAACTCCTTCTCTATGCACCGCACTCGCTGACGGTTCCTACAAGTGCTCTGTGGTGTGTTTTATGTGGGTGCTGGGTAGTGTACCGGGCATCTCCCTAAGTACGGGTGTCTCCTACTTTTGGCCACTCATAGTGCGGGCCCTGGGCCATGGTCCCTGTACTAGTTAACAGGCTAACCCCCCCCCCCCCCCAGTTGCCTCACACTATCTGCCTCAAGGGACTAGGACAGCAATAGCCATACACCCATCTTACATAACCCATCTAGGGCACCCAGGGTGTACTGTGCGGGAGTCCACGCTCCCCTGACTACCCCTGGTATGATATGCCCTACCCTCCATAGCACTTGCACGGAAGGTGCACTTCACTCCTCCCATTCTGCTTCGCTGAAAGCCTGTCCTGTTCTGGATCCCAGCAGCTCGCCTCCAAATGTAACCCATGTCCCCCCCCCCCAGACACAGATGGCTATCTAGGGTGTAGTGAGGCTGGCTACGTGTACTTGGGTGGTGCGTACCTGCTTGGAACAGGAGGGCCTGAGTCTCCCGCGTTGGTATTGGGGACAACAGGACCAGGCTTCTGGGGTAATGGCCTTCATTCTTTAGTGGTGCAGTGCCTCCATTCTCTATAAGCCCCAGGGATGTGGGGTAGGACACTTACAGAGAAAGAACCCTGGTCCCAGGGTGAATGCTCCAGATCACACACACACAGTCTCTTGGTAAAATAGAAGCAGTGTCTCTTTATTATCCTTGTACAGCTTATCCTTGGCAGAACACAGCAGCAGCACACAGCAGTTCAAAAATACCCCGCACTTTAGATGTGTACAGGCCTCTTTCCTCCTCTCCTCTCCTCCAGGCTGTACTCCAGCAGGATGGCCTGGTGGGGCTGCAATACCCCTGCCTTCACCCCAGGGTAGGCCCTATGGGTGAGGCTAGATCTCTCCCTTCACCCCATCAGCAGGGTGAGGGGGCATTGGTCCACTCTAGCTTGGCTCACACTCCAAACTCTCCTCTCTCTTCTGCTCCCAGGGCAGCATAGAACTAACTCCTCCAACTCCCAGGACTGACAAGAACTAACTCCTCCAACTCCCAGGACAGACAAGTACTAACTCCTCCAACTCCCAGGACAGACAAGAACTAACTGTCACTGACAGGAACTGGACACTAAATAGAGTCAGCCCTGCCCCTGATGATGTCAGCAGGTCCTCCCCTCTTTCTAGGCCTGCACAGGGTCAGGGGGCCCGCCCCCATCACTCCAGGCAGGGCTTGAAGGGGGGAAAAACCCATGGTTACTACTGGCGCCTGCCCTTACCAGGGCTAACTCCAGTAGGAGAAGGATAAGTAGCCCGCTCTTACTTACAGGGGCTACATGTAGATTTACTTTTCTCATTTAACATGATGATGATTGCATGGGTATATGTTGGGACCCTGCCTTAATGGTTTAATGTGGCTTATTTGGTGCATTTAGATTGTGAATGATCGTGTTAGTTAGAAATAAATTTGTTTTTGCAATGGTTTTGTGTTTGCATTGCAATCTTGAATGGTGTATTTTGTTTAGATTTGCTTGTAATGTATTTCTGATGGCATTAATTGTGTGTTGATAATGTATTATTGTCGACTTGCTTTGTTTATATAGATTGTTTACTTTCAATCGTGTATTTGTTTTGGACCATTGATTGCAATTGTGTACATGATGGAAATATTATTTGCTTGCATGTACACTGTAGGAGGACATGTGCAGAGGTACACAATGGAGATTGTTGTAAGGTGAAATTATAACAAGGCTTTATTGTGCCTGTCGCTTTAAACAGCAAAAAAATCAACATACTGCACCGACACACTTTATTCGAGCAAATACCCAGTATGTACCTGGCAGATACCTGGAATGCGCCGCTCCTCACCTCTGACAAGCCCCGTTGCGTTTGCCTTCCCAGCCTGGGTTCATGCCTGGCTGATGGGCGGCTGATCTGTTAAATGATAATGATTAGGATTTAATAGGCTGCAATGCTTCGCGTGTCTACCAGATGGCATAAATTCATGAATTGTAATGCAGTATATATATATATACTGTGCAGTATTGCAGCCAACGGGAATAAAATACTTCAATCCCTGCCTGAAAAATAACCCAATGCACTCGGGCAGAAAACAGTCACAAACCTCAATACACCCGGGTATACCCGAATTCGTGGGACTAGCCGAGCTCGAATAAAGTGTGTCGCCAGTGTAAGCGAAATAGTGAGCCAACCAAAAACCCCTATCTCTGCTTTGGAGACTATCTATACATGTAGCTCAGCCCTCTCTGACTGGGTTGGTTAGCTAAGCTATTTACCAGCCCCAAATCATGGAGACATTTATCAATACACATACATAGATAATATTCTTATACGAAAAAGTCTTATCTGTTAGCTGGGCTGCTGTATGGGAAGCTTCTCTGCTCTCCTGGAACCACATCCTTGTGTGCACAGAAAATGTCAGGCTCCAGGTTAGAATCTTGTCCTCTTTGTCTTGTGGTCAGCTTGTCACTCAAGACATCTGCCCCTGCTCTGTCTTCAAGTTCAGCTCAGGTGTGAGCAAAGGAGTCTCCCTTCCTGTCTCAAAAGACAGGCTTTTCTAAGCCATCTAATCAAGCAGGTGGTGTTAGTTAATTGCCTACTAGCAGTTAACCACCACACTGCTGGATTAGAGGCACATTACCTGAACAGGGATAACTCCCCTGTTACATACACATTGTTCAATTGTAAGTTTTATAGCACTTTACTCTTTACTGCTTTGGATAGGTGCTTGCTGTATTCTCTGATGATATGTGTTTTTATTTTCATTTGGATTTGTTTTTAATTTGGCAGTGATGTTGTCAATTGCAGATCGGATGTTTTACATTGCTACATGCATATCCTTTCCCATTTCTTTGTAGATTGTTTAATCATACCTATATTTTACATATATTTTTACAGATATATGTAACATTATATATATATATATATATATATATATATATATATATATATATATATATATATATATATCATCATGCAAATATATATATATATATATATATATATATAAATATATATATATATATATATATATATAAAGAGAATGATGAAGCCTCTCTACAAATGAATGGGTAAAGGGTGGCTTAACCCATTACTTACTTTAGCGCTTATTAACCTTTATTGTTATTAAGGGGTTAAGTAACACCACAATATAATTTGCTATATGGTGTTGTTGGGTTATGTTTAGTTTTTTAATAATTGTTATGCTTCTTGCGGGTGTGTGTATTGTTATGAATGTGGGTATTGGGGGTAGGGGGTATTGTCCCCAAGGGAAGGATGGTAGGCCTCCTGGTGTGTTGGGGGTGATGGTGGTTATGCCTCACAGGGGTGGGTAGGAGGGTGGGGTGTATTTATGTTAAAGTATTTATGTGTCTAGTAATAATTTTTTTGGGCACAGACTTGACACTGCAGGCAACACCCGAGGGCCACCGCCAGCCTATAGTAAATTGTGCCTAAAAAAATTACTATGGGTTATGTATAAAAGGGGGGTTTAGGTGTTGCTGGGGGCACAGAGCCTGATTGTGCTGTGTATTGCAATGTTTATTGGGGGCCATTGTCCCCAATAAACATGCTACTGTGACTTAACCCCTTCATTGCCTTAACGGATAGCCGGTAAGGTAATGAAGCAGCATTACTGTATTTTTATTATTAGTGTACATGTGCAGAGGGTCTCTGGACATGAACCGTGCTGGTTTTATGTCCGGGGACCCCTGCTTCCCGAGATACAGGCATCTTCCTATCCTACACCTCTTCCTAACTCTCCTCCTGCCTTCCTTGACTCTTTTTCCACTGTCTCAGAGGAGGATGTGTCGCTGTTGATCGCTTCTTCTCCCTCTACCACTTGCCCTCTTGACCCCATGCCCTCCCATCTCCTAAAACCTCTTGCTCCTACTATAATCCCTACGCTCACACACATTTTTAACTCCTCCCTCTGCTCTGGAACCTTTCCATCCTCCTTCAAACATGCAACAGTCATACCATTACTCAAAAACAGCAAGCTTGACCCTACCTGTCTTTCTAACTATCGACCTGTCTCCCTCCTGCCTTTTGTCTCTAAACTCCTTGAACGTCTTGTATTCTCTCGCTTGCTCCATTTTCTCAACACCTATTCTCTCCTAGACCCTCTACAATCTGGCTTCCGCACTGCTCACTCCACGGAAACAGCCCTCACTAAAATAACTGACGACCTCCATGCTGCCAAAGACAGAGGTCATTACACTCTGCTCATATTACTCGACCTCTCTGCAGCATTTTATACTGTTGATCACCCTCTTCTCCTTCACATTCTCCATACTCTTGATATTCAGAACAAAGCTCTATCCTGGATCTCATCCTACCTCTCCCATCGTACTTTCAGTGTCTCTTCTGCTAACACCTCCTCCTCCTCTATTGATCTCTCTGTGGGGGTACCCCAGGGCTCTGTCCTGGGACCTCTTCTCTATTCTCCGTACACACTCTCTCTAGGTGACCTAATAACATCTTTTGGGTTTAAATATCACCTCTATGCTGATGACACACAAATATACTTTTCAACACCCGACCTTACACCTGCTATACAGACCAAAGTTTCTGAATGTCTCTCTGCTATATCATCCTGGATGGCCCTCCGTCGCCTTAAACTCAACATGGCTAAAACAGAGCTCCTCATACTTCCTCCCAAACCTGGTCCTACTACCTCCTTCCACATTACTGTTGGAACTACGATCATTCACCCAGTAGCCCAAGCACGCTGCCTAGGGGTCACACTCGACTCCTCTCTCACATTCGTCCCTCACATTCAAAACATTTCTAAAACTTATCGCTTTTTCCTCCGCAATATAACAAAGATACGCCATTTCCTCTGTTGCTCGACTGCTAGAACTCTGACTCAGGCCCTCATTCTCTCCCGTCTTGATTACTGTAACCTCCTGCTGTCCGGCCTTCCTGCCTCTCACCTGTCTCCCCTACAATCTATCCTAAACGCTGCTGCCAGAATAACTCTACTCTTTCCTAGATCTGTTTCAGCATCTCCCCTCCTGTAATCCCTCTCCTGGCTTCCGATCAAATCCCGCATCTCACACTCCATTCTTCTCCTCACTTTTAAAGCTTTTCACTCTTCTGCCCCTCCTTACATCTCAGCCCTAATTTCTCGCTATGCACCATCCAGACTCTTGCGTTCTGTTCAAGGATGTCTTCTTTCTACCCCCTTTTTATCTAAAGCCCTCTCCCGCCTTAAACCTTTTTCACTGACTGCCCCACACCTCTGGAATGCCCTTCCCCTCAGTACCTGAATAGCACCCTCTCTATCCACCTTTAAGACCCACCTTAAGACACACTTGCTTAAATAAGCATACGAATAGCACTGTGAACATTCTGAACACATGATACATAAAGCTTGGCCCCCTGCAGACGCACTTACCAGAACTCCCTCCTACTGTCTCTGTACGTTCTCCCTACCTATCAATTAGATTGTAAGATCC